>NW_008341422.1:2145387-2158159 GCF_000622305.1 Nannospalax galili | reverse complement strand
CCCTGGAACTGGAGTTATAGACAGTTGTTAGCCACCATGTGGGTGTTGGGATTCGAACCCCAGTCTTCTACAAGAACAGCCAGGGCTCTTAACTGCTGAACTATCTTTCCATCCCCATGATGGCTAATGTTAATTGCAAACTTGCCATAATCTAGAAGCACCTGGGAAGAGAGTTTCAGTGAGGGATTGAGTCAGTCAGGTTGGCCTGTGGACATGGCTGTGAGGAGACTGTCTTGATTACACTGATATAGGATTACCTAGCCCACTGTGGGCAGTACCACTCCCTAGGCAGGTGATCCTGGATTGCATAAGTGCTACATGTGTAGGCATACATGCATCCATTCCCTCTGCTCTTGATTGTGGATGTGGTGTGTAGCTGCTTCAGGCTCCTTCCTTTGACCTCCTTGAAACGGTGGGCTGGAATTGTAAGCAAAATAAACCCTTCCTCCCTTAAAGTTGTTTTTTCCAGGGTATTTTATCACAGCAGCAGAAGTGAAACTAGGAGGTGAGTAGTGATCTCGTTACTGTTTTTACTTGCTCCCTAAATGAATGATCCAAAGCCCCTTTCCTTACTTGCTTGCCACGTGGATCTTCTTTGATGAGGTACCCGTTGTGTCTTTTCCATCTTCTTATTCACTTCTTTTTCATTTTTATTTTAAGATGTATTTCATTTTTAATTACGTGTGTGTATGTATGTATGTATGTATGTATGTATGTATGTATGTGTGTCTGTGTGTGGGTATGTGCATGTGAGTGATGATGGCTGAAGAGGCCAGAAGAGGGTGTTGGAGCCTCTGGAGCTGGAGGTATAGGCAGTTGAGAGCCTCCCAACACGGGTTCTGGGAACCAAACTCAGGTCCTTTGCAAGAGCACTAAGCATTCTTAACCACTGAGCCATCTCTCCAGTTCCCCCCCACACACCTTTTTTTTTGAGACAGGGTCTCCCTGTAGCCCCAGCTGACCTGGAACACACCACGTAGACCAGGCTGACCTTGAACTCACAGAGATTCACCTGCCTCTGCCTCCTGAGTGCTTGGATTAAAGGTGTGCACTACCATGCCTGACTTCTCCCTTTTTTGAGACAGGGTCTCACATAGTCAAGGTTGGCCTCAAACTTGCTATCTAGCCAAGGATGATCTGAACTTCTGATCCTCCCACCTCCAGCTCCCCAGTGCTGGGTCTACAGGTGTGCACCACCATGCTGAGTTTATGTAGCACTGGGAATTGAACCCAGGGCTTTGGGGATACTAGCTGAGTGCTGTACCAACCGAGCAACAGCTCCAACCTGTTGTTTATTTGTGACTGTATACTTTTGAGAGCGCTTCCATATTTTGGATGTAAGTCCTTCATCAGATATGTGATCTAATATTTTCTTCCAGCCCATACTTGACCTTCTCATTCTCCTAACATGGTCCTTCACAGGGAAGAAGGTTTTAATTTTAATGCCCTGCAACTTACCATTCATGTATGTGCTGTGCTTTCAAACTCATCACTAGACACAAGGTCGTGGAGGTCTTTTGATGTTTGTTTCTTAAATTTAGACCTCAGCACCATTCTGAGTCCATCTTTGTGGACAAGCTTTGTGTAGGCTGCTGCTTTTGAGTGTGGAACCCAACTGTTTCAGCAACAGCTTTTGCAAAGCCAACATTAATTTTTTATATTTATTTCTGACTAGATCACAAAATCCAAGTTCTGTGGATACAAGTTTGGGAACTCCAGACCAGGAGGCGAAACTTTCTGATAACCACCAAGTATGTTTTTCTTTTCACCCAGTTTCCAACTGAATGGAGTGTCATCTCTGCCAGCTGAAGCGAAGTAGCAGAGGTGCCATGTCAGTGCACAGGAGAGGCGATGCTGTGGCTGGTGGGGAGCAGACAGTGGAGCCCCGGCAGGAGGGCCACGGGCAGAGGCCACAGTCCGAGCATCTCTACTTCAGCCTTTGTTCTGAATGTTCAACACCCAACACCAGAGAGAATCCAGCAAACATGCTTTTAAGACTGCACTTGGATTATAAGAAAACCAGAGTACATATACATACACACACGCAAACACAAGTGCAAACACACACTGACATGGACACTCATATATGCAAACACACAAACATCCACATGCTCACACACATGTGCAAACACACACACACCAACACACATGCAAGCACACACATGAAAACAAACACATGAAAGTACACATGCAAAAACACACAGGTGCAAACACACACCAGCACACACATGCAAACACATACTCAAATACCCTCACATGCTCACATACACATATGGAAACACACATACATATGCAAAGACCTGCACATATACTCATACAAGTACACACCAACATGCAAACACACATACCAGTACACATCAGCACACTCATAAGCAAACTCACATACACAAATGCCCCCACATGCTCACAAAAACACACACTGACACATATGCAGACACATGCACCAGTACACACTCAACTATCAGCACCCACAGTGGCACATACACTCACACCCCAGCACACACACACACACACACACACACACACACACACAAACGCCTTTACCACATGAATGCACACTTTTTTCCTGAACCTCCCTTGGAACACCAACTCCCCTCACCACGGCTTTGGCATGACAGCAGCCCATCTTTCTTCCACACCACATGCTCTGGGAGCTGGAAAAGGCTCTTCTAAGTGTGACGTCAATTCTGTTTGCTCTGAGAAGGGGAAAATAGCTGCTTTTAAAAGTAAAGACGAATTTGCAATAAAACAGAGCGCCACCTTGTGGGTAGATGGAGAATGACCATAGTGACGTCAGCTCCAGCAGGCATCTCCTCAACCAATCTATGCTTCTGTTCCTACCCATTGGTGTGTGCCTTAGATCAGCTGAAGACTGCGGGGCAGCTGATCAAGGGTCTTTCTCCAGGCTTCTTCTCCAGACTGTGATGAAGTCTGTGGCCTTTTATTTTCATAAACGACAAAAAGTTATTCCGAGTAACCATGATGTCTGTTACCAAGGCCCGGTGCAATTGTAATAGAAAACACCTTTACATGCTGTAATTCCATTAGTATAAGAACTGTGGCTGGTCTAGTCAAGGTTTATCTGAGAACATTTGGTTTTTGCCCAAGCTTTATCTACATGGCACATGGTAATTAAAAGTACCAGACTGGTGGAACTAACCTTCTTGGATTAAACGTTTAACAGACATACTTTGAGGCCTATACTAATCTGGTCAGAGGGACATAAAGGACAGTTTTTTGCTCCTTGCCCTTCAAGGTTGATTAAGTTCCAGGGGACTATGGAATGTCTCTCAAAATATCCTGTAACTGTGGTGAGTCCCCTGTCCTCCTCTTGTTCAGGGAGGCCATGGAGACCCCACTAGATGGACTTGAACCAGTGTCCAGTCTACAAAGAGGAGGGTCAACTCAGAGAAAACATCTCATTCATGCTTCCAAGTGAAACCAGCCATGGTTGAGCAGGACCTTTGATTTCTCTTCACATAGACGGAACTTTTAAAAAAAGGAGCCAGGGTCCCCTCCCAAGCCCACGTGACCCCTGAGCAATGGATCCTAAAACGACCTTAAGAGTAAAAATAAATTGGTTTATTTGGGCAAACTGTATGGTCTTAAACATCCAAAAGGAAAGTATAACCAAAAATTAAAGTGATCATATATTTCTTTAAGAGTTTAAGGGATTACACTCCCCAGACATTAGGCTTAAGTCCATATAAAACGTTATTTAGACAATTATTTCTCACTGATGATTTTGTTTCTAAGCAGAAGTGCTGCTCAGATGTAAGACTTCAAATCTTACTGTACTGTAGTGCCCACCTTTAACTAAGGGAGACAACCCACTGTTCTAAAACGATGGCTAAATGTGTTTTCTCCCCCTATGTAGAAGCCTTTGAGAGGGAACTGACACTGATTCTAACCACTCCAACAGCTATCAAAATGCCTGAAAACAAATTCTGAGTCCATCACTCTGGAGTCCAGCCTTGGCAGACAAAAGAAAAATGCCATAAAGAGTAAAAGTAATTTTAAGTAACTGTTCTGACTTTTTTTCTAGTTCCTGTCTAGAACTTGTAATGTTAATTACTCTTGCCTTTACTTCTCCTTCACATCTCTTATTCACCAGTCAAGGACTTTCTTTTCTCTCTACAGATAAGAGTTATACAATTTGGGAGTCTTTTAGATAGACCCACTAAAGGAGTACCCCAATTGCCTCGCCCTGAGTCAGCATGGAAGAAGCAGGAGCACTCTGTGTCCTGATTCCCTATTGGCAATGTGGATAACCCCTTCGGAGGATGGAGATAAGAATAGGAGGTAGGAATTGGCTAGGCAGTTAGAGTAAAAAGACCCCAAAGAAAAGTAGCCAGTTTCTTGCCTAAAGTCAAAATGTCTGGGCCTCTTAGCAACATACTCTGTTCCAAAGGCCAAAAATGTCAAAAGTATTTTGGAGCTTTTATCTAAGCCCTAAAAGACTTTAGGGTGACCTCTTCAGAGGGGGGAATGTTAGAGTAGCAAAATGCCCCATAAAACAGAAGGAAAGAAAGAAAGAGCACATGAAGTTGTCAGAAAAAAAGTGGTGGGAAGATATGGGAGGAGTTGGAGGGGAGGGAGTGGGTGTGGATTTGATCAAAACACCTTATATGCGTGTATGAAATTCTCAAAATTTTTTAAAGTTAAAAAAAAACAATGAAAAAACAAAAAACAAATCCTTTACAAATACCATTCATCTGGATATCTGGATTACTAAAATTAGACACGCACAAGAAGAGGATATAATAAAGCCTATTGTGCCCACCTTAAAAAAAAAGAGCTGTGTCTGGCATGTCTATGGTGAGTGAATAGACATGGGATGGGAGTTCTGGAAATTTCCAAGGAGGATGCTTCATCTTCAATGTTATATTGAGGTTTGTTGTGGTTTTCTAATGTTGCTCTCATCTTAAAGAACGTGCTCCCTCTCATGAAGAAATATGCCTGGGGAAGATGGCTCGGTCCCTAAGGCAGGTGCTGAGTAAGCATGGGGACCTGAGTTCCATCTCCAGAATCCACATTAAAAGATGATGGCATGCACTTGTAATCCCAGCACTGGGGATGCAGAGACAGGTGAAGACAGTGGATGTCTATGGCCCACTGGCTACCAGCCAGGCCTAATCAGTGAGTGCTAGTCCAAGGATAGACGGTCTCTGAAAGCGAGGTGGGTGGAACCTTCTGAGGAATGCCACCAGGGTCGTTCTGTAGCCTACACACACACACACACACACACACACACACACACACACACACACACTGAAAGAAAGAACCAGACAAGCCAATCAAGATCAGGCAGAAGTTTTAGTGGCATAAGAAGGTCACAGGGCCAGACTGTGGGCTGCAAACCAGTGTGGGAACTGGATGCCCTTTCTACCCTAGGTCTGTGACTTTTCATCTTGACCTCAGGCAAGCTCCTATTCACCACTGGGCTTTGTTTTTGTTACTCGTGTTATTACTAGAGACAGGTTTTCTATGTACCCTACAATTCTCCTGCCTCAGCTTACCAAGTACTTGGACTACAGGCATGCTGTACTTTGTTAATTTTCTTAAAAAAGGTTTTTTATTACATTTATTTTGGTGTGTATGTGGGTATGTGGAGGGTGAGTCAGAGGACAATTTACAGGAGTCAGTTCTTCTACCAGGTGGACCCCAGGGATTGAACTCAGGTTGTCACTTTTAACCCCTAAACTATCTTTACAAACATGTAAAATGACAAATTTGAAAGCTATAGTCTCAATTCCTTTCAAGACCTAAAATTTTATGTGTCCTTGGATTAGGGATGTAGATCAGATAACAGATTGCTTGTCTAGCATACACAAAACCATGGATTTATTACCTAGCACCATGTATACCAGGCAGAGTGACCCATGCCTGTAATCTAAGTACTCAGGAGGTGGAGGCAGGAGGATCAGATGTTCAAGGTCATCCTCAGCTATACAGTACGTTTGAGGTCACCCTGTCTCAAAAAAAGTTCTCATTTAGCGATCCTTTTTGAATTATTGAGCTTTCAATTTCTTATAAATAAATAGACATTTTAATGCCGAAATTAGTTTTAAATTGTATAAGATTTAAGATATATAATCATGAAACTCTTAGGTTGTAACTTAAAGAGAAAAATTTTAGGGCTGGAGAGATGGCTCAGTGGTTAAGAGCACTAGATGCAGAGAACATGGGATCGGTTCCCAGCACCCACATGGCAGCTAACAACCATTCTAATTCCAGTTCCAGGGGATCTGACACCCTCTTCTGACCACCAAGGGCACTGTACAACATGGGTGCACCTACCTACATACAGGCAAAACACTCATACACATAAAAAATAAATTTTTTTTAAAAAAATAAAAAATTATAATAATAACCATAGTGATTTCAAAATGTATTTATCATTCATTATTAACTCAGTTTCCCTGGTAAAATGCAGAAATCTCTCCAAAGATCCTTATTTTTAGCAAACATTCTAGATAGATTCCTTGAAGCATAAAACTGGTTTCAGAAGATTGCCTAGAACATTATGTTTTACAGAATTAACAAGCTATGAAAACTCTTGAACATAACTACCCCCTTCAATATTTTTCTCTGACTTGAATTCCCATATCCCTGTGGGGGAGGGTCTCATAGAAAAGCCAGGATTTCTGAGGTAGGTTCTCACTATGTAGCTCACAATCGTCCTGCTTCAGCTTCATGTCAAGGACAGAGGCAGCTCTGGAGCTTCTCCAATGGCCATGTTTTTACAGTGATGCTAGGAGTCCCAGGCAGCTATGCGTGACATTACCCACTTGCAGCCCCTCTACCAGGATCACGCTGTTGGTATCTGTCAGTGGTGTTGATGCTAGGGACAGAAACCAACCCTCCTCTGACCACCTGGAGGAGGAGGTGTGGATGCAAATCACAAGGAAAACTTTCCCTGTTTTCAGGTCACTGAGGGACATTACCTTGCTTCTCTGTGTAAATTTTGTGTGTGCATTGCAAGTATTCAAACACATTTAGGAACTTGCATGCATTTCTGTTTGCCTGGGTGAAGTGCATTTTGTGGTTTTTGGAGAAAAGAGGATCCAAAATCCAACAAGACCCTAGCAATTTCAGTCCTGAATTGCAGCTTGCCTGTCTAAATCACGAGATCGTGGCTTTGTCAAATGGGCCTTTTAAAAAACATGGGGCACACTGATGTCATCGTGGCATGATTGTTACGGGGGTAACAACTGCTTTCTGATTGGACTTGAGACCCACTTCAAAGGAGGTGATTCAAGCCTAGTTAACTGTTTACTTGGTCAAGAGACCATGACTAGGGAGATCATAGGCCTTTGGGGGAGCCACTACTGTTATTTTGCTAAGTGTATATGGTATCAAACTCCTTTCTAAATATTTATGTATACCCATAGATTAATGCTGCTCAAAAAGGAAAGAAAAAAAAAAAAACAAACAAACAAACAAAAAAACCCCAAACCCCATGGGACAGAAGTTGCACTACTGACATCTGGCCACAGGAGGGCGCTCCAACAAAACATCTCAATCCCTGCTCCCTTCTCAAACATTTATGTGCTACAATTTCTGGCTGGTTGTATGATGTACAAAGCTTCATGTCACAATCACTGTTTCAAATCATATGATTTTTTACAGGCTGTTTGGAGCCTGCTCAGTAAATCCTGCATGCGAATTAAGCTCCTTTGATGAGCTGAAAGGATTTTTAAATTCCTCCATCAGCTTAAATAAAAAACCAAACCAAACCAAACCAAAATAAAAAAATTCAAGAGCTTTGAAAATCATTTCTTACTTTAACCGGGGGCGGGGGGGGGTCGGAAATACAAAATCGAAGCACAAATGCCAAGTGTAGAAATATGATAAAATGTTCTCCAGTCCAGATAGGACCATCAGAAAAAATGCTGGTACCACTTTTGGTGACACAGATAATTGAAAGCGGGCCACAAGCTATGCGCCAGTGCCTGGAGCAAAGAAAATAACCCAGGTTGCGTTTCCCTTGTGGTCAGATCGTCCTTGTGGACATTAACTGCTGATAACTAGCACCCTTTACATTTAAACATTTTTACTGATAATGAAATAATTAGAATAATTACGTACATCCGGTGCTATTTATTATGAACATGGCTTTGCTTAAAGGAGGTTCAGTCAGTGATTCACGGATATTAAGAGGGTCTTCCCTCCCACCAACTCCTTGTGACATGTTTATATCCAGCCAGCACTTCTAAATTTTTAATAGGAGGAAGAGATTCCATTTAATTAGGTAGAGTGGCTTGTTTATGAGCAGGTTACACATGTACCAGTTGTAATGCAGAACGGAAAAAACCCATTGAGCCACCTTTGAAGTCGGGTTCCTTCAGGGATCATAGTAAACCCGGCTCAGTGGAAGCATGTGGCTCCCACCCAGAGACTTGAGAGTTCAGAGACTTAAATCCAGGTAAAGTAATTGCACACAGCACATGTCGATCAATGTTCAAAGGATTTTTTTTTTCTCTCTCCCAAAGCAAAGCTCTTCCATCTTCTATTTGATTGGAATGTTGAAACTGGGTTACAGGAAAACATGTTAAGGAGATAACAGGATATTTTTTTCTTTAAAAAAAAGTTTTTATAAAATCCTTTCTCTTTAAAATTTTATCTGCATATATTCTGCTTACCCTAATTTTTTTTTGTGAAAAAGAAACACATTTTACTGTCACGATATTTTTATACTTTTAAGTCCCTCCTGAAAATGAGAAATTAATTTTTTTCTTAAACTCCGACCTCAGGTAAAAATTCCAAATATTTGTGTGCCTCGGATGTATGGCAAAAAGGCCACCTAAATTAATGAGTTTTCTCGAAGGGGTGTTCGGAAATGAATTACGAAGCTTAAGGAGTTGGGGAGATTTCTCCTGATTCTTGAGGCAATCTACGCGGTCCTACGGAATGAAAAATCGAGCTTTGTGTTATTACTGTGGGATTAGCTTTTAGTTCCTGAAAGCTGGTCTATTTATGGGTATCTAAGATGGAATTAAACTCTGCAAAGGTTATTATTATTTTTTTTAAACCTGTTCTGTTGAAGGTCTATTTTCCTATCACCTTTTGTAAGTTTCCCTTTGAGTTGGACTTGCAATCTGCGTTTGGAGCGAGTCCAGGAATCTTGAATAATAATGTAATCCCTGCGGAGCCTCTGAGGAGAGGGAGGGGGAAATGAAATGCGATACACAGATTCCTGCCGATTTATCCATCTTGACATTGCCACAGCTGATGGACTGCAAGCAGGCTACTCAGAACTTCCTCCGCCCTCCTCGGGGTCTGCTATGATTTCACAAAAGAAACCGCAGCATACGAAGGAAATAAAGCCATTCCCTAACTGAAAAATGGTGTCCGAAAAGTACTTGTGGAAAGAACAGCATCTGTTCTGCTGTGGTGAGAAAGGAGAGCAGAGTATAAAGGACTCACGAAGGCAGGGGAAAAGAACCCTCGCTCTTTGCTTAACTGGTTGGCCACCGTCAGGGCTCTGGAACATTCTAGGGGTTACTTACCTATTTTCTTTCTTCTGTGTGCTTGTCTAATTTATTTCCATAAGGGAACTCTGCTCCTCTCCCCGGGAGTCAGCATTCTGTAGCTGAAGTCTTGGATGATGTGATTTTTAGATCAAACAAGACCTAATGGTGGGATTTGTTTTCTTATTGATCTTACTGCTCAGATCCCACCCACCCACAAGCTTCGCAGTGATGGCGAGGGATTAAGACAGCAGCTTTTCAGAGAAAAATGCCTTGGTTGGGGCTCCATCTTTAAACTGGAGGGCAAAGAATGGTAAAGAGCTTTAAAAAAATAAAACTAAGAGGTTGGTGGGCTTGCAAGATGGAAGGGCTTTCTAGAGTACCACAATGAACACTGAAAGTAGAGGCTGGGGTTGGTGGGATGGCTCATCGGGTACTGCCAGACCTGATGACCTGAGTGTGATCCTTGGGACCCACCATAGTAGAACTGACTTCAGCAAGTTGTCCTCTGACCTCACACATGAGCAGTGGCATATACTACACACACACACACACACACACACACACACACACACACACACCCCATAAATAATTACTGGCTAGTTTATTGTGGTTTGTTTTCCCTAGGTTTTGGCAGGTTGTCTGACGTTGTTAGGATAGTTCATCAACAGACCAGTTCCAGCCTAATTCAAGAAACAAAAGCCCCCTAATTTTGTGGGCGCCTCTGGAAAGAAGGGCAAGGCGCTATTGGCAGCAGAGAGGAGCAAATAGGTGCGGCACTTTTTAAAAAGTTCGCTTAGGACACAAAGCGTAGAGAGCTGATTGAAAGATGGTAAAGGTGAAATGGGAAGAAGGGGGTTTTGAATGAATAAATTGCCCTCTGCTGGGACTGGACAGGAACAGAAGGACAGGGCTGCTTAGCCTTGGGTATGAGACATAAAACAGATCATCATGTGGTCACTGAGACACACCATCGTGTGGTCACGGAAACACATCATGCTGGCCCAGCCTGTCAGAAACAGAGAGCTGAGCTAAAACCCCATGGACAGCTTGACTGTACTAGAGAGCTGTGTGCATGTGTGTGTGCTTGTCTGTGTGTGTCTATGTGTGTGTGTGTGTGTGTGTGTGTGTGTGTGTGTAGGGGCATGTGCATATGAGTGCAGGTGCACACAGAGGCTAGAAGAGGTCTTGCTACCTTAGAGCTAGAGTTACTGGCGGTTGTGAGCCTCCTGACATGGATGCTGGGAACCACCACACTCAAGTTCTCTACAAGAGCAGTACGCAATGCTAACCGCTGAGCTGTCTCTTCTGTCCCTTTTTGTCCCTTTAGTGGGTGAATTACCCCAGCTTGTTTTTGCTTTTTCTATTTCCCTCCCTCTCCTTCTCTTCTTTCTCCCTCTGTGTGTTGTGCATGTGTGTATGCATTTTTTACATGCATGTGGGTGTGTGAATTTTTTTTGTGTGTGTACCTTTTGTATGCATGCATGTGGAACCTGACGTTGATGCCGGGAATCATCCTCAATTCCTTTTTCATCTTATTCACTGAGGCAGCTCAACCCTTTGGTTGGCCTTACACTTCCTGTTCACCATGGTGCTGTGCTGGGGGAGAAGGTATTCAATGTGGTCCTAGAAAGAAGGGTTTGAGGAGGTACCAAGTTTGATTTGGCCAGGGAGAGCTTCCCTTCTTGGCAGAGATGCCATGGGACTTAAGACCAGCTGGTCTGTGCTTTCCACTTCACTGCCTGGAAACAGTGGACCGTCCCAGTCAGTGAGCTATACCAAAAATACAGTGGTGAGTGGTGCACCCATTTTGCTTCTGTGGGAGACCTCTGGGGAAGAAGCTCCTGGGGAAATGAAGGGTCCTTTTAGGAACTAAGGGGCCAATGAGACAAGATCTGTGCTCTTCAGAACCATGTCTGTGTACCAGTAGAATGGACAGCACTTGGAGCTCATTAGAGACGTAGCATCTTGGTTCATCACGGACTGATAAACTGGGATCTGCATTTTAATATGAGCTGCAGGTAATTTCTATGCATGATAGAGTGTGAGAAGAGTTGAAGCCCTAAACCTTAGCTAGAATTATGGGACCACTCAAAAATGACCGTGTCCGCCAGTGCTCTTTATAAATGCTTCTCCTGAAAATAGCATTCTTAGCTAATTGGGTATATTAGCTGTTTGTCTCTTAACAGTGACATGATACCCTGATAAAAACAAGTTAAAGGAGTAGTTATTTTGGATCATAGTTTGAGTGTATAGTTCATCATGGTGGGGAAGGCATGGCAACAGGAGTGTGAGGCAGCTGGTCCCGTGGTGCAGACAGGAAGCAGAGAGAGATGAACGCTGGTGCTCAACTCACTCCTTTTAATACCTTTCAGGACTCACTGATGGTGCTGTCCAGTCAAGGTGGTCTTCCTCCCTCAGTGAACCCATCTGGAACCACCCTCACAGGCGTGCACAGAGGTTTGTCTCCTAGGTGATTTTAAGTCCTGTCAAGTTGACAGTCATATTAACCATCATAAGGGGTATGTTAAAAATTTTAAATGCTAAGTGTAAAGAAAAATTGGACATAATAAATCGAGGGTAAGGATGAAGGGGAATGGGGGTGTTTCATGATCTAATCTCTCTGGAAGGGGACTTGATAGTAAGTGTCAAGTCTTAAACGAGTAGACCTCTAATTCAATAGCTCCACTTCCAGAAAGTTAGACTGAGTAACTGGTCACACTCAGCTGGAAAATGTGGATAAGAATGTTGGTAGGGCTGGAGAGGTGGCTCAGCCATTCAGTGCACTGGCTGCTCTTGTAAGGGGACCTGCATTCGGTTTCCATCACCCACATGTCAGCTAACAACCATCTGTTACTCCAGTTCCAGGGGATCCAACATCCTCTTGTGATCTCCGTGGCACTGCACGACATGGGTGCACTTACGTACATGCAGAAAATACACTCTTACACACAAAATAAAAAAGAATATAATGTTTTTGATCACCAAACAAATTTGAAGTGAGCTAAAAATCTAACACTGGAGGGTAGTTCTTAAAGCAATTACGCTATCTACTTAGAATATATGCGGTCATTTAAAAAGATAAATTAGAGAAACATTAAATACTCTAGAAATATGTTTCTAGTAAGCTTAGGTTACAATACTCATATTTTGTTTTGAAATACATGTATATTTAAAAGTGGAGAAGGAATATAGCCAGTTGTTAGCAATTGTTTCATAAAGTAAATTATATACATATATTTTTTAGTATTTTATTTATTATTTTTATTTTATGTGTATGTGTGTATTGCCTGCGTATA
>NW_008341422.1:2089970-2145353 GCF_000622305.1 Nannospalax galili | reverse complement strand
TGGAGTTACGGACAGTTGTTAGCTGCCATGTGGGTGCTGGGATTTGAACCCAGGTCTTCTGCAAGAACAGCCAGTGTTCTTAATCACTGAGTCATCTCTCCAGCCCAGTAAATTATATTTTTATGTTACAAGATAAGTGATACTTTTTTGGCTTATCTTCCCTGTGGTCCTTTTATAATTGAGGCATTAACAAGCTAACCAATGAGATAATACGGCTATTATGGTAGAACCATCTTTTTTGCTTTAATTTTCAAATATTTTACTTTCTAGCCTATATTCTTATAAGGAACACACATTCCACTGATGATGGAGGGAAGGAGGGGAAAAGAGAGGAGAGAGGAGAGAGAGACGGGAGAGAGAGAGAGAGAGAGAGAGAGAGAGAGAGAGAGAGAGAATGAATATGAATCACATACAACAGTATGGAGGTCAGAGCGCAACCGTCAGGAGTCAGTTCTCTCTATGGAGGGGACTGAATGAAGGTTGTCAGGCTCGGCAGCAGGCACCTTTACTCATCGTGTTGACACCAGGAACACATTTTAACCGTTTTCTATGTAACTTTGCCATTGTGCTAGCTGCACTGAAGTCTAATCATCTGTTACATGCCTTCCTCCTCCTAGACTTTATGACAAGGATTGAATCAGGCATCTTTATAGCTGTGGTGACTAACATTTTCTCTGTGAGTAGCCTGTGGGTTTGAAGTGCTAAGCACGCAGGAAGTGCTTGCTTGGCATATTACTAAGCTGCTTGAGTAGATAGTTAGGAACATAAGGTTCTACTTGAATGTTAGGTTTATGTTAGTGACTAGACTGAATAAGTTACTCCAGGAGATGTGGGCAAGGCCAGGGTCAAGAGATTAGGGCTTGGGGGCCAGTAAAAGCTCACAGGAGATGTTTCCAAGGAGTTGACTTGTTTTTCCACATGGGTCTTGTCATGCTGCCCCAACCCCAGGTGACCTTGGGGGGGGTACTATGCAAGGACAGCCTTCTGCTCAAGAGGAAGTTCAAGGGTGGTAGAAACTGGTTTGCTTGTGGTTGTGTTTTGGATCCTTCTCCCTGGAGATGGGTTCTAAGAGGTTTGGGTGAGTACTTACTGGTGCCTTGTCTGTGTTAGCATTGTTTTGGGAGGCATCCTCCTGTGTGTCTTCACATGTGGACGGCCACTTTACAGCCACCTGCTCCCAAGTTCATGGCTGTGTGGAGGTGGGATACATTCTCAGACATCTGATTGCAGAGCCAGGCTTGATGTTTGAAAGAAGTTGGGGGTGGTCCGTGGGGTTCCAGAACTCTAACGCTGAGTGGGACTGTGTCAGTCAGCACACCCCTGCCCATGCTGGTTTCCCAGCTCTTCTTGGTAATCAGACTTTGTGTAAAAATGGTCCTTCGTATACTTTCCTAACTTGTTTTTTTCTCTCTCAACTCTAAATAACCAGAAAACACATCTTATAGCTTAAAAATAATAACTAGCTAAGCAGCTGAAGGCATTTTTTAATATAGTCATTTATAGTATCTGGAAATATACAAAGGTTTTAGAAAGTGGACTGCAGGAGATTTAGAGGAAATCCTAGCTTTAATTTGGCAGTTATTCATAAAATCCTGAGAAAATTTAAGGATGACTGATTAAATGCATTTGACTATAGGCTTATTTCTTGGAATAATCTAGCTCCAATGTTTGGAAATGTTACCAGCAAAAGTTCAGGCCAGAGAGATGATTCAAAGGCTAAAATACTTGATGGATAAGCATCAGGATGGGGTTTGGAGCCACAGAAACCCAGTAAATACTGGATGTGTGTGGCAGTCAACCTGTAATTCCAACTCCTAAGACAGAAACGGGATCCCCAAAGCAAGCTGGCTAACAGGATTATCCTGTTGCAGAGGATCTCTGGGTTTAATTGCGAGACCCCAAATCGGTGAAAAAGTGGATGAACAATTGATTGAGGATGATTTCCAATATCACCCTCAGGCCTCCACATACCTGCCTACATGTGTGCGTGCATCTACCCGTATACATGTGCCTACTCACACGCAAAACATGTATACACACATGCACATACCAGACACACACATGAAAAGTGGGGAAATGTTTTAATCTTCAAAATTGGTGCTATGAATTAAATGTCTCTTAAAACTTCATGTGCTAGACACTTAATCTTTAAATTAATAGGTTAATGGTATTTGGAGGTAGGGGGCTTTGGGAAGTAGTAGGATTAGGTGATGTCAAGAGGTTGGGGCCACCACTGTGACATTCCTGGCTTTGTAAGAAGAGGAGGAGAGAACAGAGTCAGCATACCACATTGTCTCATGTGGGGTGCCCCTCCATCATGTTACCATGTGCCAGAAGGTTCTCATCAGAGAGGACCATAAACCCAATAGAGGGGAATTCAACTCCATATACTACCCAGCTTCTGGTATTTTGTTATCAGCAACAGAAAATAAACTGAAAGTTAGAGATAATGCTTCTGATGTTGAGTATCATAATGAAATATGAATACTTGTTAATGAATCTTTGGGGCTGCTTCCTGTGTGTTTTTATACAGTAGTACGGAAGGACCTTGGAAACCATTGGAGGGAGTGTCCTGATCAGGCCCGTGATTTGCTCACTATTGTGTTTCTAATAATAGGCCTGTAAAAGCACTCATAACACAGCAAGAGCAGCATGAACAACAGTATTAAGATAATAGTGACAGGGCTGGAGAGATGGCTCTGTGGTTAGGAGCACTGGCTGCTCTTTCAGGGGACCCAGCACTCACATGGTGGTTCACAACTCTCCCCAACTCCAGGTCCAGGAGACACAACACCATCTGTGGCTTCCATGTACATTGCATGCACATGGTACACTTACATACAGGCAAAACACTCATACACCTAAAATAAAAATACATTTAAAAAAGATAGCAGTTCTAGAGAATGAGAGCTAACATAGAACCCTGCAACATGCCACTGTCTTGAGTATAGCTTGCTTACCAACTCACCAATTATAAACTTCCAACCAATATTTTTTGAATGGCTTATATAAGTAAAAAATAAATTTTGAGTGTCTGCATCTGGTAACTAGGTAATATTATAGAAATACATGAGGACCCGAGCTCATATCCCCAGTATCCACAGGAAAAAAAGCCAGATGTGGTAGCACATACCTATAATCATAGTACTGCAGTGAGGGGCAGAGACAGGTGGATCACCAGAGCTCTGGTCAGTGAGTCTAGTCCATCAGTGGCCTCCAGGTTCAGTAAGACCCTGTCTTAAAACAAAACCGAAAACAGCAACAGCATCAAAACCCAGGTGGGGAGGGATAGAGAAAGACAGAAGACATGGGGCCTCTGGCCCCAACATACACAGGTACATAAATGTGCACACACAGCTACTGCACACAGGTAGAGGCAGGAGGATTAGTGCAAGTTTGAGGCCAGCCTGGGCTACATAGAAAGGAAAATACTGGAGAGAGAGAGAGAGAGAGAGAGAGAGAGAGAGAGAGAGAGAGAGAGCCAGAAGACACTAGATTTGAAGCAATTCAACAAAATTAGCTTGCTATTTTTGTACCTGGCAAACATTTCTCCCCCCTCCCTCTCTTTCATTCTTTTTTATTTGTTGGCTCTGAGGAAGAGATTTGAAGAATTGGGGGCAGTCTAACTACATACAGAGCTAGAATGTCAACACCATCCTAGAGTCGGGCTTTGATTTTAATCAAGAGACTTTGATGGGCGGCTCTCAGCTCCCACAGTGGGAGGCTGCCTTTCCAGAGTTCTGAACAGCATCTCTTATGAGTGCAATGGTGTCCGGCTAATTTATTATCATTTACTGCCAAGATTGATGAGAACACATAACCTTTGTAAGGTTTCTTTTGGTTTTATTGGCAATAAAAGATAAAATACGAAGTAAAAGGAAGTAAAGTAGTATTTTGTTAGGTCGAGGGACGGGTTTACACTTTAACTGATAGAATAATCAAAGGGGCATGAAGGTCTGGGTAGCTGCCTCCCATCTCCCTTCTTTTTATGCGTATGCTCTGCAAGCCTCCCTCTGTGTGCTGAGACCCATGGGGGCTCACCCCAACCCCAGGCCCCTTTTGTCTGAGGGTATTGGCTCAGCTGTTTAGATTAAGGGTATCAGAAGGCTTCTGTGGCAGACGTTAAGCAATGGGGATAAGTCTAAATGAGCAGATCCTTGACATGTGCCAGTGTAGACCAGGGACTCTGGGGCCATGATGTGTCTCAAACCAGCAGGCTGAATCACAGTGCGGGAGTTCAAGTGAGCATTGCAGGAAACACAGCCATCCCGACCTTTGGGAATGGGGTGGTATTGGTGGAAGGTGCTGGGAGGGGGGTGCCCAAGCTCTTCAGCTTCTTCTTGGTGTAGTCTCTGTAGGAAGAAAAAGAAAGAGCAAAGACAGAAAAACAAAAGAAACTAACCAATTGTAAGGTGATTATTGGATAATCTAAACTAGTGGTTCTCAGATTTTAGTGCAGGTGTCAGGGTCGCTTGGAGGGCTTGTTAAAACCAGATTGCTGGGCCTCCTCCAGTGCTTCTGATGCAGGGGGTCAGTGGGCTCGAGAGTTTACATTTCTTGTATTGGTGTGAGTGTGGGTGTTTGTGTGCACATGTATACATGTGCATATGAAAGCCAGGTGTTGATATCAGATGCTTTTTCTCAATCACTATTAACCTTGTTTTGTGTGTGTGTGTGTGTGTGTGTGTGTGTGTGTGTGTGTGTGTGTGTTTCCTGGGCAAGCAGGCCAGGCCCTGTCCAGAGGATAAATCACAGCTTTCCTCTTTGCAGCTTCCAATCCTAGATTGTATCGAGGAATAAAATCTGCCAGCTCCTTGCTTTCCTAAGTGTCCTGTTTGTTTTCTAGGCTTTGCTTCCAAAGTAATCCACTTGCTTGGAACTCCTTGAGGGGGTCGGCCTGTTTTCTTGCTGTGCTCTGGATGCTGTGCACAGGGTTGTATGCCAGGCCCTGATACAGGGCTTTTGAGATGTGCAAGACAGAGACTCTGGGCTACTTGTTCATCAATGATCACAAGTTTGGAGGTAGCAGCAGAGCTACGGAACAGCACAGGTAGAACCCCCTAAAGCTAGTGCTGCATGTCATCTGGGGACACTTAACCCTGACCTTAGCCATGAGGAGCCCTGAAGGGTCTCCTGTATGATTCCCTCTTCTGCAGGTGGAGGCAAGCAGTAGCTTCTATCCTGGATGGGGTACCTTTGCGTATGTTATGCCATTGTAGGGCAGATATGACAGGCCCCATTTGACACAAGGCTCATCTGTGACTCAGTTATGGTCATTTGGACCCATAGTATGAACCCCAATATATTTTTACTTTGATTTCTTTTTAAAAAATTTATTTTGTGCATATGAGTATTTTGCCTACATGTATATAAGAGCACTACATGCATGCAATATGCAGTGTCCACAGAGGTCAGAAGAGGGCATTGGATCCCCTGGAACTGGAGTTGTAGATGGTTGTTAGCTGCTGTGTGGGTGCTGGGAATCAAACCCAGGTGTTCTGCAAAGAACAGCCAGTGCTCTTACCCACTGAACCATCTCTCCATTCCCAGAATTTTATTTCTTACTGCCACACTTGCATCTCAGAAAGTGTATGTGTTTGTTTTCTGTTGCTGTGAGAAACGTCATAATCAAAAACAGCTTAAGGGAGGAATGAGTTTGCTTGGTTTTCACTTTCAGGTCTAATCCACTGTTGAGGGAAGTGAAGGTATGAATTCAAGCAGAAACTGAAGCAGAAACCATGGGGGATGCTGCTTGCTGGCCAGCTCCCTCCCAGCTCATGCTCAGCTCACTCTCTTGTGTAGCCCAGGATCACTTGCCTGGGGGGTGAAGCCACCAACAGTGGGCTTGGACCTCTCACATCAATCAACAATCAAGACAATTCCTCAGGACATGGCCATAGGCCAGTCTGATCCAGGGAATTCTTCTATTGTGGTTCCCCCTTGGCTGGTTACTCTAGGTTGTGTCCTGTCGAAAATAAAACCTCACCAGGACAATGAGGTTTAACTATGTACTTTGAATATACAAAGCTGGGCTGCAGGGAGGGCTTAGTTAGTGCATATGTGCTGTACAAGCAGGAGGACCAGAGTTTAAATCTCCAGAACTCATATAAAAAGCAGAAGATGGTGGTGCGTGCCTGAACCATTGTCGTGGGGGAGCACAAACAGGCAGAACACTTATAAAATAATAAGTAAATAAAATAAAATTTAAAGGTGGAGCTCCATTAGGGAAAGACATTTGACGTTGATCTCTGATTTCCACATGCACACACACCTGCACAGGTACCTGCATGCACACATACAAAGACCGCACACACATACACACACACACACACACACACACACACACACACACACTCCAAAAACACATTCCATACAGCTGATAGTCAAATAAGAATCAGAACTGAATCTTTTAAGCTCTAGTTGGACCCTGTTTCTGTTCCACATTACTGAAGAAAGCAACTATGGGGAACTTCATTGATCCTATTAACCTATGTATTTAAGCTCTGAAACTTAGTATTGATTCTAGTAAATCTAATCAACTCTTGATCCCTCTGTGTGCTGTTTGAAAGACTCCTCAGTTATACCCTGCTCCAAAGAGAACATTCATTTTTTATGGAATAGTGATAAAGTATTCCATTTATTTCTGGAGGCTGGAAGGCCTTCCTTCTGAGCTAGTCCCTGCTCCCATAGTTCTCATGAGAGGTAATGAAGTTGTGCACAAGTGCATGTCCATACACGTGTCTCCAGAACCTACGAGCCTGGCTGCGATATTCTTTCTTCTGTCTAGTCTCCAATCTTTCTGCGCCCAAAGTTTTCAAAGATTTTGATGAAAAGAATTGTCTGAATGGGCTCATGGAAAGTAATTTCTCCTTGGTTCCCAGTATTGAAGTAATGCAAATGTTATTTACCAAGATCTTGATATTCTTTTTCTTGATGAGAAACTATTTTTTGATATAACAAAAATGTTAAAATGCCCATCAAAGAGTGGCATGCAGAGATAGGTTTGGTTCCAGTTGCTCTGTCTTGATGGTAACAGGGAAATTCAGGCTCATTATCTTGGTGCCTTAGGTACCGTTTCTGCACCTGCGTGTTCCCTCCTTCTGATATTCCCATCACTGCGCAGCAGCTGAGGTGTAGCCCTCTTTCTTCTCTGCCCATCTTCCTGTCAAAACTACCTGTGGGGTTGGGCAACCACTCAGAGCCCTTAGAATAGGGATGAGGGGGTTAACTGGGGCGTATTGTGTGAGCAAGTACCAGCCGCAAATACTATCGAGATTATTCTCAAAATTTCATGGGAGAATTGATTCACTCTAAGTGCTTATAGAATTCTTTATATTTGGGGATTTATTAAAGACACATGTAGTCAAGACTATAATTTGCTCTATGACAACTTCATGTGATAAAAACCACATCGTTAGTGCCCAACAACAGATTGCTTAAGATGTTAAAATGGGGGCTCACAACGACCTACAGCTTCAGGAGATCCAACACCCTCTTCTGGCTTCCAAGGTCACCTGCACATATGTGGTGGACACAGACACAGATACACATAAATAAAATTAAATCTTTGAAATATTAGAATGTTTAGTTTAAAAAACAATCATGATAAAAGTATACATCTTATACCTCTCTTCCAGACCTTAGACACAAGTCCTTGTCAGACTCTCCTATCCTCATACTTCGATTCATTTTTATTTATTTAAATTTTTTTCTATGAGTGTTTTGTCTGCCTATACGTAAGGACACCCACACATGCAATACCCAAGGAGGACAGACGAGGGCGTCAGATCACCGGGAACTTGAATTTTTAGCTGCCATGTGTCTGTGAAGAACTGGGCCCAGGTCCTCTGTAAGAGCAGTCAGTGCTCTTAACTGCCAAGCCATCTCTCCAGCCCCTGTGTTCTGACACAGCATCTCTTACTGACTTAGAGGTCACCAAGTGGGCAGTGTTACCTGACCAGTGAGCCCCAGGGATCCTTCCATCTCTGTCCCCCTCAAAAATGCAAGTGTACTTCCCACAGTGTCTCCTTCTCATCTCAGTTGCTACCTCCACCTGTGGTCCTGAATTTCATGTTAATTATGAATTCTTTACATTTTTTCAGAATGCCACCCAAGGGTCTCTTGCCAGCCTGTGATTTCATGTGGTCTGGTTTTGAGCTGTAGATCATTAGGACTTGCTTCTTACACATCCTAGGCCCACCTGCCTACAGATGGCCCCAACTACAGTGGGTTGAGCACTCATACATCAATTAGCAATCAAGAAAATGCTCCACAGGCATTTATGGAATTCACTCTGTCAGCTTGTTGCCATGGTTCATCTGTTTATTCTTGTGAATCAATCTCAACCACACATTGTGAACACACCATATTCTATTTACTGACTACTGTTCATTGTGGATTTCATTCTTATGAGCAGGGTTCTTGGGACTATCTTAGTCTTCTGACATCTGCAAGACCGGCATGAAGGTAGATAGAACTAGAAGCAGGGCGTTTGGGGAGCACGCAGTACAGGTTCCCTTGCACTGGACATTTCTTTAGTTGTGTCAGTTGCACTAGGACTATACCTTTTTAACCTCAGCATCCCAGCATAGAGAGCAGACCCCAGTCTCTTGATACACACTCACTGTGTGGGTATAAAAGTGTGTTGTCACAGTCCTTGTCCATGAAGAGTAAATACTCTTCCCCACAAATTCAACCTGTGAGATGGGCTTATTGGCTTGGTATGGGATAAGGCAGTTTATGCTATGATATTTTATTATTATTTTTTGAGACAGGATTTCCCTGTAGGCCCAGCTGGCCTGGAACTCACTATGTAGGCCAGGCTGGCCTCAGTCTCACAGAGATCCACTTGCTTCTGCCTCCCAAGTGCTGGGATTAAAGGTGTGCACCACCACACTTAGTTTCTTTTACCTTTTCAAAAACTTTAATTTTATCTATTATTAGTGTATGTGTGTGTGTGTGTTTACACATGTGTGTCATAGTTCATCTGTGGAGGTCAGAGGACAACTTGTGGTTGTTGGTTCTCTCCTTCCACTATGTGGGCTCCAGGACTGAACTCAGGTCATCAGGCTTGCATATCAGGTGCTTTTACCCACTGAGCCATCTCACCAGTCCCTAATAATGCAGTTTAATAATAAATATAAGAGTAATACAAAAATAATTTTTCACCTCACTTTAAAATTCCGAGTGGAAATTTAAAAAATATGGTTGTAGTAGGTAGAGTCTTCTGTGCAAAATCAATTTCTTCTAGTAATTTTATTTATTGCAAATCAGCTATTGGGTTATAGTCATAGGTGTTGGGTACTGGATGCTGGGAATGAACAGGGCTTGGAATATGGGTATCACCTATATAATGCTTTTGTTTTAGGTTTAGATTAGGAGCTTGGTACTTGAGGTTTGTACCATGGAAAGAACCACGAAGCTAGTCTCAGGGAGATAGCTGAAATATATGAACACTGTGGGTGGTCAACAAAACAATCTAACCAGATCATCTAGGGTAAAACCCAGAGTGGACACCCCAATTAGCTCTTAGTCCTATAATCTTAATTGTGAGTGGCTAGTCATTACCAGATATCTGAAAAAAATCTTCCCTCTAAAACGAGACACACACACCTTAGCAAAGGAAAGAAACACCCAACAAAACATTGAAGAAGTGCAGAAAATTTAAGAAGAATTTTATTTACCCAAATGTCAGATTGAATTTGATTTCATATTCTAACATAAAATTAGAATGTTGTCATAAAGACACCAGAAGGACAAACTAAAAAGGTATTGGAAATAATAACAGCAGCCACTACAGGTTTGGAAAATAAAATGGAAGAAATCTAGAATCTTATTCTATTTAGGTAGACTAAGAAGGAAAAGAAATATAAGATAGGGCTGGGCTCTATAGGTGGAGTGGCTCACAGCTATGATCTCGATGGTTGAGAGGCACAGACAGGTAGATTTCTATGAGTTCAAGGATAGCCCGGTCTACTTAGAATATTCTAGTCCAGCCAGAGCTACATAGTGAGACCCTGTCTTAAAACACAACAAATTGAAAAGGATGAGAAAATTAAATCAGATAAGGAAGTCTAACATTTGACTAACAGAAATTCCTAAAATGAAAATTGAGTAAATGAAAATAAAAATGATCTCAGATAAATAATTCACGTTTATAAAACCATGGAAAGAACAAGAGTTTAAAAGCATGGATGAGCTGCATGGGGTGGCACACACCTTTAGTCCCAGCACTTGGAAGGCAGAGGCAGGTTGATCTCTATGAGTTCAAGGCCTGGTCTATATAGTGAGTTCCAGGCCAGCTGGGGCTACAGGAAGACCCTGCCTCAAAAAGACCAAAAAAAAAATTGGGTGAAAATAGACCATGTCAGTGCACATCATGATGATATTTCTGAGCATTAGGGACAAAAATAAAGTTCCCAAAGCTCAAAGAAGTTGGAAGGGAAGGTTATACATCAAGAATCAGCAACCCAAGTCACTTTGGAGTTTATTCTCCAACCTAGAATTCTTATACCCAGCCAAAAATATCAGCTAAGTTAAAGGATGAATAAATATATTTATCAGACATGCATGACCTCAAACATTTCACCTCTTCCATGGCTTTTTCTTGTAAAACAGTGGAAAGAAGTATCCAAACTAGAAATAAATAGCCTGGTCTATATAGTGAGTTCCAGGCCAGCTGGGGCTACAGGAAGACCCTGCCTCAAAAAGACCAAAAAAAAAAATTGGGTGAAAATAGACCATGTCAGTGCACATCATGATGATATTTCTGAGCATTAGGGACAAAAATAAAGTTCCCAAAGCTCAAAGAAGTTGGAAGGGAAGGTTATACATCAAGAATCAGCAACCCAAGTCACTTTGGAGTTTATTCTCCAACCTAGAATTCTTATACCCAGCCAAAAATATCAGCTAAATTAAAGGATGAATAAATATATTTATCAGACATGCATGACCTCAAACATTTCACCTCTTCCATGGCTTTTTCTTGTAAAACAGTGGAAAGAAGTATCCAAACTAGAAATAAATAAATGCTGATGAAGATTTGTTATCTAAGGTCAAAGGAATTAGATCAGAAACTCTGGAAAAGATAATTCCAAAAGATAAAATAGGTGGTATTTGAATGTATTAAAAGGAGTGTCACTGAATGTATTAAAAGGAGTGAAGATGGGCTTAGTGAGGGTTCATATAAAATAAATCAAAGAAACACAAAATAAAGCACCAGCCCAATAAGTATTACTTCTAGAGAAAATGAATAAGAGAAAAAACTCATTATACTACATGGTTAATCACTGAGTAACATCCATCTAATCATAATTAAATGATATCATTGTTTGGATCTTAAATGTGTCCTCAAGGATTCATGCTGGAGGGTTGGTGATGGTAATACCAGGAGATGGTGGTACAGTTAGGAGGTGGGCAGTGGTAGAAGGAAGTTAAGCCATTGGGGGTGTGTCCTTCAGGGACTATTGTGACCCCTGGACCTTTCTGTCTCTCTCTGTCTCTGTCTCTGCCTCTGCCTGTTCTCACCCCCTACCCCCTGGCACACACACCTCCTGGCTTCTGTGAAGTGAGCAGCCTCTTTCTCCATGTCCTGCTACAGCCATGATGCTCCACTTCACCACAGGTCCCAAAGAATTCGAACCAACCATGACCTGAAACCTCTGAAATCCTGAGTCAAAATAAACCTTTCTGTCTCGTAGAGTGACAGCCAAAGGGGTTTTGTCACAGTGATAGAGCTAATAGAAATAATGATTGAACCAAAATTATGATAAATGTACGTTAGGGGTATGGAGACTTGAAAGTGTGCTTATTTGTGGTATGTTTGGGGATGGAGCAGAGAGAAAACTAATTATCTATTTTCTTTTTAAAAAGTACATTTATTTAGTGTGTGGGGCACACACGTGGCACAGCGCAGGAGTGGAGGTCACACACATGTGGCGCAGCGCAGGAGTGGAGGTTACACAGACACTTGGCACAGAGCAGGAGTGGAGGTCAAAGGACAAGCTGTGGGAGTTCCTCTCTCCTTCCTCCATGGGGATCCTACGATTCAAGCTCAGGTCATCAGGCTTGGCAGCAAGTACATTTACAAGGGCTGAACCATCTTGCTGGTTCTGATTACCTGTTTTCAATAAGGGAAGTCAGTAGGTAATGCCTAAGACTAAAAATTCAGAAGGAAAAATAGTTGTATTCCTACTACAGTTATGGTGATAGAAAAATAAAAAAAACTGAAAGTGCTTTCCTGGAGTGGCAGAAAGGTTGTGGTAAAATAACTCTTTCTCATGACAAAAGTCTTGTGGAAGTAGTCTCCTTTTAAAACTCTCTGCACTTATAATTCTAATTAAATAAACAACCATGAACAGGGTTAAGAATGATGTGGGAAGTTAACATCCTAAACTAGCAAGTTATGAGGGGAAACATTAAAAGTAGTTTCTTTTTTATTCCTTTTAAAAGATTTTTATTTTTAATTTATGTGCATGTGTATGTGTGTGTGTGTGTGTGTGTGTGTGTGTGTGTGTGTGTGTGTGTGTGTGCCCGTGTGCATGTGTTTGTCTACCATGTGTGTACAGGTACCCACAGAGGCCAGAAAAGGGCATCAGATCCCCTGGAGCTGGAGTTACAGGTGGTTATGGGCTGCCCAACATGGGAACTCAGCAAGCTCTCTTAACCACTGAGTCATCTCTCCAGCTCCAGCACTGTATTTAACTTTTTTTTCTCCAGAGACAAGCTCCCCGATAGATTATTCAATCCCAAGTGGTCAGCCCTAAACCCATGTAGATACAAGCAACACTAAGTGGACTCAGTAGGCTGTATGTACAACATATATAGAAATACTAAAGAAGAGGTCCTGAACTTGAGAGGGAGTTGGGGTAGGATTTCAAAGGGTGGAGATGATGTAAATTCAGTACTCAAGTATGAAATTCTCAACAAACAAAAAAATTAAAATTTTAAGTTACAGTTTTAAAGAATTTATTTTGCAGGGGTGGGGAGTGGAGGTTGCACATGTGCCACAGTACATGTGTGGAGGTCAGTGGACAACTTGTGGGAGTCAGTTCTCCCCTTCTACTGTGTGGGTCCTGGGATCAAACTCAGGTTGTCAGGCTGGCCAGCAGGAACCTTGACCCACTGAACACTATATGCATTTTTTGAAGAAAAATTCTAGTCTTCACTTTTCCAAGATTGCAGAAATAAATTTGTCATTATAAATATCTGCAATGATAAAATTAATACGGCCAGGTAAAGCTTCTCCCTCGGCCCAGAGCACCTAGCGGCCATGGACTGAGTGGGTCTGGTGCTTTTGCACATCTTCCTGCAAAGGCACACCTTGTCTTTGGGAATCAGCCCCAGAGCACCTAGCGGCCATGGACTGAGTGGGTCCAGTGCTTTCGCACATCTTCCTGCAAAGGCACACCTTGTCTTTGGGAATCAGCTTTATTTCTGCTTCAACCACCCTCCCCTCAAGGCCACAGTGTTGACTCTGCCATACAATGTGGTTATCTGTCTGGCCCAGAACTGGAAACCAAACACACAGCAGGCAAATCAGAACCTTTTTCCAACAGAAAATGGTGAAGGACAGCTGCTTTACTCTCTTATACATGTGGGTGCAGATTCGGCAGCGAAGACAGCCTGTGGCAGTGCTTGTTAAGTTTGAGATAGGGGCTCGCTGTGTGGCTGGCCTGGAACTCACTGTGTAACTCAGGCTGGCTTAGAACTCACTACATAGCTCAGGCTGACCTAGAACTTGCAGCAAACCTTTTGCCTCAGCCTCCTCTGAGCCACTATGCTCACACTGCCAAATTTCTAACATCTGAGGGTCAACTGTCTGGAGAAACTGATGCAGAAATGAGGCAATTTGCCTTTTCAGGTTGGGTGGTAAAGCAACTCCCTCTGCTGACAAGGGAGGGAGAACCCCAGTGTGCAGCTGTCAGGAAGCTAGGCAGACCAGCAACATCAGGAGTCACAGAGGATGGACCCCATCTCCCCTTTCCCTGGCAACATTAGAAAGGTGAGCATCAGCTCCGGCCCTCCTTAAGATTTAAAACACCGTATGAAAAGGTGGAGGTATAAGTCTTTATTGAGACCCAGTAAGGGAAAGCTATCCCCCCACCCCCACCGCCCCACCCCGGGGTCAAAAGAATGGAATCTGAGTTCTACTTCTGACCCAGGGTTGAGACCTGCCATTCTGATCTGCTCCAAAGATTCTACTGCTGCTTTCCTCAACAGTTAATCCAGCTGGGCCTGCCAATCACCTGGCCTGGAGAATATCCTCCAGAAAGCAGGTTCACCTGAAGACATACTAGGGAGAAGGGAAGTAATGTCTTAGCCCCTCTCTCAATGCAGTGGCTCCCAGAGCTTCACTCTGGTTTGAGTTCTAATTTAAAAAGCATAACTTTTTCTTTCTCTATCTCTTTCTTCTCCCCTCTCGATCTGTTTTGAAGAGCAGCTAAAATCCTAAGCATGCTTTCCCTGACCACTCTAGGTTTTCTCAGACTTTCTGAAGCTTCCGGTCCTCAGCCCTTGCTGACCCGGGTAGCTGAGCGCCAGCTCTCTTCTCTTTCCACCTCTCTCCCCACCACTTCCAAAATTCCTAGCTTGCCTGCCTTGTTTTCTCTCAAACTCTAATAAAATGGTCCTTGCATTTCCTTTTGAGTCTATTCTGAAATTCTTTTATTAAGGAGACTAAGTACCCACAAAAGGGAGCCCCAGGTCCTGGGTAACACTGTGAGGCTGGAACTGAAAAGCTCAGCTTTTCGGTGTAGCTCAGGTCGGGAGTGCTGAGCCTGCAGAATCCCCTCCTCAGCTCTAGGACCCCGGCTTTGGCCGGTTGAAGGCTGGCCCCGGCCCTACAGTCAGGGAGCGCTGGGGGGAGCGGGGGGGGGATGGCAAGGCACCAGCCGTGAATAATGAATAGCGCCCTCGTTTAGTTGGCTGTTTGCGCACTGCCCTGCAGGAATCTGGAGGCCCAGGAAATCCGACTTGGAGCTGGCTCCCGCGCCCTGCCTCCTGTGTGCCTAGCTCAGGATAAAGCAGCCCTCTCACTCTTCCCTCTTCCGTGGACCATCTGGCTCACTAGCATGTGCTTATTAGTAACAACAGAGGTGGGTCTGTTAGCCTGGGACGGCATATCGGGGACAGATGCTAAGTTTATGTGTAAAATATGGCTTCCGGCCAACGCGCTAATCATGTTGGCCTCTGAAGTGGTTCCAATCGCCTGGATGAGGAGGCTCCTGCTCTTCTGTGTTTGTACAAGCTGGTAGTTAGAGGTGTGTACAAGATATTTGTAGTCATAATTTCTCTAAACAGGTTAAGACAAACATGATGAGAATCAGCATATTAATGTGCTGTGTTTCAAATTAGAATTATAAACATACTTTCCTCATTGGAGGCCTAATCTGCTAAGAAGGAGCCAGATGTTTAATGATGAAACCATTATTCAAGAGGACCTATCAAAGTAAAACAAATTGTTTTTGTTTAAGTGGCAGGAACACCTGCTTCATTTGAGGGAACTTGGAAAAACTGCTCGGAAAGGGTTCTTGCTTGTGTTGGATTTCTGAGCATCTTTTCTTCCTGCTCAACTTCAATGGTTCCTTCTAGAAAAATTGGTCAGCAAATGGAAAGTCCTGCCTTCTTAGGACAAAGCTACAGGCCAGGACCATGTGTTCTCAGAGCAGAAGTGGCTGATGGGATAGCTAAGGTTTGGAAATAAATTGATCTAAGGGGTTTGGATGTTCACCTTGTTTTTTGTTTTTTGAGACAGGGTCTCACTATGTAGCTCTGGCTAGCCTGGAACTTGCTATGTAGACCAGGCTGGCCCAATCTCAGAGATCCACATGACTCTGCCTCCTCAGTCCAGGGGTTAAAGGCACATAGGCATTTGATGTTCACTCTTTTTAAAAATTTAATATATATACATAATTTCTTTTTATTTCATCCAATGCGTCTTAATCATAGTTAGGGCCCCTCCCCTTAAACCTCTGCCACCCAGGGCTCAGGGACCACTGCAGAAGAGGGGGCAGAAAGACTGTTTGAGCCAGGGGTGGCAGATGATCACAAGAAAACAGTTTTCCAGGCGACTGGGAACTTGCTCATATGAACTTACAGCAATGGTGACAGCATGCACGCACAAGACCCATGCCAGCTCAAACCAGACAAAACCATTGATGCTCACTTTTGCTATGAATTCTTTTCGCTTCTCAATGCTGGTTCTAAGCAGAGCTAGGAAGCGGTGTGGTGCTGAATGGCGTTCCTGTCGCTTACCTGTCTCAGGAGCTTGCCGATGTAGAACTGGCCTTCACGTTCCTCTGGTTCAGTGGAAATCGTTCCATCAGTGTCTCTTCATCTTTAGGGGCTGCCCACACCCTTCCCATCGGCCTGTGACTGTGTCCTGCCTCCCTTCTGTTACCTTCCCTTCCACATCTCGCTCTGCTCTCCTGTCACACCCTTCCACTGCCAGCTTCCTTTTCCCCCTTCCTTCCCCTTCCTCTTTCTTCCTACCTCTTGTCAAAAGTGCATCTTAAAGCTGGGCATGGTGGCTCTGGCCAGTAGCCTCAGCATTGGAGGGCTGAGATAGAAAGATTGCAAGTTGAGGCCAGTCTGAGTTACATAGTATCAGGGTGGTCAGGGCTATTCAGAGACACGTTAAGATTTTTTTTTTTTTTATAAAAAAGAAAGAAAGAAAACATCACTTAAGAATAATTTCAATTGCTTCATAAGATTGAAGAACACAGGAACACAGACACTCACAGACACACACAGACACAGACACAGACACAGACACAGACATACACAGAGAGACACATGTATGTGCAGGAAGAGATACAGGGTTGGACACTGCAGGTGGTTTTCCAAAACTAGATACTGTCATACATCTCATCCTAAAGATCCGAAATGCTCCCAGTGTTTTTGCTTGGGGACTGAACTCACCGAGATCTGCCTGCCTCTTCCAAGTGCTATTTTCAAGATCTATTCATTTTTCTAAGCGTTCCTTGATGCTGGTAGATTTAAAAAATTTTTTTATTAAGTCCTTTTAGCATGCATGAGGCTGCTCCCTAAGTGAGTTCACCAAGGTTGGAAGTTTGATTCAAACAGTTTCAGCTCTTACAACGAGAGACATAACAGTTTGAAGAACAAAGAATGGAGTCTAGAAACTGCTATTCTGTTGGATTCCAGCTCCTGGGGCTATGGAGCCCAGAGATGGGCCTCACCTCCTGTTTCCCACAAGCCTGAAGGATGCATGTGGCCTGGAGGCTTATTTACTCTGTCACTTTTGCCCTCATCAGGAACCAGAAAGAAACCACCTATGGACTTGAGAATTTGTTTACTTGTTGATGGTGTCTTGATGTGATACTCCCATTGCGGTGACAAAATCCCCCCAGAAACAACCAAAGGGAGGAAAGGCTAAATTTGGGCTTAAGTTTCAGAAGAATGAAATTGGCAGTATGGGACCGCCGCTCAGTCTGTGCTGGCAGAAGAGTATCATAGCAACTGTTCACATCGTGACAGACTGGGACACAGAGAAAGCAGAGCTGTAACTAGAGACAGGGTTGGCCTTCAAAGGCCCGCCCCTAGCGACCTAGCCACTTCAACCAGTTTAGAAGCTCCACAGTCTCCCAAGCATCGGCATCAGCTGGAGAGCAAGCACCCAAAATATGAGACTGTGAGGGACATTTCAGATTTAAGCCATGTACTTGAGGCCTAAAAAGATGAATGACATCTTTTCTTTGAAATTATTTGATCTCTATAATCTGTTTCATTTTTATCCTTTCAAAAGTATCTGTTGGCTGGTCTTAAGTCTTCCTCTGTGTTTTAGCATGTCATAGAAGGATGTTAAAGTATGCTCCAACTCAGCTGTTCATCTGATACTCAATTCTCTCAACAGCATCCTTTCATTTAGGGTTTTCAAGCACAGGACTGACCATGTTCTACAACAGGACATGAGGCATCTTACAAAGCAGCTATTTCACCTCTGTTTATTGGTTATGACCACTCCCTAGTGTCAGGGTTGCTGCGGCAATTCACTGGAATGAGACACACCATGTTCTTAGATGGTGACTGACAGAGAAACAACAGGATATAGAGCAACTACTTTCATGATCAACATTATTATTGGTGTACTTTTAGAATTATGCGACACAAACAGTTTCTCCACATGGAAGGAATTACAGGCAGGCCCCCACACCCACGAGCATTTATGTGAGTGTATGGCAAGCACTTTATCCACTAAGACTTCTCCCTGGTCCTCTACCACAGTTTTGAGACAAGGTCTCATTAAATCCAGAGTTCCACAATTCACCCAAACTTGTTGGTCAGCAAGTCCTAGGATTCCCCCGTCTTTCCCTCCCTTGTGCCTGGATGGTAGGCACGAACGTTTATGCGGTGCTGGGTACAGAATTCAAGTCTTTGTGCTTGCATGGCAAGCACTTTATCGAGAGAGCCCGCTCCCCAGTGCCTGGCTTGTGTTTCTAGACATCGCTCATGGAAGATAAAGCAACATCCACACACAGCGTGTACATGGGAGGCCCTGATTTCCATAGCTTCTATAGCCACTCCATAGCCATGAGTGACACTTAATTGACAGTGACTTTCAGGGAGCAACATTACATTAGCAATCCATACTATGTTTATTGTTGACCAAATCTGTTTCTTTTCCAGTGGGGTAACCTATAGTTTTCTTGATGGAGGCTAAGACACTTTGTGTTTATTATAGCTAAATCACATCTTCTTAAATACCCACAGCTCATTTTTCTAGCTTTCAAAGGCATCTTTTCATCTTCCTCTACATTGAATTTAGTTGTTGGGTTCAGAGAAAGCTTACATTATTTTTTGCTTTTTGGGGGCTGGGGGAAGAGCTACTCCATATTTCTGTAAGATGAGGAGACAAGTGAAGGGCTTCTTGGAAATGAGAAGAGGAAGTCTGGGTCAACATCACTGTTCAAAGTGTCTCTGGCCTGCCCATGTGCAGGACTTGGTATCTGTTGGGAGCAGGACTTCTCTGAGCCTTACTGGACAGAACTCTGAAATATGCTGATCTCTGTGTTGTCTGTGGCCTATACCAATGACAAGAGCAATGACAATGGTGCCAATGACGGGGTGGTAACTTCTGTTATGGAGCCTGCTACTATGTGCTAGGTACTGTACCAGGAACTGGGCACAGTACTAGGTTCTGGACTCCAGAGGATGAACAAGACAGTCACAGATCAGAGATAGTGCACATACAACTCCATAGATGTTGTATTGAACACATAGGTATTCAATAAATTCAGTACAATTTTGAAGACAAAAATATGTGACCCTCAAAATATTTTGGATTGATGAGAAAAATGGATACATTTGTACACAGTTCCAAATACACACACCTAATACCAAGTCCAGCTCTTTAAAGAGTGATATGGGGGGAGGGAGCTGGAGAGATTGGTCAATGGTTAAGAGCACTGGCAGAAGACTTGGGTTCGATTCCCAGCACCCACAAGGTGGCTAACAACCATCCATAAATCAAGTTCCAAGGGATCCAATGTCCTCTTCTGACCTCTGTGGGTACTGCATGACATGGATGAACTTACATACATGTAGGTATAACATTCATACACATAAAAATAAATAATTCAGAAAAAGATTTACATGTCTTTGAGACTATTGCATTGGTGGTCCATCCAGTCCAAGCAATCTTTTGTGAGTCTTTGTTTTAAGGGTTGGCAAGATCTTATGTAGCCCAGGCTGGCCTCAAGCTCACTATGTATTCATGAAGACCTCGAACTTCTGATCCTCTTTCTTCTATACCCTGAGTGCTGCTATTATAGATGTGCACCGTCCAGTTTAGGTGGTGCTGGGGATGGAACCCAGGGCTTCCTGTGTGCTGGGCACTCTAACTGAGACACATGTCCAGCCCTTATGTGAATCTTTGGATTCATTCTTGGACCCTTGGACTTCTCCTTGATGTGCCTCGCTGCTTCATGAAGCATGTCTGTAGACCTGAACTAGAAAAATGTTTCAGAAAAGGCCTAAGTAGCAGACCAGTCTCTTTAAGAAGGCAATGCCTTCCTCGTTTCTTCCCCCAGTTTTAACAAATGGATCTCTTGCTTAATTAAAAAGTGTTTATTATTATACTATGTGTTTATGATGTATATATATGTGAGCATATATGTGGAGGTCAGAGGACAACTTTGTGGAGTCCGTTCTCTCCTTCCACCTTTACATGTGTTTGGGGTTTGAACTCAGGTCTCCAGGCTTGAATGATGAGAGAGTTTCTCTCTGGGGTGCAGGGGCTAGGCAATATCTATTCCTCTTGTTGCACAACTAGATGTTGCCTAGTCACTGCCCCCACCCCCACCCTAACAAAGTTCCAGTGACAAACCAAAGCTGCATTCCACTGAAGTTCACTCTGGGGAACCAATTTGAGTTTATGTGAGGAGTTACAGGCGGTAGTATAGTTGGCCCTAAAGCAGCCTCACAGGAAGGTCTGCACCCAGCACAGATGATAATTCCCCCATCGCTGCACAAATGGAGCCCCCTTTCCCTTGTCCTCCTTAGCCTACATACATTAGCACTTCCCTGAGACCCTGCGGTCATATGAGATGAGGCCGGGGGATCGCATACAACTGATTGTTAGGAGTGGCTGGATACTGCTGAGGGTCCCATGACCCTCCCCCTCTTCTTGTTCTTTAAGGGGACATTAGTCAACAAGCCCAGCTGTGATGATCTTGTGTAAGCGGGCCCAACTGAACTCATGAATATGATGGCAGTGTGACTCTGAGGACATTCCTGTGTGTCAAGCTCCGCCATCTAGCCATCCTGTGCTGGCCCCCAACAAAAGGATCTTAGTTGTTAAACACGTTAGTTGTTTTTCAAATGCTTTGAACATCAGAATGTCAGTGGATGAACTAGTCTTGGAGTTTCCTTGGTTGTAACACAGCAGACCTGTGCTGTAGCCATACTGTGTACTCACACTTGTGTGCCTGTGTGTGGCACACATGAATTATATTTGGTTGACAATGCTCTTTATTAGCTTAATCCATTAGCTTGCACAGTTCTCCGTGCCTTTTATGTGAAAGTTGTGGGTGACTTTGGAGCATGCATTAGGTACATTAACTCTTTCCACCTCCGAGGGTCCCTTTGTCAAATTGTCTACTTCACTCTACCTGAAGCTCCACGTCCTAAGGAAGTTAAAGCTCCCATTGAAAGTGAGCAACTTTATTGCTGAGCCTTCCACATTTGAAGGATCATCCCTAATTTTTTTGAATTACTTAAGGATGTGAAAAATATCTTTATTTTCTATTTGATGACACTTCTCAGTAATGTGAGGAATTATAGAATAATGCCTTAGCTTGGAAAGGATTTTAGTCCAAAATAAAATCAAGTCAGATTCTCAGCTATTGCCTGTTAAGTACCAGTTTGACGTTGGAAATGATCCCAACTTAGTCATTTTGAGGACCCCATGATCAGGGCTATAACTTTCAACCACTCGAAACCCATTTGGCTTGTGGCTGATGAAGAAACTCATTTAGTTTGGAGGGATTGAGTTTGAACAATTGTGGATGAAAACCTAAGTCCTAATCATGAAGTGTCTGAGGCATAACCTCAAGGTTCAGATCTATGTTTATTTAAAAATCAACACTCTTACTTTTGTGGCTCTTTTTATGATGAAATTTAGGATTAACTAAAAATAAACTAATGTTGAGAAGTGGTAAAGGCTGAAAGATTGTTTTGGTGTTAAGTGGCAGCATTGTGTGTTGGCCAATTATGGATGCTCAGCTTGGGTACTGGTTCTGCCCTTTGTGACTCTGTGACCTTGGGTGAGTTATTCAACCTCTCATGAGCTCTGTCTCCTTAATTGTACAGTAAAGTTGGAAGTTGTGCTTATTGTGGGATGCCATCCTCTGGGCCCAGAGCACAATAGTCATTGTCATCTTCATCAGAGTGCTGAGATTACCTTCAAAACCCATCAAAATGGAGCCTGTTGACTTGCTGTTCCCTCATAGCAGGAGTGGATGGAGGTGATTAGACCCCTACATGGGATGCCAGCCACTCCTTTCTGCACCTCCCTGCCAGATGTATGCAATTTTCCCTCAGACACACATTATTTGGGAAAATGCTAAAGTATACGAAAAGCTTAACTGAAGGGCCATGTAAGCGGCTATGGGGAAGCGGTCGCCTATGCCAGGGTGGAATTTTCCGGTGATGTGGCTATCTTGAGGTGCCCCTGTTCCTGTCAGGAGCTCTTCACTTGTGCTCCTGTAATTAAGCCCTCACTCATGGCCTGCAAGTAGGCCCAATAAACTCACTAGTTTGCCAAGCTAGACAGGTATAATCATTACTTTGGTTTGTTGTTGGTACCTGTTTGGGCTCAGTAGAGATTTCTTCATGCCCCTAGGCGAAGTTCGTGCAATAGTCCACCCCATATATTGGGTTTAGTAGATAGAAAGTATCTCTTCAGACAACTTTCAGGATGGGAAATGGATTTATTGTGAAATTCATAAAAGTTAAATTTCAGGATGCCTCCTATTCCCTACTGGCAATTTGGGTAACCTCATCAGAGGATGGTGTGATAAGGATAGGGGGTAGGAACTGGCTAGGCAGGTAGGGTAGAAAGACCCCAAAGAAAAGTAGCCAGTTTCCTGGCTAAAAGTCAAAATGTCCTTGGCCTGTTAGCAACATACTCTGTTCCAAAGGCCAAAAATGTCAAAAGTATTTGGGACCTTGTATCTAATCCTTAAAAGATTTTAGGGTTACCTCTTCAGAGGGGGGAATGTTAGAGTAGCCAAAAACCCCATAAAAAAAAAATCAAAGAAGAAGAAAGAGTACAAAAAAGAAAGAAAATGTTTCCCACCCTTGGTGCTGGTTCTCCTCACTTATTTCCGTAGTTTGTTCCCACATAGGTAGAAAATATATGAAAACGTAAATGCAAAAGTCACACGAATCTCTACATATGGTAAATGAGTACTTTTGCAATGTATTTGATAATTCCACTCCTTTCACCGTTGCGTATTGCCGTTCTTTAGCGTCTGTTAGCCTATTTTCTCTCAAATGGCTCTAACTGAAATAGCAACAGTGCCTTATAATCTAGGTACCAGACAAAAAGAGAGAGAGAAGTGAATGTATCTATAAACAGAAATTTCTCAAGTGTTCAAGCACCTTCTGAAGGAAGTGAATTTCCCTTATATGGATTTCAGAAGCTGGTCTGATGAAGGGTCATAGGTCAGGTGGCCCTAAGTGAGACTTACAAGCTAAGTTCCAAGTCTCTGGCCAGTTTGTTTTGTCCATTACTACTTATGAGGAAATAAAGTATTTCTTTTAATTAAAAAAAAATAAAAGCTCAAAAAAATTTCAGGACGCCTTACTTGCACATACCTCTTTTAAATGAACATCTGTATGCACACCTAATATGTGTTCACTGTAACTATGTTTTTCCCAAGGAGGCCCTCCAAATTATCTGGTTTAATTTTAAACGCATAGTTACATTTTTATTTATTAATTGTGTGTGTGTGTGTGTGTGTGTGTGTGTGTGTGTGTGTACCATGGTGTCAAGGGACAACTTTTGGGAACTGGTTTTTGGGAACTGGTTCCCTCCTTCTATCATGTTGGTCCCAGGGATGAACTCAGGTTATTGGGCTTGGTAGCAAGTGCCTTCACCTACTGAGCCATCTCTCCAGTCCCTTATCTGATTTATTTTTATTTTATGTGAATGAGTATTTTGCCTGCAAATATTTAAGTGCATCATGTGTATGCAAAGCCCTCAGAAGCCAGAAGAAGACATTGGATCCCTTGGAACTGGAGTTGGTTATGAACCACCATGTAGGTGCTGGGAACGAAACTTGGGTCCTCTGAAAGAGCAGCCAGTGCTCTTAACTGCTGAGCCATGTCTCTAGCAATCCTTGCCTCTTAAAGGTTATAAAACCCTCTTTATAAGGTAGTTCCATCATTCCACTTTGATTCAGACTATAGAACTCATGTATTTAAAGAATGTTTTTAATAACTGCCAAAAATCAGGTACTATTTTTAGAGTCTCTGCCTGATGTATGCTTGATAGAGTTCTCCAAGGCAGGAGTCATCTAGAGAGAGAAGAATTAATTTGCCTCCACACATATATTAAACAATGGATTTATTTCTGCCAAGGAAAAGCAAGAGTGTAGACGCTTCCTTGATGAGATTTAATAATTTGTAGACTGATCCACTGATGAATATTGCCTGGTGTTAGAACAATAAACTCACTGAAATAAGATATATAGTACTCATTAAATGCTTCCGATCTGAACACAGTTATGTGAACAGTTTATTGTATTTGATTAAATTGGTGAGTGTGTTTTTGCAACATTGACTGTCTGTTTATCAGAGGTGGAAGAGTTTACTATCTTCAAAGAACAGAGGTATGAGCTGTTCCAACTGGGATGGGGAAGGAAAGGCATTCAGACCCCAGACATGGTGGGTAGACTCTGAGACACTCAGCATGCAGTTACATTTTCTTTCAAAAGCAAACTGACTTCTTTAAAAAATTGTTTTTAATTTTATATGAATGAGTGTATTGCCTGTATGTAAGTCTGCACCCATGTTGTGCAGTTCCTGTGGAGGTCAGAAAAGGGCACTGAATCCCCTGGTTGTTGGCCACTATGTAGGTGCTGGGATTCGAACCCATGTCCTTTGCAAGAGCAGCCAGTGCTCTTGATGCTGAGCCATCTCTCCAGCCCCACAAGCTGACTCCTCAGAAGAAAGAAAGGATTCAGTTAGTGAAGCAAAACTGAGAAATTTTTTGTTGTAAGTACAGCTCATGTCAAAGGAGGGTTGTGTGTGCATGCGCTCGCATGTATGGAAGTTGGCAGTTGGTATCTGATGTCTTCCTCAATCATTCGCCACCTTATTTTTTCAGTGTCTCTCACTGAATCCGAAGCTTACCAATTCGGCTAGAATGGCTGGCCAGCGAATGCCAGGGATCCTCCGCTCTAGGATAACAGATGTGCAGAGCCTTGCCAAGCTTTTTAAATCCGTACTGGGGATCTGAACTCAGATCCTCACGCGTGTGTGGCAAGCACTTTAATGACTGAAACACTCTCCATCCCCAAAGAATCATTCTTACAAAGGACGAACACACACACACACACACACACACACGCATTAAAGAGCCATTCAGTGATTTGAGGAATACATAAAGAAAGAACAGTTTGAAATGAACATGAAGAAGATGGTAAAAATTGTATACAGTGCTTCATCTCACATGAAGACGTTCTAAGCTGAGAGTCATTGAGAGAATGAGAAACCGAAGATCTTAGTCAAATCAGAGACTAATTTTACTAAGTTGAATAGTGGCAAGGATAGCTCTGCTTCTGAATATCGCCTGAAATTGTCAGGTGGCGCTCACTATGACAGAGGCAGGAGAATCGCCAGTACCACCTGGCTCCTCAGGCAGTTGACATGGCCAAGCACAGGTTTCTGTGGGAGGGGTTGTGGTGGTGCTTGGCCAGGCTGGAGAACAGGCTAACACGGCTGACAAGGTGTGAGCCTGGGTTAGAGAATGCATCTTCAAGGTAATGGATTAAATTCATTGAGAATTCAGTACGTGTTCTAATTCTTGGTGATTTCTTCTCTTGGAATGATTCATACTCATTTCATTTATTAGTTACTTAGTGTTATTGGTTTGTTAATCCCCAGTATCCATTTTATTGGTAACGGTAAATGCTGTGACTCCTTTTAAAAATTGATATACACAGTTCACATGTATCCTGAAGTGATAAGGTTCCTGCTCAAAATACACTTGTAACTCTTTAATAGTGAAATCAAGAGATGAAGGCTTACAATTCTTGGTTGGGAGAGCTCACACACGATTTACTAGTAGTGTAGACAAGGGTCAATGCACCACTTGCAGTAGCTATGCACCTGACTCTTCTTTGGTCATGGTATAAAATCACATAAGGTTGGGGCTGGTGGGATGACTCAGCGGTTAAAACACTTGCTGCTTTTGCAGAGGACTTGGGTTTGGTTCCCAGCAGCCACATGTGACTCACAAACCCTCTGTAACTCCAGCTCCGGGAGATCTGGCACTGCCTTCTGGCTTTTTTGGCCACTGCATGCACATGGTATGCATACATACATCCATGCAAACACTCAGAAACTTAAAATCTATTTTCTCTAAAGAATCGTGTAAGGGTTATCCCCATTTCCCATTCCATAATTACTGAATGCGTCCAGCAGAGTGCCAGAGGACTTTCACAGCCCCTCAGAACTGATGATGTGAGTCTGTTCTCAGTGCACATTCCAGGGACAGCATCTTGGCTCCTTGAGATTGGTTGGGGCCTCATGAGAGTCTTTATACAGTGGAAACTGGAAGTCATTATGAATCAACATTTTCTCCTCTCCTGGAAGGGTGGTGGTTAAATGCTTGTAAGCATATGCACATCTCATGACTAAGTACTGTGTGGATTCAAGTGTGAGTGACATGCAGGCCCTTAAGACCCATATAATTTGATAGAGGCAATTCATGATGGTGGCGATGATGATAGTGTTAAGCTCCAATCTATCACTTCACTGTGAAAATGTTAGCTCACTTTACCTTGTAAAGACTCTACTTACTTTGAAACTATTTAGGGGGATATGCTCTTGTTTCTTATACAAGGAAACTGAGGTTCAGGAAGGTTCTGTAAGGCTGGGGAAATGCCTCAGCTGTTAAAGTGCTTACTGCACAAGCAAGAGGACCAGAGTTCAGATTACTGAGAACCCATCTAAATTTTGGGTGGATGTGGCAGCCTGCTTGTAATTCCAGCCTTTGAAAGTGGAGGCAAGGCATCCTGGGAGCAAGCTAGAACTATTGGTGAGCTCTGGATTTGATTGAGAGATCCTGCTTTAAGACCAATGAAAGTGGATGATGACTGAGGAAGACCCTAACATCAGTCCCCAGCCTCCACAAGCACACCGACTCAAACACACAAAAACATGTGTGCCCCCACACATGCAAACACACATACACAGACATGCACACCATAGACACATACCCACGAAAAGAAGAAAAAGTAAAAAGGTTATATAACCACATAATAATCATTTATCTCTTGAGTGGCAAAGTTGGGGTTCAAGTTCAGGCAGTCGAAGTATGTGAAGGACAAGATATAATGAGGTGTCTAAAGAGAAACTCAAAAAATCAGGAAAGTTTTTATAGAATTGTGGAATATGGGTGGGCATGGATGCCAACTGGAAATGTTGTGATGGGAAAGGCTGAATTGGTAAGTAGAGGCAAAAGATGGGAGGTTGCAGGGCATGGGTTCAGCCTAGTGAATGCTGTGATCTGGCTGAGTTAGGGCTCATGACTTCAGATGTGGAAATAAAGCTGTAGAAGCAGGCTGGCTGTGTCCTAAGATATGCTGATTGTCAGGCTAAAGCAGGTGTGTTCTATCCAGTGTCTTGGCAATGGGTGGGTTAAGCTGAGTCAAATCAGCCAAAACTGTATCCCAATGCTAGAAAACTTAGATGTAGTGAAGTTCATGTTGATGAGATAACTCATCACTCAATTTTATAGACTCCAGTAAATTTTTTCACTCTAAAGTATTTGAAGACAATTTTATCAAGTGGTAGATCGAGATGATCTCATTACCCTAATTACATAATCTAATAACTGTCTTAGAGCTCAAAGCCAATGAGTCTGTAGGTGTGTAGTTGCATTTGCGAATTTTTTCAGACTTCTGGAACACTTTGGAGTCCCAGGTAATCACTGGAAGTCTGGAATGGCATTGTCTGATATACCTTGATACTTGCTGCTGGTTAGAGTGACTAGTACCAGGGTGAGCTGTATAAATTACCAGGCTTTCAATTTCCTGGAAGTGGGTTAGAGTTGTAGCTCAGTACTAGCTCAATTCCCAGCAGCATCCCCACCCAATATCTATCTATCTATCTATCTATCTATCTATCTATCTATCTATCTATCTATCTATCATCTATCTTATCATCTGTCTACCATCTTCTATCATAAGGCTGACCTCTAATTCACTATGTAGCCAAGGATAATCTTAAACTTCTGATCTGCTCACCTCCACCATCAGAGTGCTGAGATTACAGGTGTGCAGCACCACATCTGGTTTTTTGTGATGCTAGGAATTGAACTCAGGACTTCATGGATGCTAATCTATCTATCTATCTATCTATCTATCTATCTATCTATCTATCATCTATCTTATCTGTCTATCATCTATTATCTATCTATCTTATCATCTATCATCTATCTATCTATCATCTATTATCTATCTTATCATCTATCATCTTCTATCATCTATCTATCTATCTATCTATCATCCATCTATCATCTATCTATCTATCTATCAATCATCTTCTATCTATCTATCCATCTATCATCTATCTATCATCTATCTATCTATCTATCTATCTATCTATCATCTATCTATCATCTGTCTATTAAACAAACAAATAAATGCCCTGGAGGCAAGACACTTTGTGCTGGATAGCTTTAGTGTCAACTTGACACACCTGGGTTGAGGGAGTCTCAATCAGGGAATTGCCTCTATTGGACTGGCCTGCGGCCATGTCTGTGGGGCATCTTCTTGATGAGTGATGTGGGAGAGCCCAACCCACTGTGCTTTCTTATACAACACAGGCCCACATGTCCAGGAGTGGCACCACCCACGCAGGGCTAGGCCTTCCCACATCACTCAACAATCAAGAAAATGTCCCACAGACATGGCCACAGGCCAGTCCAATGGAGGCAATTCCCAATTGAGGCTCCCTCTACCCAGGTGTGTCAAGGTGATAACTAAAGCTATCCAGCACACAAAGTCTAAATGAAGATCATCTTAATAATGTTTGCCCTTTGGCAGGTGGGATTTCATCGATGTTTTAACAAGGACAGTTAGTACCATGTCCCGTCCCTTCCAGAGCATCCGTCTTCCAGTGAGTCTCTCTGTAAATCCCTTTCCTCCCTGCTGTCTGCTTCCCGGTCATTCTCCTTCTCGCCCTCCCATTTTGTGCTCCTCTGCGCTTGTTGTTTCTAACCTCGCCTTTTCCTTGAATATGAAAATGAATTATAGTGAAGTAAATGTAAACATTCGCACTTTATGCAAATGTATTTAATATATGCAAATATATGTTGTGCATCAAATAGAAACTTTTCTGTGCATTTTCTTAAAAATTACTTTAGCCTCCTATCTGCCTCTGAAAATATTCCAGCCCAAAGGTGTTCTTTGTTTCATCAATACCCACAGTTATACCTAATTAATTTCCCTACTCAAATGCAGGTTTCATTTGAAGTACAGTTCCTGGTATCATTACATTATTATAGTGTAATATCTGAAATCTCGACGGTTGGTAATAGCTATTCGGAGGAATTGATTTTCAGACTCACGCCGGGATTAGCCAGGTGTGGCGGAGACCCCAGGGTGCCCGCACACACCACGCCGGGGGGTCAAGCGACACGCACCATAGGCCATGTCTGAAGGGCATCTTCTTGATGAGTGATGTGGGAGGGCCCAGCCCACTGTGGGTGGTGCCACCCCTGGGCAGGTGGGCCTGTGTTGCATAAGAAAGCAGGCTGAGCAGGGGCCAAAGGAGCAAGCCTGTAAGCAGCGTTCCTCCATGGTCTGCGCTCCAGCTCCCGCTTCCAGTTTCCTGCCCTGAGTTCCTACCTTGGGCTCCCTGATGAACTATGACCTGGGAGATGTAAGCTAAATAAACCTTTTCCTCCCCAAGTTGGTATTGGTCAGAGTATTTTGTCACAGCAATGAAGAACAAACTAGGACACACATGTTTGTCTGCTTATTATTATTTTTAAATTTATTTTAAAATCAAGTGTCTGTGTGTTTGTACACGAGTGCAGAAGGCCAGAAGGGGGCATTGGATCCTCTGGAGCTGGAGTTACAGGCATGTGCTGGTTTGAATGAGAAATGTCCTCCATATTGGTCAGAGTATTTTGTCACAGCAATGAAGAACAAACTAGGACACACATGTTTGTCTGCTTATTATTATTTTTAAATTTATTTTAAAATCAAGTGTCTGTGTGTTTGTACACGAGTGCAGAAGGCCAGAAGGGGGCATTGGATCCTCTGGAGCTGGAGTTACAGGCATGTGCTGGTTTGAATGAGAAATGTCCTCCATAGGCTCTGGTATTTGAACACTTGGTCCTCAGTTTGTGACACTTTGGGGGGAAATTTAGAGGTGTTACCTTACTAGAGTAAATATGTCTTTGGGGCCAGCTTTGGGAGTTCATAGCCCCCACACTTCCATTTTGCCTTCTCTGCTTCGTGTTTGTGGTTGAAGATGTGATGGCTCAGTTTCCTGCTCCTGTGGCCTCACCTGCTGCTTGTTGCCCTGTCTCCCTCTATTATGGACTCTTCCTCTGGCGTAAGCCAAAGTAAACCCCCCACATCTGTGTTCATATGTGTGAGGTCAGAGGTCAACCTCAGGTGGGGTTCCTCAGGAGCCATTCACCTTGTTTTGGAGACAGGATTTTTAATTGGCCTGCAGCTTGCCAAAATAGGCCAGGATGGCTGGCCAGCAAGCTTCAGGATCTGCCCACCTCCACCTACTCAGCACTGGGATTAAAAATGTGTGTCGCTAGGAGCTCTTAGAGCACGTCCTTGTGTTCCTCCTCAGGCATTTGCCCCTGGTTGAGAGAAAACCGGGACTGGAGCTGGCTTGTCTCTTCAGGCCATATTATTCACTAACCCAAGACATTTATAAGTAGGATCTTTTATGCAGTAAGGTAGAAATATATGTATGTATATATAGTTTCTGGGAGTGGATCAGGATTCTAGCTAAGAAAACTCATTTGAAAATCTTAATTTGATCCACCCACTTTTTTGGTGAGAAGGGAAATGTGGCTAGGTAGCAGGTGTTTGGTTAGAATCAGGAGCGGAAGGGCCTGGTCTTCCCTTCCGAGTGGTTGGAGGGAACCACTCTCTTTTTTCCTTCAAGCTTCTGTCCTCAATTAATATGGGTATGTTAATGGGCTATGATTTCCCTAAGAGACAACACTGGTAGTCACAGGGGTGGGACTAACCTAATGGGTTCTATAACATGTTTAATTTCTGATTTTGCTGTTAAATGTTGAGGAAAATGAGTCACATTTAGATCCATCTGTTTCCAACAGTGTTTAAAGCATGGATTAGCTTTTGACTAACCATTCTGTCACTTGTAAAGATAATTGTGGTGTGAAATGGCAGCTTTTTATTCCCTTTGTTTGTTTGTTTTGTTTTCTGTAAATACACAGCTGCTCCTATGGAACTGGGATTAATCAGGTGGCTCAGCCGGCATACTAGCAAAAAGAAAGCTGAATTCCCTCTCAACCCCAATACCTTATCTTCCACTTAGATTTAGTTGCATATTAGAAACCACAGCTAAGAAAACACATGACATTTTCAACACTGATAAGCACTGGATGGTCAATGGAAGGAAAGAGTGAATGGGAGGGCTCCATGGGAGCAGCCCTGAGCATTTTTACTTCCTGGGCTGTTGGTGTTGAAGGACTGGGAACAGGAGGGGATGTAGGCATTTCACAAAAAGAAAAAAAATTTTTTTAAAGCTGGTAACCAGTTATTTGGGTCAGCATCTCCCTCCTTTTTCGCCTTCAGGATGGACATGAATTAAATCTTACACATGAGTGTTCAAGCCTCTTTTTCAGCAGGTCAAAGTTCCAGAGTATTTATATTGTTCACCCTTCCTTCCTTCTTCCTTTCCTTCTTCTTTTCTTTTTCTCTTTCTTCCTCCCTCCCTCCCCTCCCACCCCCTCCTTCCCCCACAGGGTTTCATGTAGCCAAGGCTGGCCTCGAACTCACTATGTAGCTGAAAATGATCCTGGACTTCTTTCTCTTTGTGTGTTCATGTGTGTGTCTGCCATAGCATATTGTGGAGGTCAGAGGACTACGTTGGTTGTTGGTCCTTACCTTCCACCATGTTTGAGGCAGGCCTCTTGTTCACTGCTGTGTATGCCAGACTGGCTGACCCATGAGCTTTCCCCAATTCTCCTGACTCCACCTCCCATCTCCCCATAGGGATTGGGATGCACACAGATAGATGTACACCCTACCACATATGGGTCCTATGTTGGTTCTAGAGATCCAAACTCAGCTTGTCAGACTTGCATAGCAAGAGCTTCCTCCACTGAACCATCTCCCTAGCCTGACCTTCAACTTTTGATTCTTTTGTCTTCAACTCGCAGGTGATGAGATTACAGGTGTATACCTCGATGCCCAGTTTATGTAGTGCTGGGGATTGAACCCAGGGCTTCCTGCATGCCAGGCAAGCACTCTACCAACTGAGCTACACCCTAAGCCCTAGGATGTGTTTCTTTAAGAGCAAAAACATAGGAACTGGAGAGATGGCTCTGTGGTTAGGAGCACTTGCTACTCTTGCAGAGGACCCGGGTTTGGTTCTCGGCACCCACAAGTTAGCTCACAACCACCTCCAGTTCCAGGGGATCCAACACCTTCTCCTGGTATCCATAGGCACTGCATGCACATGGTGTACTCACATAGGCTCACATACATACATACAATAGATACATAACTAAAACTTTAGAATGTCTTAAAAATATCAAGCCATTGCTGGGATTTTTGCAGTTTCTATTTTGTTTTACTGCTGACATTTTTGGTAGAGAATTCAGACACCCCTCACACTGCACCTGCTTCTCAGAACTATTGCTCCTGCCTCTTCACTTATGTTTAGGCAAAGGGAAAAGGGAATTTTGAACAAGGATGTTTAAAAGGACAAGCCACCGTGTGTTTGAAGCCCCAAATCAGTTGTTGATTGCAACTCATTTTATTTAAATTTTTAATTACTGGAAGACAAAATTGAGGGACTCTGAGAAACTGGCAGGTGCTGCCTCAAAGATGGGCAGTGTTTGCTTCTCATATTCTATGGAGATTCTCCAAATGACCCCAGCCCTCTTTCTCTCTCTTCCTCCTACCGAGAGCCAACCAGCCTCTGCACAGTGATCATTTTCCATAATGGACATGCAGACCTTTGCTTGAATTGTAATAATATGTATTTTTTCTAGCTAAGAGATGAATGTGGATATAAGAAAAGAAAACAGAGGGAGGACTGAATATTTTTCTCTTCTGGAATATACATTCAATAAGGAAGATTTACAGAAAATGTGACGTTAATTTACTGATTGCTGATTTACCAGGGAGGTCACTGGGGCGCTCTATACTATTTGTTTAGAAACAGCTGACAAGGGTGGGCACTCAATTTTGATGGCCAGTTAGTGAAAAGGTAACTAAAGGAATCTATTTTCTGAGTGGGCACATAGCTCAGTCACTAAGTGTTCGCCATGCAAGCACAAGGACCTGCGTTCAATCCCCAGACCCCACATAAGGCAAGCCAGGTGTGGTAACCAGTGCTTGTACTCTCAGTGCTGAGGGGGACAGAGACAGAAAGATCCCTGGAACTCACTGGTCTGGTACATAGCCTACTTGATGACCTCCAAATCAATGAGAGACTCTGCGTGAAAAAAACATGTGAGGGGCTGGAGAGTTGGCTCAGCAGTTAAGAGCACTGGCTGCTCTTGCAGAGGACCAGAGTTCAGTTTCCAGCATCCACACAGCTACTAACAACCGTCCATAACTCCAGTTCCAGGGGATCCCTCTTCTGGTCTCTGCAGGCATTGGTGCACTTACATGTATGCAGGCAAAACACTCAGACACATAAATTAAGATAAATAAATAAAAGACAATGGACAAAACCGCGAATGGCACCCAAGGAATGACAGCTGAGGTTGTCCTCTGGCCTCCACATACACACTCAGACATGCACCTGCATACCCATGAACATGTACACATACATACATGCACACACATGGATCTTCTTTCTCATCATGTAACTTGTGTGCAGCAAGGATTTTTGAAATTATCCCATGTGGCTGAAATAGTTTTGGGAGTGTCTATCATTCATGTCTTTACTCCTTTATTAAGTCATTCTCTTCTAAAATTATTTATTTTTATTTTACATATATGAATGAGTATTTTTCCTTCTTGTAAGTGCACTATGTACATGCAATACCTGTGGAGGCCAGAAAAGGGCCTTGGGTCCCCTGGAACTGGAGTTATAGATGGTTAGTAGCCACCATGTGGGTGCTGAGAGCCAAACTCAGGTCCTCTGCAAGAGCAGTCAATGGTCTACCACTGAACTCCTCTTTCTTTAAGTATTCTGTCCCCACTGAGGGGATAGAATTTTATGAGATAGTGGAGACACAGTGGTACTCAGATGTGGAGCTTATGGATACCGAAAAGCAATGTTGAAATAGTGAACTTGAGTGGTGACAAAAGTTTGAGGGAGAAGCTCTGTGTGTGAGTGAACATCTTCAGAGGGAGCCGTGTTAAGATTAAGGATGATCAAAGATTGCTGTCTGGAAGTTGCACTTAGCCTTGTTGAGTAGATCTGAAAATACACAGATTAGCAGGTATTATAACATTTTTATAAGGAAAGCTGTGTAGGGAAGCAAGTATCCATGTGCCCAGAGAATACAGGATGAATGATCATGGGCGTTCCTGTAGGGCACAGGAGTGGGAGATTAGGCCACCTAGTTTATTTAAAGTGGTAGCCAGCTCTCTGGAAAATGGAGCAAACAGAGCACTAGGAAATCTTAATCCTCGTGCTCAGGATAAAGTTTTCCAGGGTGTTTTATAAAAATTAAGTCTGAGGGTCTGAGGAGATGGTTAATTGTATAAGAGCACTTGCTCTGCATGCACGAGGACCTGAAGGTTTTTTGAATCCCCAGCATCCATATAAAAAGCCAGGCATGGCTGCATGCACCTGTAAACCCAGCATTAGGGGGCACTACATTCTACTCCCAGGGCCCCAAAGGCTCATGGCCATATCAAAATGTGAAATACATTTAGTCCAACCTTAAAAGTCCCCATAGTCGTGTCAGCCATGGTGGCACACGCTTTTAATCCCAGCACTCAGGAGGCGGAGGCAGGAAGATCTCTGTGAGTTCAAGACTAGCCTGGGATACATAGGGAGTTCCAGTCCAGCTGGGGCTACAGCTGTCTCAAAAAGTCCAAAAAAAAAAAAAAAAGTCCCCACAGTCTTTAATAGTCTCAACACTGTTTAAAAGTCCAATGTCTGAAGCCTCTTCTGTGACTTAAAGCAATCTCTTAACTGTAAGCCCCTGTAAATTAAAAGACAAATTACATACTTTCAACATGCAATGGAACTGAATACACATTTTCATTCCTAAAGGGAGTGGAATGTGGTGATTTGAATGAGAATGTCTCCCATAGGCTCTAAGTATTTGGACACTTGGTCCCCAGTTCAAGGTACTGTTTAGGGAGGCTCATGGAACCTTTAGGAAGTGTGAACTTGCTGGAGGAAGCACATCACTGGGGATGAGCTTCTAGAGTATAGAACTTGCCCACTCCCAGTCTGACACTCTGCTTCCTGTGCCTGCTTGGAGATGTGCTTGCTCAGCTCTCTGCTCTGGCCACCTCCTGCCACCATGCCTCCCCAGCCATTATGAACTCTCCTTCTTGAACTATAAGCCAAATAAACTCTTCCTTCTATAAGTGGCCTTGGTCATGGTGTTTTATCACAGCAACAGAAAAGTAACTTATACAAGATATTTTGCCTGCATGCATGTAAGTGCACCCATGTGGTGCAATGCCCATGGAAGCCAGAAGAGGGCTCTAGATCCCTGCAACTGGAGTTACAGATGATTGTCAGCTGCCATGTGGGTCCTAGGAACTGAACTCAGATCCTCTGCAAGATCAGCCAGTGCTCTTAACTGCTGGGACATTTTTCCAGTCCCATATTTCTAATTGATATAGGAGAGACCATCCTACTGTGGGCATTGCCATCCCTAGGCAGGTGGGCCTGGGCTGTATAAGAACATGAGCCTGGGAGTAAGCCAGTAAGCAGTGTCCTCCATGGTCTCTGCTTCAGTTCCTGTCTCCAGGTTTGTGCCTGGAGTTCCTGCCCTGGCTTCCCTCAGTGATGGACTGTTGGGGACCCCTGCTGTTTAGGGTAGCAGTCTCCCCATGTCCGGATAGCTGCAAGCCGGCTTGGCGCAAATGGGGAGACTCCCCTTCTCAGTGGATCCCTTCTGCTCTCCTCCCTGACTTACTTTTGAAATGCCTGTCACAGATACATACCCTCCGGCACAGAAACTACCAGGTTTTAATCAGGCATTGTCGATAGCCTGATAGAAGCCCACCGCCCTATGTAAATGAAGCATTCCAGGAGCACCTATCAGCTAAGGCTTTTTCTACTGTCTCCACACTATAAATAATCCTAGTTTTACCCCAATAAAGCTGGAGCTGGAGCTGAATCACTGAGATCTGAGCTGAGTCACTTGTCTGAAGCTGTAACACTAAATCCTGTGATCCAGTCTGGGGGGGGGCTATCCTTCCGTCATCGACCCATGAAGACCCTGCTTTCCCCGACCAGCACCTCCCCTCGTGACCCGGCAGCTGACGGATCTCGAACCCAGAGGGAGTGCTCGGTAGATTGGGACGGAACCTGACCGGGTAGCTGACAGCGGTCCTCGAGAGCCGCCAGGCCCAGTAGTGGAGAGTCTCAGCAGACTTGGTGCGCGACCTGCCCCATGTCCCCCCAGCGGCGTGAGGGAGACCGGTGCCACGCCCAGCAGCTGGCGCTCCGTGAAACCCGCACGCCCATAATGGACTGTGAGCTGTAAGCCAAATAAACCCTTTCCTTCAGAAGTTGCTTTTGGGCAATGTTTTATCATAACAACAAAAAGTCTCTGATACACATGGATTGGGTTTCTGTACTGAATAAAAAGGAAACAGCTAGCTGAGTACCAGCATTTATGGCTCTCTGCTTCTTGACTGTGGATGCAATGTTGCCCCTGCCTCACATTCCTGCCACCATGCCGTTCCCACCATAATGGACTGAACCAAATAAATCTTTCCTTCCTTAAGTTATTTTTGTCAGACATTTTATCACAGCAGTGAGAAACATCACTAATACACATACTTTCCTACATATTGTCCTTTCAGGGCCTTTCCTGTTATGCGATCGAGGTGTCAGTGTACCTATCTTGGACTTAGGGATGAAAACAATGGCTGAAACTGGCATAACTGTTCCACTAAGCTCTAGACTCCTAGTTAACAGAGTATGGACACAGAGGAGCAGCATCCACCTTACCAGAGAGCTAGTAGTTTTAAGTCCCTGTAGATATGGTAGCAAACTAATCAGTCTTCTTAAGGAAGTTGCATGCATGAACTGACTTTTGATAGCATAAATATACTTGGCATGTAGATTAGCATACTCATTTTATCACATTAAAAATAACTATATAGCATGGTGGCACATGCCTATATGTGGCACAGTCTCCATGGGAGACTGAGGGGCATGGCCTGTTTGGGCTATGAAGGAAGATCCAGTCAAAGAAACTTTCAAATATGTACAACAGAACACTTTGTGATGTATGACGCTTATCTTTTTCACTTTTCTGAATGATGGGATGTGCTTTGGTTTTTTTTTTTTTTTTTTTTTTTTTTTTTTTGAGATGGGGTCCCTGTAGCCCCAGTTGGCCTGGAACTTACTATGTAGACCAGCTTGGCCTTGATCTTACAAAGATTCACCTGCCTCTGCCTCCCAGGTGCTGGAATCAAGGTGTGTGCCATCACACCTGACCTTTGGATGTTACTTTTACGCTTAAAACTCATCTCAATCTCATCTCAATTCTTTTAAAAACTTTAAGTTTTAATTGAGAGAGAGAGAGAGAGGTGCCCTTGAAGGCCAGAAGAGGGCATTAGATCCCATGGAGCTGGAGTTACAGTCATTTGTGAACCCCCTGACATGGTGGTGGGAACTGAACTTGGGTCCTCTGGAAGAGCAGCAAGCACTTTTAACTGTTGATCCATCTCCCCAATCCCTGACCTCAATTTCTTTTTCCTCTCAGAAGCAACTCTATTCTGATTTTGTGTTTATTAATTCATACACATTTTATCTTTTAACTACATATTTATGTGCTCCTAAGCATATGCAACATTTGTGTTTTAAGCATTTATTTTTTAAAAAACCAAATACATTTCAAATCAATATTTAGTTTTCGAGATTTGTCTATGCTGATTCATAAATGAATAGTTCAGTATTTGAACTACCATGTACCATTTCACTGAATGAATACTTTTGCTTAGTAATTCTCCCATTGATGAATCATGAGGTTATTTTTAATTCTTGAGACAGGGTCTCCCTGTAGCCCTAGCTGTCCTGGAACTCACTATGTAGACCAGGCTTGAACTCACAGGGATCCGCCTGCCTCTGCCTCCTGAGTGCTGGGATTAAAGGCGTGCGCCACCATGCCCAGCTATTTTTAATTTTTAATATTAGGACAGTTACTACAAAATGCCCTTTGCATGTCTACTTCTCACACACAGACACACCTATAAACAGGTAGATTTTGAAATCTACATAGTTCCAATTTTATAAAATTAATGATAGTTTTCTCTCCAAAGTATTTTTTAATAAAAACAATCCATATTCTCATTAACACTGCTTCCCATCCATGCCTATATGTGATATTGCTAGGCTTTAAATTTTTGTTGTCAATTTGATGTCAGATTTATTAAGATTTCCATTGTTTGTGTGGTATGTGTGCATGCATGTTTTTGCATGTGTTTTACATGACTGTGGGTTCATGTGCACCTTTAAGTGTGTGCACATGGAGGCTTGAGGTTGGTGTTGGGAATCATCCGTATTCACTCTTCCACCTTATTCTTTGCAGCAAGGTCTCTTAATCAAACCCAGAGCTCACTGAAATGACTAATCTCATTAGTCAGCTTGCTCTGGGGTCCCCTGTCTCTGCCTTCTGAGACTGGAATTACAGGCCCACCAACACACTCACCTAGTGTTTATGTGGGTTCTGGGATCCAAACTCTCTTCATCATGATTGGGAAGCAAGTACTTTCACCACTGAGACATCTCTCCAACCCCAAATTTGTACTTTCAGATTACTGCTGAAAATAAAGAGCATTTTATTGGTTCCTTGATCATTCTATTGTCACCTGTGAACTGATGTTTTCTTTTCCCATTTACTGGAGGGAATTCTAAAGAAAAATATGACATTTATGAAGGCCTACTGGTTATATGTTTGAAAGCATTTTTTCCTGATCTGTGTTTTCTGTTTGTAACTTAGCTCATTATGTGTTTTATCATGCAAAGTTAAAATCTTAACAAAGGCAAATTTATTCATTGTTTTTTCTTAACCATCTCTTTTTTGAACCATGTGTAATAAATGTTTCTGTACCTCAGTACCGTGTTAGATATTAATAGGGGTACACAGGAACATTGTACTATATAATTTTTCTATAAATTTAAAACTTTAAATATTTATCTTTCATTTGTGCATAGGTGTATACCGTGTGTGTGCAGGTGCCCACAGAGGCCAAAAGAGAGTGTTCGGTCCCCTGGAGCTGGAGTTACAGGCCATTGTGAATCACCACTTGGGTCCTCTGAAAGAGCAGCAAATGCTCTTAACTATTGAGTCAACTCTCCAGTTCCCAAAACTTAAAAAAAAGAAAGAATTTATGGCTGGGCATGCAGCTCAATGCTACAGGAGTTTTTCAGTATGTGTGGTGCCCTGGATTCAACCTTCAGACCGTAAAATACTCTATTTAAAAAAAAGATCACTATGATTGTCATATTTAGTCAGCCACTAACCAAACACTAACCAAGAGTTTCCCAAAACAAGACGAGAAATCATCTAAATTCAAGAGGTTGACAAACTCATAAAAGAATAAACTCAAAGTCAAATCTTCTGAATAAAACAAAGGCAAAGAGAAAAGTCTTGAAAGCAACCAGAGAAAGAAAAGAGATTGCTAATGGCAAACAGTAAGACACATGGCTAACTTTTCAGCCTGAATAATGAAGAGCAGGTGGGAATGGCCTCAGAGTGACTGCACACCAGAATTTACATGTCGAACAACAATGAGCGAAGTGAGGGGTCGAATTAGAAGACAAACCAACCAACAACACGGAGGAGCTCTAAAGGCATATCGCCAGCGGAATAGTCTGAAAAGGACACATAATTCCAGCCTGTGACAATGCAAGACAACACTAAGATCAGTTTAACAGAGATTTGGGGCCGGGCGTGGTGGAGATTTTAGGAGCAATGATGCAGAGGAGGAGTGATAAACAGGTAAATGTGGGAGGGATTTGTAATGTCAGAAACATAACACAGTTTTCAAAACTCTTAGACCTGTGCAATATAAAGAATCAACTCTCAGCATGGAAGAAGCCAGAGCAGGCTGAGTCCTGATTCACTATCGGCGATTTGGGTAACCTCTGCAGAGTATGGTATGATAAGAACAGGAGGTAGGAATTGGTTAGGCAGTTAGGGTAAAAAGGACCCAAAGAAAAGTAGCCAGTTTCTTAGCTAAAAATCAGATGTCCTTGGGCCTCTTAGCAACATACTCTGTCCCAAAGGTCAAAAATGTCAAAAGTATTTGGGAGCTCTTATCTAGTCCCTAAAAGATTTTAGGGTTACCTCTTCAGAGGGGAGAATGTTAGAGTAGCAAAAAGCCCCATTAAAGAAAAAGAAAGGGTACAAGAAGTTGTTCAGGAAAAAGTGATGGAGAGATATGGGAGGAGTTGGAGGGGAGGGAGTCGGCATGGATTTGATCAAAACTCCTTATAAGCATGTATAAAATTCTCAATAAATTTTTTTAAGTTAAAAAAAGAATCAACTAATTTTTTATTTGATTTTTATAGAATTTTTGTGATTTTCATACAATATAGTTTGATAAGGATTGACTTTAAACAGTTGACTTCAATTAATGTTTTGAAAAGTCTCAAAACACTTAGAATAAGCAACTGTTGGGCGCTCAGCCCTAAATGGGACATCTATATCACTCACTCCCAGGCCCAAGGAATATCCTGAAAAAGAGGATGGAAAGAATATAAGATATAAGGATGTGGAGGAGTACAATGAAGTGCTGTGTTCTGGACATGACAGTGGCATTATAATCATCAGCACACAGCAGCTGTGACCACCTGCATATGACCTGCATATAAACAAAGACAGGAAAGAAGGAAGGGGAATGTTTGGGAAGAATGGGGCCTGCAGGCATGGAAGGTATATTAGTTACTTTTCTGTTGATGTGATAAAACACCATGACCAAGATAACTTATAGGAAGAAGAGTTTATCTGAGCTTAGAGTTCCAAGTTCTAGAGGGATTCGAGTCTGTCATGGTGGCATGGTCACAGAGATGGCTGCAGCAGGAGCAGAAGCTAAGCTCTCACATCTTCAAGCAGGCACAAGAAGCAGAGAGTGACTGGAAATCTGGCAAGGCTTAAGCACTCTGTAAGCCCATCCCTCAGTGATGTGCTTCCTCCAGCACGGTCACACCTTATAAGACTTCTCAAAACCAACTGGGGACATATGTTCAAATACTTGGAGCCTATGAGGGACATTTTCATTCAAATCACCACAGAAGGAAGATCAGGGAGGGTGATAGGAGTGAATACAATCACAATACATTGTATACATGTATGAAACTGTCAAAAAAAAGCTCAAGTGAAACACAAGCTTTATTTTTCAGGAAACAACTTATCAGATGCTAGGTTCACTAGGGCCATATTTAGAGTTGAGAGCTTGTGATGGCTATTAACTGTCAACATGACAGAATCCAGAATCACCAGGGAACTGGACTTCTAGGTATGCGTCTGGAGGATTATCTTGTGCCAATTGGGTGGGAAGATCTCCCCAATGTGGGTGGCACCACACCCTGGATGGGATCCTGGACTGTGTAGATGGAGAAAAGAGGACTGAGTAGAGGCATTAATTCACTGCTGCCTGACTTCTGGTTGTGGCTATGTTGTCCAGGTGCTTCATGCTCCTGCCACCTTGACTTCCCTGGCATGATGGACTGTACCTTGTGAGCCAGAATAAACGCTTTCTCTCTTACATTGCTTTTGCCAGAGTATATATTTTTTTAATCAGAGCAACAGAATAAGAAACTGATACAGAGTGCTTAAAATATTTGAACTTACTAAAGACAAACCAGCAGTGTATTAATAATAACAACAACAACAACAACATTTTAATAAGCCACTTCATGTTTCCTTAGAGTAAAAAAGCATTTATTAAAAGAAATCTTACCATATCAAAACAGTGCATTTGGGGTGGGTGAGGATGAGCTACAATAAAGTAAAAGATGGGTCTGGCTGTTGGTTACATGAAAAATATCCAGCATCTCTAATTCTTTTTTGATTTTTTAATTTTTATTTTATGTGAATGACTGGTTTGCCTGCATACATGTAAATGTACCCACATCATGCAATGCTAGCAGATGCCAGAAGAGGGCATCAGATTCCATGGAACTGGAATTATGAACAGTTGTCAGTCACCATGTGGGTGCTGGGAACCAAACTCCAGTCCTCTGGAAGAGCAGCCAATGCTCTTAACCACTGAGCCATCTCTCTCCAGCCCCACGTCCAGTATCGTAAGGTCATTCCTTTTCCTCTAAGTCCAGTGCATTGTGTATTCAGGTAAAGGCCAAATGCTAGCAAATCATCAATTTGATCAAATATAGCAAATCTCCAGTTGATTTCTTCTGAGAGTCCCTGTGGTCTTTCAAAGGAAAGGCTTAATAAATCCAAACGTTAAGCAATTTTAGCTAGCTTTCTGGTGCTCTGTTCCTGGTTGCCTTCGTTTGACTTTGAGTCAGAGGGTCTCATGCTTTGTGTCATCTGCATACTGCATATATGTCACTTCATCCTTTCCACACTGGGAAGGACACAGAAATAAAGCACAAATTCCATCACCAGACAGTTGTGCATCTTGTCGGAAGCAGTGGACGTTGAACTTTTCTCATAGATTTAAAAATTATTTTTTCAGCTAAGCTTGGTGGCACACACCTTTAATCCCAGCACTTGGGAGGCAGAGGCAGGCGGGTCTCTGTGAGTTCCAGACAAGCCTGGTCTGCAGAGCAAATTCCAGGCCAGCCCAAGATACACAGTGAGACCCTGTCTCAAAAAATCCACAAACACAGAAACAATACTTTTTTAAAGAGGCTGGCGAGCTGGCTCAGTGGTTAAGAGCACTGGCTTCTCTTGCAGAGTACCTGGATTTGGTTCCCAGCACCCACATTGTGGCTAACAGTCATCCATTACTCCAGTTCTAGGGGAGCTGACGCCCTCTTCTGGTTTCTGCATGATGCCCACTGTGCACTTACATACATGCAGACAAAACACTCTAACACATAACATAAAAGTAAATAAATTAAAAAATTTTAATTAAAAAATTATTTTTAAATTTTCATGTGTGTGTCTGTGCACATGAGTATAGCTGCCTACGGAAGCCAGAAGAGCGCTTAGATTCCCTGGAGCTGGAGTTAAAGATGGTTGTCAGCCACCTGATGTGGGTGTTAGGGACTGAACTCAGGTCCTCTGCAAGAACAGTCTGTGCTCCGAACCACTGAGCCATCTCTCCAACTCCCTAATTCTTATATTCTTTCCTCTTGATCTAGTCTTTTGTTTAAGTTTTCAACTGAATTTTCAGAAATCTGAATTAGTGAACTCTGTTTTCAAGCTGTCTGGTTGATACTTTTTCCAAAATCTCCATTTCATGGTTGCCTTTGTCATTCACATCCTGCACTGTCTTCTGAATTTCACTGAACTGTTGACTGGTATTCTCTTGGATCTTACTGAGGTTTTCTAAAATGATTCTCTCGAATTCTTAATCAGGCATCTTGTCTATGTATCACCCTTAGAGTTTGTTTCTAGAGACTCATGATCCTTTGGAGATGTGCCATGTGCCTTTTCCTCCCTTTTCATATTGGAATTTGTGGACCCGTAGAAGGAATATCTCTACCACTTTTATGGATGGCCTTTTCTTAGTAAGAGGCTTTTTCCTGACAATGTATCTTGGATACTGGCCTGCTATGCAATGCTGAGTTTATTGCTAACCAGGTACCATGATGTAATCTCCTTGCAGCTTTTTGGCTGTGATTAGTAGATTTGAGCACAGTGCATATCACACTGAAGTCAAAGAGATCTACTGTCTGTGAATCATGCAAGAATCATGTAAGAATACTCTAACAATTCAGGCAAGTGTGGTACAGAGGATGGTGCGTGGCATGCACTGAGTGAGCACTCCTATGTTAGGTGTGCTGGCCTGTACAGCGTGATAGGGACTTTCTCTGTTGCTGTTATCTGAAAGGGTCTCCAGTCATGGCTGCTCTGGTAGTGGTGTCCTTTGACTAGAAGCAGGTTGCAGCTCCCAGTGTTATACAGGAAGCCCTGGGGGTTGATATCACAGCACCCCTTTGTGCCATCCACATCCAGTCTTTCAGCAATGGACAGTCAAACAGCGTGCCAGGGAGCCTGATACAGGGAACCTGAATAGATGTGGTGGTAGCAAAAGCTATCTCGTTCTTCTCTGCAGCTACGGGAGGCATACCTACCCAGGAATGAGATCTCAGACTACCCAGACTGGGTTGGCACTTGGGTCTTTTCTTTCCACAATTCTTTTGGCTATAGAACCTGCAGTGATCTAGTACAATTTGGCCACAGCTAGCCCTGGGAAAGTTCCTCTTAACTGAGCTGCTCACATAGCTTTTAATACCAAAGTAATACTCCAGCATCAGTGAGAGGCATATTTCGGTTAACACATATTCTCTTGTTGGGTATTTAGGGATCGCCTATAAACTGTTTTTATTTAATTTATTTCTTCTACAAATCCCATTGAAAAGTAATACTCACCTCATGAGTTTGCAGCTCATCCTCTTGTAGGACTCAGCTGATCTTCATGAATTTTAGAACAGGGAGTGCTCTCCCCAGGAGTGCTCTCCCCACAAATCTGATTTTTTTAACTGTACTGACTTTTAAAAAATAAATTATGTGTATGAGTGTTATACCTGCATGTGTGTAAGTGCATCCGTATTGTGCAATGCCCATGGAGGACAGAAGAAGGTGTTGGATCCCCAGGAACTGGAGACACAGATGATTGCTAGCTACCATGTGGTTGCTGGGATTTGAACCTGGGTCTTCTGCAAGTGCAGCTAGTGCTCTTAACTGCTGACCCATCTCTCCAGTCCTGATTCTGAGTATTTTAAATTGGTCTATTAGGGGCTAGAGATATGGCTCAGCAGTTAATAGTTTCTCTTGCAGAAGACCCAAGCACAGTTCCTAGCACCCACATCAGGTAATTCACAACCTCCTACAACTCCGGCTTCCAGGAATCTGACATCTCCTCTGACCTCTGAGGGTACTGCACTCATGTACACCTACACTTGGCCAAGGTGCCTGAGGTTTGTGCTTGTGAAAAGAGGGTAAGTCAGTATGTTTCCATAATGTTGTAATTAGGATTATTTGAGCATGGACGATCTCTAAGGTAGAGCACTTTTAAAAATATTTTATTTATTATTTTAATTTTATGTGTTTAAGTGCACCCATGTCATGCAAGGTCCAAGGAAGTCAGACAAGGGTGCTGGATACCCTGGAACTGAAGTTACGGATGGTTGCTAGTTGCCATGTGGGTGCTGGGAATCAAATGTGGGTCCTCTGCAAGAGCAGTCAGTGCTCTTTAACTATAGCCCCCAAGTACTTTTAAAAATATTTCATTTTTATTATTAGTTATTACTTTTATTTTATGTGTATGCATGTATTGCCTGCATATAGGTAAGTGCACCCGTGTCTTGCAATGCCCGCGGAAGACAGAAGAGGCTGTTGGATCCCCTGGAACCAGAATTATGGACAGTTCTTAGCTGCCATGTGGGTGCTGGGATTTGAACCCGGGTCTTCTGCAAGAACAGTCAGTGTTCTTAACCGCTGAGCCATCTCTCCAGCCCTGGTAGAGCACTTTTTACAGTACTCCATTTACAGACAGACAATTGTTATCATTACTATTGCTTTTTGAAGTGAACTGGCTAATAATAGTCAAATAGAAACATTATAGAATGGATAATTTTTAAAAAGATTTTAATTTGTATTTATGTGAATGTGTGTGATGGATGGTATGTGTGTGCAGGTGCATATAGAGGGCAGAAGAGGGCATTGGATCTCCCGGAACTGAATTACAGGAGGTTGTGAGCTGCCTAATGTGGGTGCTGGGAACTGAACTCGGGTCCTCTGGAAGCAGGAAGCACTGGAGGCCCAGGATAGATCATTTTTAGGACCTTTGCCAAGGCCACTGACTAGCAACCTAACGAGAAACCACAAGTCGAATCTGCTTAAGTGAGTAACATGTAACCTTGGAAAATCCAAACTCATAAACTCAAATTTCGTATTTTGTACAATTATGTAAACTGGCTGATGTTTACGTGGTTAAAGAACAGGAGTCGATTGGTATGAGATATAATTTAATATTCAGCAATCACCAATTTTCCTATAACACTTAATCTCCTGCATGCACCCTCCCAATGTGTCTGCATGTGCAAGTACATGGTGTATGCATGGAGGTCAGAATAAACCTAAGATATTGTCTTCAGGTGCCTTCTAGCTTTTGTTTGAGGCAGGGTCTCTCATTGACTGGAATCTTGCTGTGTCAGTCAGGCTAGCTGGCTCTGGAGCTTCCAAGGGTCTCCCCATCTCCACCTCCCATCCCATCATCGCTGTGATTACGGTGCATGCCATTGTGCCCAGCTCTTATTATGGATTTTGGGGATCTGAACTCAGGTCCTTGTGCTTGAGAGGAAAGCACTTACTGATTGGGCCATCTCTCCAGCCCCAAATAATGCTTTCAGTGTTCGAGTGTATGTGTATTTTTATATATTCAACTACTTGCAGACAAGAATCAGCTATATTTAGTGAATATCTGAAAGTCAGTGAACTGGTAATAGAAATAGTTTGGTAAATTTTAATTAGTAGAGTAATTAAAAAGCTGCATAAAAACAATAGTCTAAAGGTAAGAGTTACTAACAAGGCCTGGCATGACTGAAAGAATAAGACGATGGATACAAAAAGCTCCCAGAAGTTCCTTAGTCCCTCCCTGACCTCTTTCTTCTCACTGAAGCCTGACAGGAGCTGGAGCTGCTCATGTCTCAGCTTCCCCTCCCCTGACAACTAGAATACAGTGTCCCCTCCCCCGTGCCTCCTCCCTCTCTTCTTCAGCCTCCTCCTCCTCCTCCTCCTCCTCCTCCTCCATTCCTTTCTCCTCTTATTAATCTCTTTACCTCTATCTACCAGTTTATTTATTTTTTCTTTCAGACAATAATTCATACATGTTGCAACTTTATGCAGTCACTAAGATTCTGAATCTTAGCATAAAGCTAACTTTTGTTTGTTCCGGGTTTTTCTGTTTGTTTTGAGACAAGGTCTCCCTGTAATCCCAGCTGGCCTGGAACTCACTGTGTAGACCAGGCTGGCCTTGAACTCACAGAGATCTGCCTGCTTCTGCTTCCCGAGTGCTAGGATTAAAGGTGTGTACCACCACACCCAGCCATCTTTTTTTTTTTTTTTAAATCATTGTGGAATATATAGGTAGCATTCCATTCACCATTTCAATCACTGAACATGAACAATTCTGTGCATGAAGTATGTTAACACATTTAAACAACAAGTGTGCAGCCGGCTCCAGCAATTCGGAAACAATGCGTGAACACACGATTCTGTACTCTTCTGAATAGAAGACTGGGGAACAGGCTGGCAAACTAGAACTTTGGAAGAGTGTGAAAAAGAGGTTGAGGGCAGATGGCCAGTCGTTGCTGCCAATCATTGCTGTCTCCTTCAGATGAATCTGTAAAGCAGAGATTATTTCCATTTCAGGGCCTACAATTTTTTTGTGGAAGTAGAAATAGACATTGTGGAAGTGGAAATAAACATTGTGGAAACATGAACATGTTTGTGACCCATGGCTCCAAAGTTTGCTAAATTCTAAAACCACAAAAATTAGGTCAGCTCTGCTTCCATCAGCACAGGATGGGTTACACTCCAGAAACAAAGATTTCTCAAATCATGTCTCAGTGGATTAAGATGATGACAGTTTATTTTTCCCCTTTCTGTGAATCCATTATGGTTTGTAAGGAGGCTGGTGTCCCTCCTGGCCCCAGAACCCAGCTGATGGAATAATCATTAGTTTGAACATTTCATTATTTTGAACATACTTTGAACATGTCATTGCTTTAACAAAATACCCAATGAAAGGAAGGCAGGAAGGTCTGTTGTAGCTGACACAGAGGATGTAATTACTGTGATGGGGAAGGGGGGAGGGTATAGATTTGGGGATGTGGAGTGCAGTCAGGAGGCAGAGAGATGTGCACATGTCCCCAGGTCGTTCTCACTTTCATTTAGTTCAGAACTCTAGCAGGTGGAATGGTACCGTCCACATCCAGGGTGGCTCTTCCCACCTCAGTTAAACCTTTCAGGAAACTCCCTCACAGACAAGTCCTAGGTGATTGTAGATCTTGCCAAATTGGTGATCAAGATTAACCATCACAGAAGTAATTCTCAACTGAATGACTTGGTCATAGAGCCAACCCAGGGTGAGGCCTCACTGTGCCTTGGTGACTTCCTTGACTAAAAAGAACAAGAGGTGAAGCCCTGTCTCTTCCCTCCTCACAGTTTAAAGTCAGCAGACCCCTCTGCAGAGCAAACTCAGCAACCTCCCACCCCCAGCAAGAGTGCAGAGCACCTCAGCTCCACAGTCATCAGATGAAACAGCTGCTCCCTCCAAATGGTATACACTGAAATGTAAATGAACAAGGACATTAAAAAGGGGGGGGGGGATGAAGATAGATTTAAGTTCCTGCCTTTTAAAATTTTTATCATTTTCCATCTGAGCTGACTGTTTTGTTTAATCTCGTCATTCCTTTTCTTCTTCCTTGAATGCTATTTTTCTTAGGGATATGCAAACTTTATTAGCCAGCCCCTCTTTCAAGCTCAGTAGGCTTCTGTGTTTGAGAATTGGGAATCAGGTACTTTTACTGTTAGCCCCGGGGTGGATCTGAGCAGAGGAAGCTTTATGAATAATCAGGGTTGACATCTGCAGCGTTGTTCCTTCATTATAAATATTGTTAAGGGATCTGTGACCACCGTGGACTCCCATGGAACAGAGTGGGCAGGGGAGGCAGCAACCAGCCTTTGATTTCAGATCTTCTCTGGTTGTGGCGCCACTTCTGACCCTGATGTTGACAGGTCTCTTGGATTTGGCCGCCTTTTTTTTTAACCCCAGAAAGTTTCTCTTCTATTAGCATAAGTGTTTGGTCTTCAGGAAGCAGGGTTCGCCCCTGCAACTCTGAAGGCTGAGAACCATAGTTAATATTAGCGCTTGAGTATCGCCTCTGTCGGAATCGCTGATGAATGCGAAGCTGCTGTGGGACGTCAGCCACCATGGTTCCATTGGGTTTGTCGCAGGAGCCATGATGTGTTTCAAGGGGAAACGAACGGTAGTGGTGTAAGCGCGCAGACGTGGAGGCCAAAGGTGCACATCGGGTGTCTTCCTCTATCTCTCCTCACCTTTTTCTTCCTTTTGAACCTGGAGCTCGCTGTCTTGGCAAGACTGCCTGGCTGGTATCTGCCTGTCTCCACACCCTCAGCACTGGGGAGACAGGGCCAAGCAGCTGACTTTTTAAGTGGCTTCTGGGGATCTGGATTCAGGTCTTCATTCTTGAACACCAAGCACTTTATCCACCAAGCCATTTCCCTCACCTCAAGATTCATAGTATTTTAACTGTTTCAATTTTCTTTTCTAAGATTTTTTATTATTTTTAATTATGAGTGGAGGGCCGAGTATGTGCACATGAATGTAGGTGCCCCTGAAGGCCAGAGCCATTGGATCCCTCTGGAGTTGGACTCACAGGCAATTTTGAATCACCCAGTGTGGGCCCTGGGAACTAAACTCTGATCCTCTGCAAAAGCAGTACCTGCCCTGAACTACTGAGCCATCTCTCCAGCCCACTGTTTCCTTTTTAAACAGAGGGGTCATGTGCAAGCTAGAATTTGCATTACATGAGTAAAACTCCCAGTTCCTTCTGCCACCCCTCCTCAGCTGCCTTGCCTTTTACCCAGACCCAACAGATTTACCAACAACCTTATAGTCCAATTGGTAGACCTTCTTGTCATTGCTCCGACAACCTACCATCATGCTGAGTTCTAGAGATCTAGACTGAGGCCCAGAAGGGCCTAGCCCAAGGTTTCACAATGGGTTAGGATTGGGATCCTGGCCAGAGAACTGAGCCTGAATTTGAGCAGCAACTCTCCTGATCACTCATATTGACAAGCATTATTTGCCTTCATTTGACCCATCCACATTACAGAACACTGGTTTCCTATAAGCACTGGGCTTGCAAAAGTAACCAAAGCAGACATACCCACCCCAAATTCTGGAGCAGCAGTCAGCCCTGAAATAGGAACCTCTAAGGGCAGGCAGGAGAGGCAACTTGCTCTTAAGAGCTCAGGATGAGTTTCTTGGAGAAAGGGTCTATAAAAGGGGAGAGCTTTGAATTCAGCACCATAAGAAGGTGCCAGTCACTGAAAGGGGGCTAGCAGCTGCTCCAAGTTGAGGCAAAGACACGAGGGGAAAGGAATTCTTTTGCTTTCTAGGTCATTTAAAACCTTTTAGTAAGCCTGTTCAAAATCCTGATGCATACATGTATCTCTATACGTGATGGATCACATACCTGCCACTGTTGTCAGGCCTAGGAACTTGTGACTAAACAGGTCACAAGTCAGAGAGGAGAGCTGACTGCTATTGTTCTGCTAAATGGACATAGTATTAAACCTACTCCTCATGACTTATTGTTATGCCCATAGATTAGTGCGTCTCTCAGCTCTCTTCAGAGAAGCTTTTTCTTGCAGCCGATGGCGATTAACACAGAGATCCACAGCTGGTCACCATGCAGAGAATAAGAGATTATAGAGTGCTTAACCCTGAATGGGACACCTACATCAAACCCTTGCCTCCCAAGACTCAGGGATCATTGTGGAAAAGGTGGGTGGGTGGGGGGAGACTGTAAGAGTCAGAGGTTGTGGACGAATATGAGGAAACAGTATTTTTCAGAAAGCAGAGGAGTTACTCATCTGAGCTCACAGCAATTGCTAACAGCATGCATAAGACCTACATAAGCTCAAGCCAGACAAAATCCCAGTATGGGTAGAGGGGATAAGAAACCTCAGCCCTAGCTGAAGAACTATTCGATACTGATAGCTGCTGGGAGAGGAAGAGTCAGTTTTCTTTAAGGGTGTGATACTAGGTAGGTTGACCAAGCTGCAGGGGATGGACCCACACCAAAGGGCAGTTGGGGACACAAATTAGACTTGATAGGCTTTAGAAAATGAGGCTTTGGAGAGATGGCTCAGTGGTTAAGGCACTGGCTGTTCTTCCAGAGGACTGGGTTCAGTTCTCAGCATCAATGTGTTGACTAACACTATTTATGACTCCAGTTCCAGGGGATTTGACACTCTCTTCTGGCCTCCATGGGCATTTGTACAATATGGGTGCACTTATATACATGTAGGCGAAACACTCATAAACATAAAATAAAAATAAATAACAACAACAACAATAATAATAGAGGACATGAAATCTGCCAGGGCATAGTAAGGTGGGGGTGGGGAAGTGGGGAGGGGGTCTGATTATGATCAAAATACATGTATGAAATTTTAAAAATCAATAAAAATATAGTGGGTTAAAATGACTATCAAAATTCATCTAGGTTCATGGTGAGACAGCTTCCTGCCAAACTGGACAACTTGAGTTTGACAACCTGACTCCTACAGTTGCCCTCTGACCTCCACATGCACACTATGGAAGGTATGTACATAAATAAATAAATAAATAAATAAATAAATAAATAAATAAATAGAGTTTAAGAAAATCTGCCATGGCACACTTGTAATCCCAGTGCTGGGCCAGTGGGACAACCTAGCCTATTTGGAGAGTTTCAGGTCCCAGTGAGAGAGGTTGACTCAACATAAAGGTGGATAACATTGGAGCAATGAGAGCCAGGTTGTCTTATGTTCTTTACACATACAGAAGTGAACACACACACACACACACACACATACACACACACACACACACACATACACACACACACACATACACACACACACTCAGAGTAGCCTTGCCCTTGTGATCCTCCTGCTTCAGCCTACCAAGCACCTAGGATTAACATGTAGTGTGTATCACCCAGCCTGGCACACGGGCTTGTGCAGATCACCAGAGACTTCAGAACATGTTGTGGTTAGTTTACAGTGTATCTGTACAGAGCTCTTATTTGATTGGTAAATTACAGAGAATATTTTGGGGGGCACTCCTTTGTCATGAGTTGCATGCCACCTCTACTTGTGGACAACATTCTTGGGTGATTTTCACAGATGGCTAATGCACTAGTTCTTTGTCAACTTGTATTAATTTCTTAGACCCCTGATTTCCTGGTCCCATAATCTGTTTTTGCAGATTAGCAACTCAAAGTTCTGAACAGAGTTCAGAACAGATTTTTTTTTTTTTTTTTTTGAGACAGGGTCTCCCTATAGCTCCAGTTGCCCTGTAACTCGCTATGTAGATCAGGCTGGCCTTGATCTTACAGAGTCCTGCCTGCCTCTGCCTCCTGAGTGCTAGGATTAAAGTCATGTGCCAGCATGCCTGGCTTAGAACAGAATTTATTTAAAAGGCCATAAATTCACATTATCAACTCTTGAGCTGCCCAATGAGGCAGAAGAACTTGCACCTTGCACATTAGGAGGCTAGCTTCAGGAAGACTGGAAGCACCATCCAAGGATGTTTGACTGGAAGAGGAGAGGCTAAGTCCACCCCAGACCTGCATCCAAATGAAGCACTTGGGAATTCAAATGCAAGTCCTTCCAGTAGAGGAAGTTTCAGCTGAACTCTGAAGGGCAGAGAGCAACAGGGAAAGCAGAAAGTTTGGACTTGATGATCAAGCCTGTGGTGGCCTGAGAAAACGAATTCTTGTTTTTTTGCATTCAGTTCTGACTAGTGCACATCTTAAAGACTGTGTGGGCACATCTTAAAGAATATGTGGGTACACGCTGGCGCACGTTAAAGCAGTGGTTCTCAGCCTTTAATGAATCATGGGTTCTGTGATTGGATTGAGTGAAATGCTCAATAGGGACCCTTTCTTTTCTTCCCAGGCTGGGGCACAAAATAGCAGAGGAAGTAAGTCATTCTTAATAGTAGACACAATTGATGTAGTAATTTGTTAGTCCTCACAAGTAAAATTGTGTGTTGTATGATATGTTTATATACATGTTCATATGTATGCACATGTGTATGTGTGTGTGTGTGTGTGAGAGAGAGAGAGAGAGAGAGAGCCAAATCTTGAAGTTCCTATATTGCTCTCCCTGAACTTGGAGTTCGCTGATTCATCTAGGCTGGCTGACCAGTGAGCCCCAGAGATCTGCTGGTCTCTGCTTCTAGTTTCTATGGGAGTCCTGGGGATCCTAACTCAAGTCCTGATGCTCACATGGCAAGCACTTTACCAGATGAATCCATCTCCCCAGCACCAAGAATAATCGTTTTATAGAGTCATGGTTGAAACCCACCAATAAGAAACTAAAAATCAGGAACTTATGGACCCAAGGCCACAGTCTAAGAAATGTTCCAAGGAACAGGGCACCTTTGGAAGAAAGCATTTGGGGTGTGGTAGCAAATTTCAAGTATTTGGAGACTGTCATAGGAAAGGATTAGATTTGTCCTGTGAGAACCTGAAAGGTATAACTAGGGACGTCCTTGTTCAAAGCTAGAGGGAAAAACTGACCAGAGTAAGGAAGATACTTCTGGTGACACAAGAAGGTGGGATAAACCCTCTCTAATGGCAGCAAATGCCCAGTCCTTGGAGCTTTTTAGCAAGCTGGTACGGTTGAAATGTTGCAGTGGAGAATCAAGCTCTGAATGGGGCTGGAACAGCTATGTTTTAAAACCCCCTCAACACCGAGTTTCTAAAATTAACCATTTTAATGATTATTTGTGGACATCCCACTCAATAGTAAACAGTAGACCGTCTTAACAGTCTGATTAATAACCAACAAATCAAAAAGTCTCAGTCTTTGCATTTTATCTTCAGAACTCCAACGCAGAAAAGGTCCTGCCTTCCAAAGAGAGTATAAAGCTGATTGTAGATTACTGATACTGGTTGAAAAGGAGTCCTTGAAGACAGAAGCTTCCAGAGGCCACTGCATTAGAATAAAGGAGTCCTTGACAATAAAGGGGAGTTAAGAATAAAGGAGTCCTTGGTATTTGTCAAGAGTTTACCCCCCCATCCCAAGCTATGACAAATGATTGTTAAAGTAAATTTGTCATCTATTTGCTCTCTAAGGCTTTGGTGTATCAGAGCAATTGGGAATTGTAAAATGACCTCCAGAAAGCGTACAGGAAAAGAAGTGGCCCAGTTGTCCAAGGTTGCCTCTCTCTGGGTGGCATTTTCTGTTTCTGTGTGCTTTGACAGTTCCTGTTGAATCTGCCTGCTTTCGTTGTAGGCAATCCTTGGCTTTCAGGGGCTTATAGAACACAAAGTTTTCTTAACATCAGATGTCACAGTGGGTAGCATGGGAGACACTTGTTGCCACGTGGATTTTCTATCAATCCAGCAGAACGCAGTTATTACTCTGTGGAACAAATTATTCTTTGGAGTTTAATGAGATATGTATTTAGATTTTGCTGTTGTAAAGTAAATTTAGGTCAAGCATATTAAAATAGAAGTGTCAGGGAAGGTCAGTGGGCTCTAGATGGCCAATGACCACTGAGCAAAATGCTTAGCAGTATTGATAGAAAGAGTTTAAAGAGCAACTTTCCTTCTGAATACCATTGCGGTTTTTCTTAATCTCGTGTTCCTAATACAAATCAGAGTATTTACAAGATACATTTGACAAATATTTTGGGATGAACAACTTTTTTTTGAACATGCTAAAACACTTTATACAATAAAATGGATAACAATGAACATATTATTGCAAGCATAAACCTGTAAATTAATAATAGTCACATGGATATTGTCTGCCAAGGCTGGACTTGAGAGTGATGGATTCAGGATTTGCTTTCAGGTATTTTGACAGCAATTGGAGTGTCTGTTCCCTCTTAAAGGCTTCGAGATAACTGAGGGGTTGCTGAGTTGTATGTATGATGTGAGGGTATGCACACTGGAAAGCCTTTACCCAGCACGGGTCATGCTTTCTCTTCCTAGCCTTCCCCAGATTGTACACTTTATCCCTCCCCAAATTACATACTGTTGGCTGGGAAGAGTGGCTGGATACTCTGGTGAGAGTCCAATGACCCTGCTTGACCCTCCTTTAATGAATGAGCACAACCATCAACAAGCCCAATTGTGACAATGTTTAGCGATCAGGACAGCTGAAGTCATGATGATGGTCATTATTTCATGCAGAAGAGACTGCTGTACAGCATCATCTTATTAAGAGGACATGGAATTTAAAAGGATTTGGTGTTAGGCTCCACATATGATGGAAAACATATGTCCATATGTCATTTGTTTTTCTGAGTCTGTGTTACTTCACTTAACATAAGTTTCTAGATCAATCATTTTACT
>NW_008341422.1:2086316-2089902 GCF_000622305.1 Nannospalax galili | reverse complement strand
TTAACCACTCATCAGTTGAGGGGCACTTAGGTTGCTTCCATCTCTTAGCTATTGTGAAAAGAGCAGCAAGAAACATGGTTGTACAAGTGTCTCTATAATAGGATGAATCCTCTGAGTATATGCCAAGGAGTGGTATAACCAGGTCAAAAGGTAGGTTCATTTTTAGTTTTTTAAAGAGTTCTTCACACTGTTTTCCATATGGGTTGCACGAATTTGCAATCTCACCAGCATTTGATATCATTTATTCTCTTGATCCTAGCCAGCCTGATTGGGGTAAGATGCTTTTAATTTACATTTCCCTAATTACTAGTGATGTTGAACACTTTTTGAGATGTTTCTTAGCCATCTTTATTTCTTCCTTTGAGAACTCTCTGTTTAGATCTTTAGCCTATCTTTTAATTGGGTCATTTGCTTTCTCGATTCTTTGTTTTTTTTTCTTTTTTCTTTTTTTGAGTTCATTATATATTCTGGATGTTAAACCTCTGTCACATGTGTCACTGGTGAAATTTTTTTCCCATTCTGTGGGTTTTCTATTCACTTTTTTGATTGTTTCTTTTGCTGTACAGAAGCTTTTTAGTTTAATGAGGTCCCACTTGTTAATTGCTGACCTTAATTCCTGAGCAACTTCTGTTTGATTTAGAAAATCCTTTCCTACACCTATGTCTCGTAAGTTACTGCCAATATTTTCCTCTAATAGTTTCAGGTTTTCCAGTTTCATGTTGAATCTTTGATGCATTTGGAGTTGACTTTTGTGCAAGGTGAAAGATCTAGCTTCATTCTTCTACAGGTGGAGATCCAGTTTTGCCAGCACCATTTGTTGAAGATGCTGTCTTTCCTCCATTGTGTGTTCTTGGCACCTTTGTCAAATATCAGGTGGCTGAAATGCATGTACTCAGGTTTGGGTCTTCAATGAGGTTCCATTGATCTATGTGTCTATTTTTATGCCAGTACCATGCTGTTTTTATGACTATAGCTCTATAGTATACTTTCAGATCTGGTATAGTAATCCCCCCAGCATTGCTTTTTGTGCTCAGGGTTGCTTTGGCTATCCAGGGTTTTTTGTGCTTCCATACAAATTTAAGGATTTTTTTCCCTAGCTCTGTGAAGTATGTCATGAGGATTCTAATTGGGATTGCATTGAATCTATATATTGCTTCTGATAGGATGGTCATTTTCACAATATTAATTCTTCCAATCCATGAGCACGGGAGGTCCTTCCATCTCCTGATGATTTCTTCAATCTCTTTCTTTAACAATTTAAAGTTTTCATTGTAGAGATCTTTGGTGTCTGGTCAGATTTATTCCAAGATATTTTGCTTTTTTTTGCAGCAATTGTGAATGGGAACGTGTCCCTGTATTCTTTCCCCAGTTGTTTGTTATTGGTATATACAAAAGCTAATAATTTTTGTAGACTGATTTTATAACCTGCCACTATACTGAAAGTGTTGATCAATTCTAGGAGTTTTCTGGTGGAACTTTGGGGATCTCTTAGGTATAGTATTATATTATCTGCAAAAAGTGATAGTTTGACCTCTTCTTTTCCAATTATCACTCTTTTAATTTCCTTCTCTTGTCTTATTGCTCTAGCCAAGTTTCAAGCATTAAACTGAAAATGAGTGGAGATATTGGACAGCCCTGTTTGGTTCCTATTTTAATGGGGATGCTTCCAGTTTTTCTCCATTTAGAATGATATTGGCTATGGGTTTGTTGTATACAGCTTTATATGGCTTTAATTATGTTGAGATATGTTCCCTCCAGTCCAATTCTCTCTAGGACTTTTAACATAAATGCCTGCTGAATTTTGTGAAAAGCCTTTTCTGCATCTATTGAGATGATGATGTGGTTTTTGTCTTTGAGTCCATTTATATGATTAATGGCATTTATTGACTTGCATATATTGAACCATCCCTGCATCTCTGGGATAAAGACTACTTGATCATGGTGAATAATCTTTCTGATGTGTATCTGTATGTGGTTTACAAGTATTTTGTTGAGAATTTTTGCATCTGTGTTCATTAAGGATATGGGTCTATAGTTTTCTTTTTTGGTTGTGTCTTTACCCAGTTTGGGTATTAGAATGATGTTGGCTTCATAGAAGGAATTCGAGAGTTCTCCCTCTGTTTATATCATTTTGAATAATTTAAGTAATATTGGTTGGAGGTCTTCTTTAAATGTCTGGTAGAATTCTGCTGTAAATCCATCTGGGCCTGAGCTTTTTTTTAGTTGGGAGGCTTTGTATTACTGTTTCGATTTCCTTATATTTTATGGGTCTGTTTAAACCTGGTTCTTGGTTTAACTTTGGTGGCTCCCATGATTTTAGATATGCATCCATTTCTTTTAGATTTTCAAATTTTGCAGCATATAGGTTTTTAAAATATTCCCTTATAATGTTCTGGATCTTTTGGTTGTCTGTTGTGATGTTTCCCCTTTCATTCTGATTTTGTTGATGGATTTGCTCTTTCTTTCCTTTGGTTAACTGGGCTAAGGTTCTGTCTGTCTTTAGCTTTTCAAAGAACCAGCTCTTAGATTCATTGATTCTTTATATTGTTTTCTTTATTTCTTTTTCATTAATTTCTGCTCTGATTTTTGTTACTTCTTCTCTTCTGCTGGGTTTGGGTTTCATTTGTTCTTGCCTTCCCAGAACTTGAGATGCAGTGCTAGGTTATTTATTTGTGCTTTTTCTAGTTTTTTAATGTAGGCACTTAGAGCTATAAACTTCCCTCTTAGGACTGCTTTTTAAGTGTCCCAGAGGTTGTGTTGTTTTTTATTGTCTTTTTTGTTGAATTCAAGGAATTCTTTTATTTCTTTCTTAATTTCTCCTTTGACTCACTCATTGTTTAAGATTGTGTTGTTTAATCTCCATGAGTTTGTGTAGTGACTACGGCTTTGTCCATTGTTGATTTTGAGCTTTATTGCATTGTGTTCCCATCGAATGCATGGAATTATTTCATTATTTTTGTATTTGTTGAAGTTTGTTTTGTGGCCCATTATGTGATCAATTTTTGAAAAAGTTCCATGGAGTGCTGAGTAGAAAGTGTATTCTTTGGTGCTTGGGTGGAATATTCAAAAGATGCCCGTTAGGTCCATTTCATGTATGGTATCACTTAATTCAGACATCTCTCTGTTTATTCTTTGTCCAGTTGACCTGTCTAATGGAGACAGTGGGGTATTAAAGTCCCCTACTATTACTGATTTGGGGTTAATCTGTGTCTTAAAGTCCTGTAGTGTTGTTTTTATGAATTTGAGTGCACCGGAGTTTGGTGCATATGTATTAAGGATTATAATATCTCCTTGGTTAATTGTTCCTTTGATCAGAATGAAATGACCCTCCTTATCGCTTCTCATTAATTTTACTTTGAAGTCTATTTTGTCCGATATTAGAATTGCAACCCCTGCTTGTTTCTTAGTGCCATTTGCTTGGAATATTCTTTTCCATCCTTTTACCTTACTTTTTGCCTATACTTGAAGGTGAGATGGGTTTCTTGCAGACAGCAAAGAGATGGATTTTGTTTCTTAATCCATTCACTTAGCCTGTGTTTTTTGACTGGGGAGTTCAGTCCATTGATATTTAAGGGTTTTATTGAAA
>NW_008341422.1:2075615-2086245 GCF_000622305.1 Nannospalax galili | reverse complement strand
TTGCTGCTTTCAGTATTCTCTCTTTGTTCTGTACATTTAGTGTTTTTACTGTGATATGTTGTGGGGAGTTTCTTTTCTGATCCTGTCTATTTGGTGTTCTATGTGCTTCCTTTATTTGTATGGGGATGTCTTTCCTTAACGTCAGGATTCTCTTCTACAATCTGGTCAACACCATTATCCTGAAATTCTTCTCCTTCCTCTTTTCCTATGATCTGTAGTTTTGGTCTTTTCATGGTGTTCCACATCTCTTGCATATTCCATTCCTGTGTTTTTCTAAAATTTTCCATACTCTTTGCTTGAACTTTATCCTCCAGTGTTGATATTCTGTTTTCCATTTCATTCATTCTAGCAGTGAGGCTTTCCCCTGTTGTTTCAAGCTCTGATTGAGTTTTGCACTTCCTTCTTCATTTCTGCCTGAGTTTTCTGCAGTGTTTCTATCTTTTTTTGTGAATTCATTCAGACGTTTATCCCTATCTTCTTTTAGTTCTTTGATTTTTTTTGTTCATGTGTTCTTTAAATTTGTTGAATTCCTTGATCATATTTATGACTATTCTTTTAAATTCAGTGTTCTGAGTTATCTCTATCTCTGTAGAACCGTTCTACAGGACTGGTAGAGTTTGGTGGGGACATAGTGTTTTGGCTTTCCATTTTATTAGCCTTTCATTGTGATTTTGTCATGTGAATTTCTTTTGTTGTTCATGATTCTGATATGAGAATTAAGTTGAAGTATGCCTCTGTCTGTATTATCGGGGTGCCTAGGTCCTTTATTGGTTATGTAAAGCTGGTTGGTACATGTTTCAGGTTCTCTCAGGTTTTATTTTTGAGGGAACTGATGGCTTCAGACCAGCTATTCAGAAGCACCCACAGAAGACCAAGTCAGGTACACTCAGGCTTCCTTCTAAATTTTGGACCCCACCATGTGGAGGCAGGATCCAGGTGCTGTCAGGCAGTCCCCTGTGTTCTCAGTCCCTATGTCAGAGGAGGCCAGAACCAGGCACTCTCTGACAGTCTAGTCTGCTGAGATCCCAGCTGCTACACCAATGGAGGTCAGAACCGACCCTCTCAGGCTGTCTGCTAGGATCTCAGCCTTAGCCTACCAAAGCCAGATCTGCCCTGAGGCCTTGGGAGGGGTTACAAAATTTCAGGTAGGGGGATGGGTATGGTACAATTAAGGGAAGCTCACCACCATGTGGAGGCAGGATCAGGGTGCTCTCAGACAGTCCCCTGAGTACTCAGCCCCTCTGTCAGAGGGGGCCAGAACCCAGCACTCTCTGGCAGTCTGCTGAGATCTCCAGGATGAATAACTCTTAAGAAAATAAAAACTGTGCTAAATTTCCATTATTTTGCTTTCTGGGACCATGCCTGTATGTATAATTGAGAAGAATCCAGTCATCATCCAGTCGTCAAATATTTAGGCTGCCAAGTCATTTATTTGACTGATGGTCATCTCCTTGGAGTTGACTGACTGCCTTGGCTCTGGGTAGATGTAGCATGAGTCATAAAAGGCTGTTCTTGTCAGTCAATGGCTACACTTTCTTTTGTAACCAGCTTGACTTACGTTGGTCCTACCAGGTACAAGCATAAATCATGACAGTCTAGTAATTTGTACTCGCACCTTTTCTGGCTAGAATAATTTTTTCATCCATCCTGGTGGTTAGTGATACTGAGTACTCAATGATTGAGCGGTACTGGCCTTTCCTGATAAGAATAAGAATGTGAGGTAAATTGGCCAGGGAGCCTAAGATCATCTGTGTAATTCTGGCCCATGAATGGAGAATGGGTCTCCACTAGTCCAAGCTGGGGCTGTTGGAGGAAAGTAGGACTCAAGGAACATATGTTAGGTTTCTGTTTATGATGGGCAGGATTTTTGGAGGTCTTGGTGATTATGTCTCTTGGGCTTCCCTGTAATTCCTCCCCTGTGTGTGGGCAGGACCTGTCACTAATTTCTAGGCAATGGAGTCAGGCACCCCTACAATTATAACATATCAGGTTAAGACTCCGTCTTGCTAACAAAGTTGCTATGGTGCCATACTTTCCTTGTTGGCGTTGAAGAAGCAAGGTACCAAAAGTCTTATGCCTGTAAGAACAGGGATTCTGCTCCAAAGTTAGTGAGGCTAGAAGACGGTCCTTTCTGAGCTGAGCTTCCAGATGAGAAGGCAGGCTTGACTAACTTTGACAGTGACTTTCTACAAAACTTATGCAAACTGCCCCTGAACTGATCCACAGAAATGAGAATGGCTGCTTTTTTTAAATGTGTATATGTGTGTGTCTGTGCACTTGAGCCCAGTACTAGAGGAGGCCAGAAGAGTGCATTGGGTCCCCTGGAGCTGGAGTTACCGGTAGTTGTGAGCTGCCTGATGTGGGGGATAGGACTACAGGCATGCATCACCGTGTCTGGATTAGACGGTGCTAGTGAGCACTTTACCAATGGAGCTAAGTTCCTATCCCAGGTTTGACAAATTTCTTTGAGTGATTTTCTGCTCCTACCTGATGGCACAATAAAAGTGCCCCGAGGCACCTGCTTCCTTTTAGCCTAAATTCTTGATTGAGGCGTATTTGGAACATACCTGCAACACACCTGCATTTGACACAGTGCTTGAAGCCAGACTATCCCAGCCAGTCAAGACCTATGAATGAGAAGTATTTTTTTTAAGATTTTACTTATTTTTATTTTGTATGGATGTGCATCTTGCCAGCATGTATGTAAATGAATTTATGCAGTTCTCGAGGAGGCCAGAAGAGAGTATTGGATCTGGTTATGAGCTACCATGTAAGGTGCTGGGCACTGAAATCAGTCTTCTGCAAGAGCAGCAAGTGCTGTTAACCACTGAGCCATCTCCATCCCCTGAAGTAAGCACTTTTTAAAATGTCTCAGACATAGGGATTGCTTTGTTTTGCAGATTTATTTCAGCAAATGCTGATGAATAAAAAATACCAAGTTACCCAAAACCAACCAATTCAAGGACAAATAAATCCAGGAAATGTGTTAGTTATTCTTTATCACAGAAGTGTAAACAAATGACTTCACTGTGCTTCCTTCCAGCAGCAGTAAATATGTTCTGTGTGTGGACAGGCCTTCTAAAGCAGAGCTTCTCTGTCTTGTGCTGTTGATGCTGTTATTCTATGTATTCACGGATATTTGTTTTTAAAATGAGAAGTTCATATTTATATAAGTTAGAAGAAGATTGGTAACATTAACTAGGTCTAAGAAGTCCTGCATTCCAAAGACTCCTGATGTGACAGGCCATCTTCTGAGCATGACATGGTTCTTGCACTCAGGAACGCACTGCAGCTGTGGTTACCTGCACACAATCAAGTCAGTACGATCAGTCACCAGTCCAACAGGTGGCACTAATTGGGCTCAGTGGACTACAAGCAAGAGAGGACATGTGGAGGGTAGTCGGTAGTGCCTGGGAACACAGGGGAGTTGAGGAACATAGGATCAAGATACATTGCTTGCATGCATGGAATTGTCAAAGAATAAATAAATGACATTTCATTTTAAAGAAAGATTCTGGTGGTGGTGCATGCTTTTAATCCCAGAACTCAGGAGGCAGGGGCAGGTGGATCTTTGTGAGTCTAAGGCCACCCTGGTCTACATAGCAAGTTGCAGGCCAGCTGGGGCTACAGGGAGACCCTGTCTAAAAAAAAAAAAAAAAAAAGGGTTTAATCTGATTTTTTTTTTCCAATCTTATTTGAGCATGGAATCTTTTCTCTGCCTCTCTTCCTTTCTTTCAAAGCACCAATACATACATTATTCCTCTGAAGCCACTGATACAGTTACTATGAGTCTTTCTGTTCACTTCTCTGGCCTTCTAACATTCCCAAGAGATGCCGTGAATCATACATTTGAAATAGCACCTAAACTATCTGTGGCCAACTAGGTGGATAGCCCAGAATTCACTGACTAGTATATCCTTAAATGAGATGAAGCCTGGAGAAACAATGCCCAGATGAATGAAGTCTAATAATGAAAGTTCTGGGGCTGGAGACATGGCTCAGTGGTTAAAAGCACTGGCTTTGCTTGCAGAGGACCTGGGTTCAATTCCCAGCACCCACATGGCAGCTAACAACCATCCATAACTCCAGTTCCAGGGGATCTGAAGCCCTCTTCTGACCTCCACGGGCACAGCACGACATGAGTGCACTTACCTACATGTAGGCAATACATTTACATAAATACAAATACATAAAAGAAACAAAATATTAAATAAAATATTTTTTAAAGTTTTGCCAATAAAAAGCTGCAGAGTCTTCAGTAAGTTCAAAGGTAGTGCCTGATAAGTCCTCAGGGGGTCAAGACAGTGTGGTAGCCATCCTACCTAAGTTGTAACCATGTTATTTGTATGCTATGAATGATTGATTCAAATCTAACATGGAATGACTTGGTAGTGGGTATGAATTCATCTCAGATTCTGTGTGAGGGTTGTCCTGTCTGTTAATAGAGATGATCACTCAGTATAAAACCATGCAAAGAACATGCTAACTCGTAAACCTAGTGCTGGGGAGGCCAAGGTATAAGGATCCCAAGGGGGAACTGGCCAGCCAGTCTAGTCCATCAGTGAGCTACAGGTTCAGTGAGAGACTCCGCCTAAACATTCAAGGTGCAGAGAGATAGAAGAAGATGCCAGAATGTGGACCTCTGGCTTTTACATGCATATATATGCACATACACCTTCATTCACACCTCTGCATGTACTCCTGCACACACATACAAACACAAATGCACACAAACACAAAGTACATGCCCAGATGTGTGGGTCTCAGGATACTTCCTCCTGTCACTGAACTTGCTGGAGGATGAACAGTGCTTCTGATTTTTTTGGCTTGAAATGGATGGGTAGGAACACATTAAAGTGAATAAATAGAGAACATTTAAGAAACTTTAAAAAGTAGTTCCTGTATTAGTTACATGCCTCGTTGCTATGACAAATACTTGATAAAAGCGACTTAAGGAATGAAGGGTTTACTTGGGCTTACAGTTCCAGGAGATGCAGTCCGTTGTGAGGAGGCAGTGGGTGCAGGATGCAGCTGGTCACATGGCATCCACAGTCAGGAAGCAGAGAACACCGAATGCTGGTACGCAGCTCCCCTTCTGTCTTTCATTTGGTCCAGGACCCTGGCCCATGGAATGGAGCTGCACACATTTAAGATGGATCTTCTCACTTTAATTACCCTAATCTGGAAACTCCCTCAGACATACCCAGAGGCTGTTAGGTGACTCTAAATTCAATCAAGTGGACAATCAGGATGAACCATCGTGGGTCCCACGTATACTAAGCTCCCTATTCGGTGATGGGAGTTTCACAAACTTACTACAAACTCCAGTTGATGTTTCTCAATACTCTGATAGCTGCCTTAATGAATTCTGGGGGCTTCATCTCAATCACTTGAGAACTAGGTCTGTTTTTTTCAGATAGGAGTGGTCAAGCAGTTCTAGGCTAGATGATGGGGAATGGGGAAGCCATGGAGATGGCTGCCTTGAAAAATGGTTTTGATAGAAACATGAGATTAGCATTTTAATTAAGGTCTTCACATCCGCTAATGATCTCATTTGCTTATATAAATAGATGACAACAATATTGAGAAAATGTCTTTAAACTTTTGCTTTTCTTTTTCTTTCTTTCTTTTTCTTTTTGGTATATGGGTGAGTTTGGGTCAAACATAGGAATGGCTATCACAGGGCTCAGGGTGTTAATGCCCTCTGCCTGGTTTTCAGTCTCGATGCCTGCTTTCATGGGCTGGTCCCTTCTCGTTTGTTCAGTTTTTCTCATCTATAAAACAGGGAAGTGTGACCAGAGGGCTGGTTATAATGTTTCTTGATAAACCTTCGTAAAGTAATGTGCTGTTGCGAGTAATGGGCTCCATTCATTATTAACCCAGTTGATTTTCATTTACACTTGGCTCTAACAATTAGCTTGAGCAGGTGTGAAGGTGATGGAGAGGCTGGGACGTCCAGAGGTCAGCCTCGGTTGGATGTGATAAATGAACCATTACTATCAGCAGTGAAAATGGTTCTTTATGCTTGTCAGCAGCAAACAAAGGGACAACATATCTCACATAAATTCACTGTTCAGCACTGGCTCTGCTGAACTGCATGGTTTTCCTCCTAGGCCCTACAGGCAGATGGCAGGAAGTCAGAGAACTCACATGAGTAGAGGTGAGGGCTCTTTGGGGGGTTGTCATGGCTGATGGAGTGGTATGTGAATGCTCTGAGTAGTTTGGAAATGCCATCTTGGCATAAACCTGTTATCTGCTTCCATTGGTGAAGAGGGGTCCTGCCTGGGCTTAAGGATTATTAGGGGGTGGAGAGTTTATACATTAAAAAAACGATCATCATACAGTGTATAAATAGATGCATTTTTCCATATATGGATGGGTAAGTATTTTTGAACACTGCCTTATCATTGAACTATTTTCAATGAAAAGAAAACAAAACAAAACATTTGTCATCCTTCCATTCCCCTCTGCACCAGTTTTATAAGACAGGAACAGACTTAAGAATCAGAAAGTAGCACCAGTCCCTAGGGATTCTAGACCCAACAGAGCTAAGTGTCCTGCCTCTGAAGTTGTTTTTTCCACTTCGTTGCTCTTGGTACAGTTGTTCACTGAGCACACTCAGAGGTGAAGGAATCAAATAATACGAGAGACGTGATGGGTGATCATCACCAGCCATGTGCTAGAATCTCTTGACGACTTTTCTTCCGTTTGTCAGTGTTAGGGCAACTGTTATGGATTGAACTTTTAGTCAACCTATAGTCCTTAAGGTGAGGCCTTAACCTCTCAATGGGACTGTGTTTTGGGATGGGACCTCAAGGAGGTAATTACTAAAGTTAAATGAGGTGTAGGGTGGAGCTCTGATCCAGGAGGATTAGTGTTCTTACAGAAAGAGATAACAGCATGCATTCCTTTCCCTGTGTGAAAATTCATGGAGAGGCCCCCACCAGAAATAAAATTTGTTGACTGGTTGATCGTGGAAATAATCTCTGGGCGTGCCTGTCAGGGAGTGTACAGACTAAGGTAGCTGAGCTGGCATGACCCATCCTAATGTGGGCAGCAACACTGTGGGCTAGACTCCTGGACTGAATAAACGAGAGTGAGCGGAGTCCCAGCACTGTCTCTGCTTCCAGGCTGTGGATACAATGTGACCAGCTGCCTCTTGCTTCTGCCATCATACCATCCCTGCCACTATGGTCTGTGCCTGCTAACTGTGAGCCAAAATAAACCCTTCCTTCATTGCTTGCTTTTGTCAGGTATTTTGTTGCAGCAATTAAAAAAAAGTAAAATTCTAACTTCAAGAACCATGAGCAGAGGGTAGCCACCCAGTCTGTGGGGTTTTGCTAAGGTAGCCTGATCAGACTAAAACAGGGAAAAAAGGAGATCCACTGAGATCGCTACCAAATAATTTTCCAGTCTTTTTCCTGGGTGTCTGCCTGGCTCCTTAAACTTTTTTTCATTCATTGATCTCGTATCGTATGAGCAATTGTTACACAATCCAGAGCAAACAGATACATAAAATAATTAAACAAGTCAAACATTTGCTATGATAAACCATAAAGAAACTTATTTTAAACAAGTTTTGGTAGACATATAATTTTGTTATTTATTAAAGATGAAAGCAAATTTATATGCTAATGATATGAATGTGTGTTTTTTGACATAAAGAATTAAATCATAGTTGAAAATTTGATACTGCAGGGGTAGAGCATCTTTAACATTTTTTAGAGTTGATTGCTATTTTGATTTTAAAATCATCTATGCTGAAAATAACATTTCACATAAATATGTGGTACAAAAGGACAGAAATGTGTCGTACCATTCCAGAAACCACGAGACTTTCTGTCCTAATCCCAGACACAATTCATTTAGTGATTTAAAAATGTTTTGTTTATTATTTATTTTAATTTTACGTGTATGAGTGTATTGCCTGCATGTATGTAAGTGTAGCCCTGTTGTGCAATGCCTGAGGAGGTCAGAAGAGGGTGTTGGATCTCTAGCCCCTCATTTACTGATTTTTAAATGAAATTCAAATCAACAACTCAAGCAGTAATTGTTAAAATCAAACATTGTAATGCAATACAGTACATTGACATATTGATCTGGCATGTTGAAGAAAGACAATAGGAAAATATGAAAAGTTATTTATTATACTTTTGATTTTATATAATTTATAAAAATATTTTGTTATTTTGATTTTATGTGTATGAGTATTTTGCTTGCATGTTAAGTGCACCTATGTATTGCAATGCCCACAGAGGCCAGAAGAGGGCATCAGACCTCCTGGAACTGGAGTTATAGTTAGTTGTTAGCCACCATGTGGGTACTGAGAACTGAACCTGGGTCCTGTGCAAGAGCAGCCAGTGCTCTTAACTGCTGAGCCATCTCTCCAGTCCCTGATTTTATATTAATTTTTTATTGTTGCATGTTCAGAAACTATTTACTGTTGTTGTTCATGTCCCCTATGCTCAGCTGCACAACCTAAATAGGATTTCAACCCACAGTTTAAGAAAGTGTGCTCTAAGCTACCCGGGGCAAGTCTATGGCAAGGGTCTCAGTTTCGTGTGTTCACGTTCACCATCAACTCTACCCGTAGTTTTTAGTTTAAACACCCTTTGGTGTAATTCATCAGATAAAAACTGCATTCTTCTCTGGGGAAGGTGGATATTCTATGGTTTAGAAATGCTTCCTACACTCTCACAACAGGACCATTAAAAAACCAGTTCATTTAATATTAAGTAATGACAACACACATCACACACACACACTAAATAAAAATAATAAATAAATAAATAATAAATAGGCAGTTCAATGAGTCAATCATTTCTACTAACAAGAACCATCAAGTGGAATGAGAAATGGAGAAACTGTGAGGAAAAATGCAGAGCAGCTAAATGTATGCACAATACGTGATTAGTTACCAGAAGAACCACTGTTACAAAGCAGATGAAAATAGATAGAATATGTGCCAGAGCATTTTTTAAAGCAAGTTGTGCTGGGAAGACGGCTCAATGGGTAAAAGTTCACATGTAAGTGTGAGGACCTGAGTTCAAATCCCCAGAGTCCATGTAAAACCTAGATGTGTAGTCAAAGCACTCCTACAGGGATATGGGAGGTGAAGACAGGAGACTCCTTGGAGCAGGTGGCCCAGCTAGCCTGGTGTGCACGGCAGAGAAACAACAGAGACCCTGCTTCAATGAGGTGGAAGGCTAGGACCGACACCTGAGATTGCCCTGTGACTTTTGCATGACATGCACATGTGCACCTATACTTACACATGTGAATGTGTATACATGTGTACCTAATGAAAATTAAAAAATAGACCCAATGAATCTGTTGCTTCTATTAACAAGTGCCATCAAGAAGAAGCACTAGCTCAGGGAAGAGCAGAAAGGAAAAGCAGACATATTAGCTAGTCGACCCAGGAAAGAAGTAAGGGAGGAAAAATAAACAAAAAGAGAAATCAAAAGAAAATGGAAACAGACACCAAACACCGTGAAAACTCTGTAAGGGACCTGTGAGATAAATTCAGGGAAACCGAAGACAATGAAATATAAGGTAAAGATGAGGAGGTAAGTGATAGATAACATATACCAGGAAGACCCCATAAGCACGCAGAGAATACGTCAAGAAATAAAAAATAACACTGAAAGGTATTTTAAAAAGGAATTCAAGGAAAAAGATTAATTGAATCTGTATGTTGAAAAACTGTATTGTGTGTTGGAAAGAAAATGTGGTCCAGCACGGTCAGCACCAAGATGGATCACATTAACATCATTAGATTTTAAAAGAAAGACGCATTAAGAAGGCTGGAAAAAATGTTTCCTTCAGGTGGAAAATATCCCGAGCATCTTTACCCGCCAAAAGACAACAGAGCTAGGAGCTCCTCAAGGGAAAAGGGAGTCAGTCAACATGCCCATCAAACATGGGGGTTGAACTCCCAACCCAAGGAATAGTGTATTGGTTAGTTTTTGTCCAACTAGTGACACCTGGGAAGAAGAAACCTTGACTGAGGAATTTTCTCCATCAGACTGGCCTGTGGGCATGTCAGTGAGGCGTTTTCTTGATTGCTAATTAATGTAGGTGGGCTTAGCCCACTGTAGGCAGTTCCACCTCTAGGCAAGTGGGCCTGGGATGCCTAAGAAAGCTAGCTGAGCAAGCCAGTGAGCAGCATTCCTCCACGGTCTCTGCTTCGAGTTCCTGCCTTGGCTTCCCATGAGGATAGACTGGAACCTGTAGACAGAAGTAAATTCTTCCTCCCCAAGTTGGTTTTCATCAGTGTTTTATCACAGCAACAGAAAAACAAAAAAAAAAACAAAAAAAACTAGGACAAATCCCATGTGCCGTGTATACTGTTTATGATGCCAAATGCTCTATAATCAAGGATATTTAATGCAGTCTTAAAATAAAATTTGTGCAAAAAGTTCGTGATAAAAGATCCAAAGTTTTATTTTTCTTCTTGCCACAGGTTCCAGAAACTACTAGAAGGCAAAGTTGATACTAGAAAGAGGACTGGAGTGAGCACATTCAGCAGCATAATTGACTGAAATAACTGTGAGATTCGAATGACAGAGAGACTATAGACAGACTCTCTCCTCTTACAGGAAAATAAATTTTCTATTTAATTAATTAA
>NW_008341422.1:2074931-2075544 GCF_000622305.1 Nannospalax galili | reverse complement strand
TATTTATTTATAGAAAATAAATTTTCTATTAAGCAACAGTCTTCAAAGAGGAAAGGTGAAGAAAAACACTGCGTGCTAGAACTCATGGGATATACATAAAGCGATACAAGTGGAAAATTTAGATGTGTATATGTGTATACCCACATATGTATACACATATACAAGGGGGTTTATTAGATTGACTTACAGGATAGGGTCTAGGTTGTCCACAGTGCCTGTGCCACACTGGAGAGGCTGAGAATCTGGTAGATAAATGCTCAGTTCATGAGAATGGATGGCTCAGCAGTCCCAGGGTAGTACTGAAGGCCTGGAAGATTCCTGGAGAGCTGCTGTTCTTCAGTCTGCGTTGGAACCCAAAGAAGTAGGTTCTAATACCAGTAAAGGGATGCCATAGCAACAAGATGGGTAAACGCAACAGCAGGAGTAAAGGCAGGCAGAAAGCAAAAGCTCCCTTCTGCCATGTCCTTTTTTTTTTTTTTTTTAAATAAATAATTTATTGAGAATTTCATACATGCATATAAGGTGTTTTGATCAAATCCATGCCCACTCCCTCCCATCCAATTCCTCCCATACTCTTTCTTCTTCTTTGATTTATTATTATTATTTTTTTTCC
>NW_008341422.1:2068510-2071273 GCF_000622305.1 Nannospalax galili | reverse complement strand
CTATTTTTTTGAATAAATTAAGTAGTATTGGATGCAGATCTTCTTTAAATGTCTGATAGAATTCTGCTATAAATCCATCTGGTTCTGCCATGTCCTTTTACATGGGCTGCCGCCAGAAGGTGCTGCCTGTATTTAGGGTGGGTCTTAGGCTTTAAATAATCTAATCGAAAAAAATCCCTCACAGGAACATCCAGCGGTAGCTAACAACCATCCTTAACTCCAGTTCCAGGGGATCCAGTGCCCTCTTCTGGCTTCTGTGACCATTTCATGCATAGGTCCACTTACATATATATAAGCAAAAATTCATACACATAAATTTTTTTGTTGACCAGGGTGGTCCAAGAGACTCCCAGACAGTAACCCAGCATAGAACTGAGAAAATGAACAGCAGACCCCAATCTTACCTAAGCAATGTTGACAACTGATTGCTGCTAGATGAGGAAGAGCTGATCTTCCTAAAACAAGGAACTCTAGATAGGCTGACTAGACTCAACGGATGGACAAGCACTGGGGAACGGCTAGGGGCACTGACAACACAGTGGACAGTAACAGGGATGACGGAGTATATTGGCTCCAATTGGGGGGGGATAGGCTATGGGAGGGTGCCGTTTGGGATACAGGTATATAGATGAATAAGATTGTTTGGGATGTTCTGTATGAAATACACAAAAAAAATCAATCAATAAAAAATGAGTTATATTTGAGGAAGAAGCATAAAAATTTGCTTCATGTTAATCAGTAGATGTGAAAAACATTACCGTTAGAATCTACCTGATGACTTTAAATCCATGCTCAGGTGCCAAGGATCTCAGAAAGTAAGCGAATGTGAGTAGTAATAACCAGATACATAGAGATTAGAAATGTATGTGCAAATATCTAAGTGATAGTTGCATTAAAAATGAGTTTTTCTGTATGATACAGTGTATTTTAAAATGAAATGAAGATCTTTTTTAAAGGTTAAAAGCTCAATTTTATGTCTTATAGGGTTTATACTGAGTACAATATTGTATAACTGCATAAATTCAACTGTGAATCTAAAAATTTACAGCTGGTTTTGAAAGAGATGTATCTTTGCTCTGGAAACTGTTATTGAATATGTCAATGCTGTTGTAATGAAATGCTTCTACTAATTATGTGGTTATTAAATAAATAATAAAAATTTAATAAATCAAAAATGTTTTTAAGTACATTGGAAAAGGAAAGAATTAAAGGTATAAACAGAAAATTATGAGTTTAGTAGAATATACCCAAAAGTTTTAGAGAACATAAACCATTTCCTTATTTATTCACTTATGATACTCAATTTTTTGGAATTTCTATGGCATTGAAGTTTTTAAAAAATTTAATTTATTTTTAATCATGCGTGTCTGTGTGTGGTATGTGTGGTATGCACATATGTGAGTGCAGGTGTCTATGGAGGACAGAAGAGGGCGTCGGGGTTCCTTGGAGATGGAGTTACTGGGTTGTGAGCTGCCCAGCATGTGTTCTGGGAACCAAACTCAGGTCCTCCTTGAGAGCAGCAATTGCTCTTAACCTCTGAGCCATCTCTCTAACCCTGGCATTGAACTTCTAAAATGCTATGTACTCACTTGCCTTAACTTTATATAAGTTCTTTTTTGTCTATTTTTTAATTGAATGTTTACAAATTCTTCTTTTCAGTATTTGTGCTGCCAAGGTGAGCACTTAAAAAAAAAATTCAGCTTAAGTGCTCCTAAGGTGCTTGCTAGACTGGCTATTTGACTGAATAAATGAGACATTAGATTTGTGTTAACCAGGGGGCAGAGTATGATGTAAAATACTTGTACCATTCAGAGTATTATGTTTAATTTGAAACTATATTTAGACAGGTTCATCAAATTTCTATAACTATAATACTTCCATGTCAAAATAATAAATGTTTACTGTTACAGAATTTAGAAAATTCAGATAAGGAAGGAGAAAATGAAAAAAATAGGCAAAATAATCTTTGCCAGCCCGTTGATGCCTTTCTGATCAGTTTGCATGTGTAATGGTTGGAATGAGAAATGCCCTCCAAGGCTCAAGCATTTGAACACTGTCCCTAGTTGGTGGCGCTGTCTGGGAAGGAGTCTTTAGGAGGTAAAGGTCACTGGGGACAGGCTTTAACAGTGACAACCTCACCTCACTTCCAGTCTGCTTTCTCTGCTTGGTGTTTGTGATTGGAGAGGTGAGCATCAGCTTCCTGCTCCTGCTGTGGTGCCTGCTACCAAACCTTTTTCACCATTTTGGGGTCCCTCTCTGAAACTGGAAGCCAAATAAATTCTTTCTTTCATGAGTTGCTTTTGGTCATAATGTTTTATCACAGCAGCAGAAAGTAACTAATACATGTTTAAAAAAATACAAAATGAAACAGGCTGGAGAAATGGCTCAGTGGTTAAGAGCACTGGCTATTTTTATAGAAGACTTGCCATTCAAATCTCAGCACGTACATGGTGGCTGACAACTTTCCATAACTCCTGTTCCAGGGGAATCCAATGCTCTCTTCTGACCTCTGAGAGCATTGCACAACTTGAGTGCACTTGCTTACATGCAAATACTACATTCATACACATAAAATAAAAAACAAAACAGAACAAAACAAATTGAAAGTTGTGTAAAACACTGTGCTCATCTCAAAGTGAAAGGATGGAAAAAAAAAATACCAAGCAAATGGCACCAAGAAAAAAGCGGCGTAGCAATCCTAATATAGACTTTAAACTGAAACTAACCAGAAGAGACAAAGAGGGCTGTTTCATTCTGATCAAA
>NW_008341422.1:2059830-2063576 GCF_000622305.1 Nannospalax galili | reverse complement strand
GAAATAAAATGATACTACAGGCAACAAGTAGAAAATTTGAGATTAGTTTTTATTGTAATCTCTTTGCTTCCTTTGTTAGATTTATTACTAGGATATTTTTGAGGCTACTTTGAATTAGATTGTTTCCTTGCACTCTTAGTTAGCATATTCATTATTGATTTTTGATTTTTGTGTGTTGATTTTGTGTTGTGTTATTTTGCTAAAAATATCTGTCAAAAATGTTTTCTAAAGTATATGATCATATCACCTGATAATAAAGATAATTTTATTTCCTTCCAAAAAACAAAAAACAAAAAAAAACCACTGTGCTCATATTGATTACATTCTAGAACATGATTCTTAATGGTTCTGGTTTGTGTACTATCACTTATTTACCTAATTTGTGTCCTTGGACAATGAAGGACAACCAAAGCACTTTGTTGCTAAAAATATCTGTCAAAAATGTTTTCTAAAGTATATGATCATATCACCTGATAATAAAGATAATTTTATTTCCTTCCAAAAAACAAAAAACAAAAAAAAACCACTGTGCTCATATTGATTACATTCTAGAACATGATTCTTAATGGTTCTGGTTTGTGTACTATCACTTATTTACCTAATTTGTGTCCTTGGACAATGAAGGACAACCTTCCCCCAAAGCACTTTGTTTAATTGGAATTTTCCTATATCTTACTTAAGATGAATTTAATATAGTATTTTTTAAAATGCTCTCGTAAAGTTCCTACATGGGATCCTGAGAAAACTGTGGACCTCATTGTGTCCCTGTGGTAATTTAGTCTTTAATGCCAATCTGAACCCTCCCTTCCTTTTCTTCAGCAGTGAGATTGGTCACTTTTGGGTGGTGGCTGTTGAAGTCGCTTGAAACAATGGTATTTTTGGCCAAAGTTTGTGGTGAGCTAGCCTGTTGCTAAGATAACTTGGGGCGCTCTTTCTAGTAGCCCAAAAGACTAACTAACTGGGCTATGTGAGTTCTAGGTTGGCAAACAGTAGGCAGGAATGTGGCACAGTAAGAAACTTTAACCTCACCAAGCATTGAGAGGGAGAAGCTTTGTCTTTATTTTTCATCATTTTGTGAAAGTTATATGGTTTTAGAAAACCAATCCTTGCCTTGTTTTTTCCCAGCATTCATTATTAGGTAATATATAAAAACCTCAATTTGGGTTTAGGGCTGGATTGGACCATTGATTTTTTTTCTCCCTTGGCAGTTTGCATATTATCATCTAGCATTATGATAGCCAAACTTCGGCTAGAAGGCCTTCAGGTCAGTTCCCACTCCATTGCTCCTAGTCCTGTATCCAAAGCATGTCCTGTCTTCAGCAGTAGGGTCTTATCTGCTAGTTCTGGGAGATGACTAAGAGGTTTGGCAATAGCCTGTGTTATTTTGGGAATCTCCTAGATCACTCTCACCAGCCACTCAAAGGGAGGCCTCTTCTGTCTGGCACTGTGTTCCTTGCCAAGCAGCTCCCAGGTATACATATGCACTAATGTTTGCACACTGTTTGGGCATTTCTTATGGGGTTTCAGGGGCATCATATTTTCCTCTGGGTTTCCTAGCTCCCCAAGATTCATTAATCTCTACTCTTTTTCCCCTATCCAGTCTCCCTCCTCCCTCCCCAGTCCCAGAGCCCCCATTATTCCCATTCTCCCACCTCCCACCATTCCCCATCTCCTGATCCCCCCACACACACACCGTGGCCCCTTGTATGTTCCTCCCTCCTCTCCATCCCACTTTCCCAACCTCCCCCTGTAATATCTGTTGCCTACTACCCCCCTTTTTCGGGTTCTTTCTTCTCCTTTACCTCTGTGTACCCTTTCCATAATGACTGGCACAGCAAGCTACCTCTATTGGTGCATTAGTGGCACTATCTGGGAGGTAATCAACAGATATCTAATTGGACTTATAGCCCTCTGAATGGGAGGGAACTCATGGGTGGTTCTGTAAATGCAGTCAAATACGCATGGCAGGAGAGGACATAGATCCTAGAGAAAACCCTGTCTCTGTCATATCTCTAGACAAATGAAATTTCTTACAATATGATAAATATGGATTCTTATATTTACAGACAAGCATACCACACACCACTCATCAAAGAAACTTCTTTTTGCAACAGATGGAGGCTACTGCAGAATTCCACAACTGGTTGGACACATAAAATGTACATCTGAGAGATGCCAAGTACTAGGTGACATATCTACAGTTGAACCTCTGTACCTAAGTCTTGCCGAACAAGGGGTAGAGAGCAAACTAATGCATCCCTCAACTATCAGTAAAGCTTCCTTATACAACAGAGTGTGATGCACACAGAAGGCCACAACTGGCCAAGTTTTAAAGAATAAGAGACTGCAAAGTGTGTATCTTTGGATGGGGCCCTATATTGAACCTCACTCATCCCCTTGCAGAGGAGGGGCCAGAAAGATTGTAAGTGCTAGGGCTGGTTCCTGAACACAGGGAAGCAGAGGCTTTCAGGCCACTGGAAGCTTGCACATGTGAACTTGTAGCAATGGTGGCATTGAGCACAGGACCCATGAAGACTCAATTAAACAAGGGCCCAGAGGGGAGGAGAGAAATGGGTGGGGGGCCGGCCCTGGACAGAGAACTATTGGAGATTGACTGATGTTGGATGAGAGAGAATATGCTTTATATATAATCTCTAAACGGGCTGACTAGACAGCAGTGGAGGAATTTACACTGAAGGACATCTGGGTACAAATGCTTGACTGGTTGGGACTTAATGTGTATGGTGGAATACATGAAGTCTGGTGGGGGGATGGAGGGGCATGAATGGAGGAGGGGGTCTAAAATTTAAAATTGATTAAGAACTTGTATGAAATTTCATACAAAATCTCAATAAAAATTTTAAAAAATAAAGTAAAAAAGACTAAAAGTTTAAGCAAAGGATAAATTCAAATAATAGATATTTGATATAAAGCTTCTGCATTTTCCATATCTATTTTTAACTCCAAGCTTTCCTTTAACATCTTGAACAATACAGAACATACATGTGACAGATGAGTTACCACTGTAGCTAATTTAATCATTTGAATCATATGGTATCTTCAGTTCCATCAATAAATTTTACTCTTTATGAAAAACATCTCAATTTGTCTTGTTTAGATGTGCAGTTGATTTGTAATGTGGAAAACTTTATTAATTTTTTATTAAATGTTACACTGGAGAGATGGCTCAGCAGTTAAGAGCACCGGCTACTCTTAGAGAAGACCCAGGTTCAATTCCCAGCACCCACATGGTGACTAACAGCAGTCTGTAGCTTCAGTTCCAGGGGATCCAACGCCCTCTTCTGACCTCTGTGAGTATTGCAGGACACAAGTTCAAATACATACATGCAGGCAATACACGCATATGCATAAAATAAAAATAGTAAATAAAAATATTTGACTAAAATTTTTTGATTAGTGGGGCATGGCAGCACATGATAGCACCCACATGGTGACTAACAGCAGTCTGTAGCTTCAGTTCCAGGGGATCCAACGCCCTCTTCTGACCTCTGTGAGTATTGCAGGACACAAGTTCAAATACATACATGCAGGCAATACACGCATATGCATAAAATAAAAATAGTAAATAAAAATATTTGACTAAAATTTTTTGATTAGTGGGGCATGGCAGCACATGATTTTAATCCCAGCATTTGGGAGGCAGAAGCAGGCAGATCTCTGTGAGTTCAAGGCCAGTCTGGTCCACGTAGTGAGTTCCAGGCCAACTAGGACTACAGAGAGACCCT
>NW_008341422.1:2043648-2059157 GCF_000622305.1 Nannospalax galili | reverse complement strand
GTAACATCAATCGAGAGGGAAAGCTCTACCCACAGGGGGGGTGACTGAGGGGCCTAGAATGTCAACAGCTAGAAGTAGGTTGATCTTTCATAACGAATGGGAGCTATCACTGTTTGCACAAGAATAACACGATGCTGTTGACACTTTAAAAGGACAATTGGCATAGTTTGACGGATGGATCAGGGAAGGGATGGTGCTTGCTGTACTGGATGTGCTGGAAAACATCCAGAAAGTGTTCTGATTTTGACAGTCTAGTGCAGGAATTTACAATAAGAGCATCGACATTAACAATAGGACATTGTCTTGAATTTGAATGTCTGACCATGATCTAGATATAATCATAGGGTAGATACAACTGTGGTCCAGATGTGGACATGGTGTAGATAGGACCATAGTCTAAGTGTGACCATGGTATAGATATGACCACAGTCCAGATGTGATCATGGTCCAGATACAATTATGGTATAGACGTGATTCTGGTCCAGATGCAACCATCATTCCTATATGACCATGGTTTCTAAACTTTTCTGATATTTTGCTTTTGGCAGTCTTGTACAACCTGCTCTGCCCAAATATGAAACATGAATTTCACAACTGGTGCTTGTTTCTAAATGTATACTTGTGCTGAATAGCTTTAGTTGTTAACCTGACACACCTTGGTAGAAGGAGACTCAATTGGGGAATTGTCTCCATTGGACTGGCCTGTGGCCATGTTTGTGGGGTATTTTCTTGATTTTTGAGTGATGTGGAAGGGCCTAGCCAACTGTGGGTGATGCCTCCCTGGGAAGGTTGTTCTGTATTGTATAAGAAAGCAGGCTGAGCAGGGGCCAGGGGAGCAAGCCAGTAAGCAGCATTCCTCCATGGCCTGTGCTTCAGCTCCTGCCTTCAAGTTCCTGCTCTGAGTTCCTACCTTGGGCTCCCTGATGAACTGCGACTTGAGAGATGTAAGATAAATAAACCCTTTCCTCCCCAAGTTGGTATTGGTCAGAGTGCTTTGTCACAGCGATGGATAAACAAACTAGAACAATACTGTACTTAGATGGTTTCTATTCTATATAGTCTTTTTATACATGCCTATGTGGACATATGTATAAGGCAGAGTTTCAGGTTGGTGTCTTCTGTTCATCTGCCCTTATCTTTTGAGACAGGATCACTTAATCCAACACTTACTGACTAGAGTTGACTGGCCAGTGAACCCTGGGGATTCATTCACCTGTCTCTTCCCGCTCCCCCAAACCAGGGTTACAGATGGAGGAGACCACATCCAGCTTTTACCTGAGTGCTGAGTCTAAACTTAGGTCCTTTTGCTACACTACAGGCACTATAAGCACCCATTGAACTGTGTCCCCAGCTCTTCTATACTTTTGATCTCATAAGATGTTAGTCATGAACCTTGAACATGACTTAAAAATCCCTACTAGATCAAACTTAGTTTGAGAAACATTGACTCAGAAGAGGAAGTAAGAGTGATATTCTAAAAAACATTTAAGTGATTTTTCTCTTTTGCCTTTTCAACTACGTGTCCTTTGCCCCATCTTGGGGATGATGATTTTGGGGTTTGTTTCAGAAAGAAAGCAAAAGAGAACATCCAAATAGTGTTCTGATTCAGACATTCTAGCACAGAAACTTGGCAGAGCATCAATATTAATGCTAGGACATCGTCTTGAATTTAAATGTCAAAATTCACTTACCTTTAAGAGAGATAATCAGGCAGGAAGACAAAGAAGTGAGGAAACCTATGTCTTTCTATAACAGACTTGCCTGTAAGGTTCATCTAGAAGGGCAAACGCCTTGTATCTGGACATTCAAAGCAGCCAACTGCTAGCACCAAGGCAGAGATGCTAGACTAAAGACTATCCCAGAGACAGCAGTGGCCAAGCCAAGAGAGTGAGCCAAGAGTTACCTACTACAGCCCCAGGACTGTGAGTCACAGGGCTTTGGCAGCAGAGTACACTGAGGACATTGTCCTGGAGACCCAGAAGTGCCACCCGGCATAAGCTTAGGGCGCCCTTCCCTGAGGATCACCCGAATGTATTCCACAGCATGCTCTCCACGGTACACTCTCAGAAAGAAGCAATGAGCAGGAAGGGGAGCTCTCTGACAGACTGAGCGTACGCTACAAGGCCTGAATAAACACCCATGTCAAAGGCAGCCAGGAGCATTATTATTTTTCCTCATCAGTAGTGGATGGGAGTTTGTAAATAAAAGAGTCAACTATAGATAAAGATGTTAGGTTATATTTCCCTCCACTGCCAAATGATTGTGTGTTAGATCAGTAATTCTTCTATAAATTGTTGTCATTTCTACCATTATCTGATTTCTTTTTTATATTTAAAAATAATTTATTTTGATGTAAATGTGTGTTTTGCCTACATGTATGTAAGTACATCACATATATGCAATACTCACAGAGGTCAGAAGAGAGTGTCAGATCTCCTGGAACTGGAGTTATGGACAGTTGTTAGCTGCTATGTGGGTGCTAGGACTTGAACCCAGGTTCTCTGGAAGAACAGCAAGTGCTCTTAATTGCTGAGTCATCTCTCCAGCCCCACTTTTTTTTCCTTTCTTTTTTTCTTTTTTAAAATTTTTACAAAAACTTTACTGAGAATTTCACACATGCATATAAAGTGTTTTGATCAAATCCATGCCCACTCCCTCTCCTCCAACATTCTGCCCTCTGAGGAGGTAACCCTAAAATCTTTTAAGGATTAGATACAAGCTCCCAAATACTTTTGACGTTTTTGGCCTTTGGAACAGAGTATGTTGCTAACAGGTCAAGGACATTTTGACTATTAGCCAAGAAACTGCCTACATTTCTTTGGGGTCTTTTTACCCTAACTGCCTAGCCAATTCCTACCTCCTATTCTTATCACTCCATCCTCTGAAGGGGTTACCCAAATTACCAATAGGGAATCTGGATGCAGATGCAGACCTCTCTGGCTTCTTCCATGCTGAATACGGATGAAGGGTGAGACAACTGGAGTCCTCCTTCAGTGGGTCTAGCTAAAAGGCTCCCAAATTGCATAACTCTTGTCTCTAAGGGGAGAAGAAATCCTTGAGTCATGAATAGATGTGAAGGAGAAGTAAAGGCAAGAGTAATTAGCATTACAAGTTCTAGACCAGGAACTAGAAAAAAGTCAGAACAGGGCAATTTTCAAATGTTCATATGAGAGTCCACTGGAGTTTCTTGACAAGGGCTCCCAAAAACATCCTTCTACTGTGTTCCTCCTCATTTTTCTTTTGTCTTCCAAGGCTGGACTGGTTGGCTGGGAAGAGTGGCTGGATACTCAGGTGAGGGTCCAGTGACCCTGTTTGGCACTCCTTTAGTGAATGAGCACAACCGTCAGCAAGCCCAATTATGATTATGTTTAGTGATCAGGCTCAGCCGAACTACTGATGATGGTAGTTATTTCATGCAGAAGGGACTGCTGTGTAGCATCATCTTATTAAAAGGACCTGGAATTTAAAAGGATTTCATGCTAGGAGCCACGTATGAGGGAGAACCTATGTCATTTGTTTTTCTGAGTCTGTGTTACTTCACTTAGTATAACAGTTTCTAGATCCATCCATTTACCTGCAAATTTCATTATTTCATCTTTCTTTACTGCTGAATAGAAGAACTCCATCATGTAAATATACCACATTTTTGTTAACCACTGGTCAGTTGAGGGACACTTAGGTTGCTTCCATCTCTAAGCTATTGTGAAAAGAGAAGTAACAAACATGATTGTACAAGTGTCTCTACAGTAGGATGAGTCCATTGGGTAAATGCCAAGGAGTGATGTAACCAGGTCATATTGTAGGTTCATTTTCATTTTTTTAAAGAGTTCTCCACACTGTTTTCCATAGAGGTTGTACGAGTTTGCAACCTCACCAGCAGTGAATGAACGTTCCCCTTTCTCCACATTCTCGCCAACATTTGGCATCATTTGTTCTCTTGATCCTAGCCAGTCTGATTGGGGTAAGGTGATACCTTAGGGTGGTTTTAATTTGCATTTCCCTAATTACTAACGATGTTGAACACTTTTTGAGATGTTTCTTAGCCATCTTTATTTCCTCCTTTGAGAACTCTCTGTTTAGATCTTTAGCTCATCTTTTAACTGGGTCATTTGGTTTCTCGATTCTTTATTTTTTAGGTATTTATATATTCTGGATGTTAAACCTCTGTCAGATATGTCACTGGTGAAGATTTTTTCCCATTCTGTGGGTTTTCTCTTCACTTTTTTGATTGTTTCTTTTGCTGTACAGAAGCTTTTTAGTTTAATGAGGTCTCACTTATTGTTTGCTGACCTTAATTCCTGAGCAACTTCTTTCTGATTTAAAAAATCCTTTCTTATACCTATAGCCTGTAAGTTACTGCCAATATTTTCTTCTAATAATTTCAGGGTTTCCAGTTTCACATTGGGGTCTTTGATCCACTTGGAGTTGACTTTTGTGCAAGGTGAAAGATAAGACCTAGTTTCATTCTTCTAGAGGTAGAGATCCAGTTTTGCCAGCACCATTTGTTGAAGATGCTGTCTTTTCTCCATTGTGTGTTCTTGGCACTTTTGTCAAATATCAGGTGGCTGAAATTGCGTATACTCAGGTTTGGCTGTAATACAGTTTAAAATCTGGTATAGTAATCCCCCCAGCATTGCTCTTTGTGCTCAGGGTTGCTTTCGATATCAGGGGTTTTTTTTTGTGCCTCCATATGAATTTAAGGATGCATTTTTTTAATTCTCTGAAGTATGTCATGAGGATTTGGATTGGGATTTCATTGACTCTATATATTGCATGATAGGTCTTTCCATCTCCTAGTGGCTTCTTCTATCTCTTTCTTTAAAGATTTGAAATTTTCATTGTAGAGATCTTTAAAGTCTTTGGTGAGGTTTATTCCTAAATATTTTTTGAAACTATTGAGAATGGGAGGGTTTCCTCATATTCTTTCTCCAGTTGCTTGTTATGGGTATATAGAAAGGCTACTGATTTTGTAGACTTGATTTTATACTGCCACTATACTGAAAGTGTTGATCAGTCCTAGGAGTTTTCTGGTGGAGCTTTTGGGATCTCTTAGGTATAGTATCATATCATCTGCAAAAAAGTGATAGTTTGATCTCTTCTTTTCCAATTAGTACTTCTTTAATTTCTTTCTCCTGTCTTATTTTCTAGCAAGAGTTTCAAGCACTATGTTGAAAAGGAGTGCAGACAGTGGACATCCTTGTCTGTTTCCTAATTTTAATGTGAATGCTTCCAGTTTTTCTCCATTTAGAATGATGTTGGCTATGGGTTTGTTGTATATAGCTTTAATTATGTTGAGGTATGTCCTCTCCAGCCCAATTCCCTCTAGGACTTTGAACATAAATGCATACTGAATTTTGTGAAAAGCCTTTTCTGCATCTATTGAGATGACAATGTGGTTTTTGTCTTTGAGTCCATTTATATGATTAATGATGTTTATTGACTTGTGAATATTGAACCAGCCCTGCATCTCTGGAATAAAAAGTACTTAATCATGGTAAATGATATTTTGGATGTGTGTCTGCATGCGGTTTACAAGTATTTTATTGAGAAATTTTGCATCTATGTTCATTAAGGATATGGGTATATAGTTTTCTTTTTTGGTTGTGTCTTTACCTAGTTTGGGTATTAGAGTGATGCTGGCTTCACAGAAGGAATTTGGGAGTTCTCCCTCTGTTTCTGATTTCTTAAAACATAAAAAAGAACTTCCTTTATTTCGTGGATAGTTTTGATCCAAGAATACTAGTGCCATTTTACTAAATCTTGTGCCATTCATCTGTATGAGTGTTGTGGAAGTATCATCTGAGCTGACATTCAGCTCAGGTGACCAGTACTCATGAGTCACAGTGAGTAACACTGGAACTTAAATTTTTATTAACCTCCTCTTCTTTCTCATCCTCTTCTGCTTTTATTTCTTTCTCCTCTTCTCCTCATCCTCCTCTTCTTCCTCCTCTTCTTCCACTTCCTCCTCTTTCTTTTCCTCTTCCTCATCTTTCTCTTCGTGTGTGTGTGTGTGTGTGTGTGTGTGTGTGTGTATGTTGAGGATTAAGTTCATAGCCTCACATATGCAGATACTTTATCACTGAGCTACATCCCTAGCTAACCACCATTTCAATTCTGAAATACACATTTCAATGGCAGAAAGTTCATTGGGGAGCAATGAATGACTTTATTATGAAACAAGTTCAGAGGTAAGAATGACAATGATTCACTTTGGAAAAAAATACTATAAAAGAAGGCAAAACTGTCCTCTGCTCAGTGCTTATTTCAAGCTTTGAAAATTGCGTAACCAAAAATAAACCAGAGAACAACTTTCAGAAAGGAATCAGGGAATATGAAGGATTTAAAATATATCACTGTAGAATATTTTTTTCTATAGCAAAAACATTTGAAATGTACTGACAGGGATGAGCTTAGTTCTTTTATACACCTTAAGGCATCTGGGAAGTCTTCCTTTGTGAAGGGGCATTAGATGTTGATCTGTTTGATAAAATGTGAAATTGAGGCACAGGGAATAATGAGGTCATACAGTGTGTTCTAATTAGAAGGTGAACGATCAGGGTAACCAAGATGAGATTTTATTAATTTCCATGGGAAATCATAGTGCAAGAAAAGCATTTTAGCTGAGCTGTTTTCATCCCATTTCTAGGGCTTTCTGTCTCAGATATTCTCTCAACAAGCAGAAGTTCTGTGCAGACTGAAAAACCAAGTCTGAGTGCAGATGAAATGCTAGCACATCGTTTATTTCTTGCTGGGGCGATGGGTCCCATGTGATTACCAGTTAAAGGAGCAAAGCTTATGGATTCCATCCCCAAAGAACCAGGACACTGCACAGAAACAAATTATCTCCTGGAGTCCCTCTCCTACTAAGTGTCCCCAGACCTCTTGAAATCAAATTCATTAATGAGCAGAGAGAGGAAGACAGCAAGGCAGGGAGGAGAGAGAGGGTGGGCGACTCAGAACTCCTGGAAAAGCAGCTCACATGATTTTTCCTGATTATTAAGTCTGCTTCAAATGAGAAAATATTTACGGTGGATCATTTGTTAGTCTCACCAGTGCGTATGAGAAAAGGATTTAATCCTGCCAACAGCATATTTTAAAATTCCTTAGCTCAGAACCTTTTTTCAGTTTTATTGAGAACGATTTTACCAGAGTAACAGGAGGCGAGATGGCAGATGAGAAAACGTAAAGAAAAGAGATGAACTTGTGATTCTGTCATTACAGCAGCTCTTAAAATGTATTCATCGATCAACACTTCCCTTTCACTATCATGCATAGACTCTAGAAATGAATTAAATTCAAGGAAGAACCCACTATAGAATTGGTATGTCCCCAAACCATCTCCTGATTCTAAATGACTTTTTCCTATAGCTCAGATTTTTCTTGTTCCTGTGAAAGCACTTGATGGATATTAGCTGCCAGACAGCTGTCAGAAGTCATCTGAGGACTGCTGAGCATCTGGTTTGAAATAGCTGTGCTCTGTGTCTGGAGATGGTCCAGTCAACTGTCATCCCGCCATCACATAGAATATGAATTCTAGTAGAAGGTCATGCTATTTGTGGTTTACTTCTACAGAATTTAATTGTGTCGATTACCCACAATTTAGCTCTTTGTTGTTCAGTGTGTGATATCTACTAATTGTTTTCACATGTGCTTACCTGCCTCTACAAAGACGCTTTCCAGCACATTCAGATTAGAGGTCAAATCTTTTCTATTTATCTATCATCTATCTATCTATCTATCCATCCATCTATCTATCATCTATCTATCATCTATCTATCATCTATCATCTATCTGTCATCTATATCTATCATCTATCTATCTATCTATCATTATATCTATCTATCTACCTATCTACCTATCTATCTATGTATCTGCCATCAATCATCTATCTATCATCTATTTTTTTTGAGACAAAGTTTCATGTATCTAAGCAACCTCAAACTTGCTCTGTAGCTGAGGATGACTGAACTCCTGATCTGCCAAATGCTAAAATTACAGATGAATACTACTGTGCCCTGTTTTTTTTTCTAATGTGGTGCTGAGAGATGGAACTCAGTACTTCGTGCATGCTAGACAAATATTCTACCAACTGAGCTACATCTACAGCCCCAAATCTTATACTTTCGTATCTCCTTTGGCTCCTAGTACAGTCATTTGAGTTGATATATAAATAAATGCATAGTGACACTTTGTTCTTGAATTAATTCCATATAAGATGTTTTCAAAGGGAATGCTTTAAATGTTCTGCTGTGTTAAAAATTGTAATCATTTTTTCCAGTGGAACTATTTTTGTTTTAATTCCTTAAAAATATATCAAATACTTCCTGCCCTGTCAAGCAACAGGACTAAACATAATTTAATCCATTTGTAATGAATCAGGGCAGACATTATGTGTTCTACCAAAGCAGTATGTGATATGACATATAGAGAATCTGGGGAGCTGTAGGGAGGTTGCCTTCTTTTAACTTTCATTTTTAAAAATTGGGGTGGGTACAGGAGAGATGGCTCAGAGGTTCAGAGCACTGGTTGTTCTTGTAGAGGACCCAGGTTCAATTCCCAGCACCCACATGCCGGCTAACCAGCATTTGTAACTCCAGTTCCAAGGGATCTGACATCTTCTGACCCCATGGGCATTGCATGACATAGTTGCATTTACATATATGTGGGCAATACACTCATATACATTAACTACAATAAAAGTAATAAATAAAATATTTTTTTTAATTTTTATGTCTTTTTTGAGACAGTGTCTCCCCGTAGCCACAACTGGCCTATAGCTCATTATGTAGACCTGCTGGCCTCAGTCTCACAGAGCTCTGCTTGCCTCTGCCTCCCAAGTGCTGGGATTAGAGGCATGCACCACCACACTCAGTTACTAAAATTTTTTATTAGCATTGCTTTCTTTAAAAATAACATGATTACATTGAAGAACTTTGTTTAGGTTGGAGAATTTGAAATGGGAGTGTACCAAACTCACATTACAGCAACAGTAATAAATTCCAAAGTATTGTTGAAGCTTGATATTGCAGTTTTGTCAGTAAATAAAACCCCCAAATTATAGTAGACATATAGAATTGCAAATTTTCATTCTAAAACACAATTGCATATTTTTAGTTTGAGAATTTTATCACTTTAGTTATTACAATACTTTATTTTTTTAACTTCCCAGACTGTGATTGTTATCTCTAGAAACTCAGGTGTTTTATTTTTCCATAGGGCACAGGTGAAGGCACACTGGGGCTGTAGAAGAGTCATAGAAAATAATGGAAAACCTCTTGGTACCTGGGAATGGGAGAGGTACAACATCAAGGCCTGGGTGCCCAGGACCACTGTGGAGTGAAGACCACACCTGGCCCTCAGGAGAGGTAGGAAGTCCATTCTAGAGAAACAGTACTCCCAAGACCAGACACCTCCCCTGTCCCCAGGATAAACCAACACACAGGCAAAGCCACTGCCATACACAACCTGTTATCACCCCAGGGAAGGGGTTGTGGGAAATGATGCCACTCAGAGAAGGATGAAACTGCTGCCCAACATCAGGAAGTCCTCCATCCTCCATTCAGCTCCACCATCAGCCTACCACCAGAGGAATGTGAAGTGGTGGCTCATGGTTGGGAACCAAAGCTGCAGGTTCGTGTGAGGAGACCACCGCCCCAGCTCACAGGGGGGACCACAGCTCTGGCTCACAGGAGAGGATCACTACTCCAGCTCACTGTACAGGACCACCGCTCCAGCTCATGGGAGGGGACCACAGCTGTAGCTGATAGGAAGGGATCACAGCCCCAGGTTCATGGGAGGGAACCACAGCTCCAGCTTACAGGACGGGACCACAGCTCCAGATCACAGGACGGGACCACAGCTCTAGGTTTACAGGAGGGGACCACAGCTCCAGATTACAGGAGGGGACCACAGCTCCAGATTACAGGAGAGGACCACAGCTCCAAATTACAGGAGGGGACCACAGCTCCAGCTTACAGGAAGGGACCACAGCTCTGGCTTTCAAGAGGGGAACACAGCTCAAGTTGACAGGAGGGGACCACCATTCTTGCTCATGGGAGGGGACCACAGTTCCAGCTCACAAGAGAGGATCACCACCCCAGCACCCAGATTGGAACCACAGATCAAGCTCACAGGAGTGGACTACAGCTTCAAGTTCAGGAGAGGGGACCACAGCTCCAGCTCATGGGAGGAGGCCAAGCTCCAGGCCCCAGGGATGGGACCACAGTTTCAGGTTCACTGGAGGAAACCCCTATCCCTGGCTCATAGGAGGGGACCACAGCTCCAGCTCATGGTAGGGGAACACAACTCCAGACCCCTGGAAGGGACCAAAGCTCCAGGTTCATGGGAAGCAATCACAGTTGCAGACTCGTAGGAGGGGTCATAGTTTCAATTACAGTCGTTCTACTATTTTTACATTTCCATCCCTCTATCCATATGATTATATTTGTACTTGACAAGCGCATTTTGGCTTCTGTGCAGTAGACAAAGGCAACAGTTACTCGCTGGGTTAAATTTCTTGCTAGAGGACATCAGTATTAGAGAAAACCACCTTTGGCTTTTGCTCAAGGAGGCAGATGGAGCACATGGTTTTGTTTGTTTTCTTTCAGAGTCAAGGTTCCTGTGTGTGTGTGTGTGTGTGTGTGTGTGTGTGTGTGTGTATGTGTGTGTGGTGTGTTGGTGTCATTAGCTCTCACCTTTACTGGATGATAGCCCTAGTCCTTGTAGGGGCTGATCACCTGGATGTTGATGGCCAGTTAACCACGAGTGCAGGGCTCAGCGGTTGCCCAAAGGCCAGGCCCCAACAGAGAGGAGAACAGTGCTCAGTGCTCTGAGAGAGGGCCTGCAGGCTGGCTTGATTGGCCACCCAAAAAGTGTAATCTTGACAAGTCTTTCTTGATCCAAGTGGAGTAGACAGCCTGTTGATCCTGGTGTTGAGCCCTGAACCTTATCATTATATGGTACTAGAGGACAATGAAAGATGCTTACGGGATCTATAGATCCCAAAGGGAGGCAGAGGAAGAAGAGGAATTAGTGGATCCCCTGACAACAGTGAAAGAGCAATGTGAGCAGTTGGAGAAATGTGTAAAGTCCGGGGATGGCTAGAGCTCTGTGATCAGGGGTGTCTTCCTAATCACAGACAGAAGAGGATGGTACAGGAGAACTCTCATTTCTTGCATGCAAGAGACCCCTGTGTGGTCCACAAACTCTTTAACAACTTGAAATAAAGGTGAAGATTCATTCACCTCAAGCCTTCATTATCTGGGCATCAGGACAGTTCCTTGTGACTTTGAATCATTTGTTTCTGGTGTGTATAATAAGTTCTTAGGAACCTCATGGATTCTGGCAAGTAGTGTCTATGTAATTAGCAATGATTCCATCTTTAACAAGTCCTGTGATCTACAACAAACAAACAAAAGTTAACCTTACCATCTTCACACTGAAGAACACCTCATATTTTCTGTAGCAATAAGTTATTTAGCTCTTTGGGACTTTTACTAAGAGTTTATTCACTAGAATTCTTTCAGCTGCAGATCACAGGTTACTCAGTGAGCCACACTGCAGAATCTAGACGCTACTGATAAAGAAGAAAGCCCCAGAAAGTCTCTTAGGTCAGCCAACCACCTACCAGAGCAGGATACCTGATGGAGTGATGCAAGCTAATCCTGCTGAACTCTGATAATTCAGTCATTGAAATCTTAGTGCCCTAGAATCTCATCCTGGTTATTTCAACTCTAGAAAATGGTTTAGTTCTCTCTCCACCAGAACTTTCTTCCAGTGTTTCTTAAAAGATTCGCTGAGTTATGTTTATCTAACATGAAGCAACTCAGTGACTTTAAATGTAAGGAATTATGAATCACGATCTAAATTTAAAACATTGCCATCAAACACACACACACATGCATGTGCACCACACACATGCATGTGAACCACACACACACACACACACACACACACACACAAGAAGTTCTGCGTCCATTTGTAGTTAACCCTAACTTATACATCTCCTCCCTGTAGCCCAAGGCAACCACTAATCCATATTTTAGCCTCAATATTTTCCTTTTCCTGTTTTTTTAATTAAAAAAATTTAAATTTATTTATTCTTTCACAATTTTATATGTAATATACTTTTATCATATGCCCTCATATTCCCTTTTATCCCACTTCTTTCCTGCTGAACGCTTTCTTCTTCCAAGTTTTTTCTGGCTTTAAAAAATATGGAGTGGGGGGCTGGAGAGGTGGTTCAGTGGTTAAGGACACTGGTTGTTCTTGCAGAAGACCCACATTCGAATCCCAGCACCCACATGGCAGCTAACTCCAGTCCCAGGGGATCCAACAGCTCCTTCTGACCTCTGCAGGCATTGCACAACATGGTTGCACTTACCTACATGTAGGCAATACACACATACACATAAAATAAAAATAATTAATAAAAAATTTAAAAAATGTGGAGTGATACACATGTCACCTGTGTGTCCCCCCTTGTTCCATCAGTGCGATGCTTTTGAGGTTCATACAGGTGCTAGCAAGCAGGCTGGCTTATGCCCTTTGTGGCTAATATTCAGGAACATGGATGCAACATTTTGGTTGGTTTACTCATTTACCAACTGAGGAGCACTTGAATTATTTTCACTGAATTTAAATAAAGCTACTATGAAGGTTTACATAGAAAATAAGACTTTTTGTGGATACATGTTTTGATTTCTCTTAGGTTGATTCCTGGGAGTGGAATTGCTGGTTGGTTGTACGATGAGGCTAGATTCAATCTTTTAAGAAAGTTGCAAATTGTTTTCCAACATGTTTGTGTTAGATAAAAGCTGGGCAGGGAATAGCCACAGAAAACACAGGCAGACTCCAGCAAAGCAAAGTTTGTTTCTTAGGACTGCTGGTGGCTGGCAGCTCAGGTGGGGAGAGAAAGCCAACCAGCCGCCTTCTGACTGCTAAGGAAGTTCTTATGGGGGGGTTGGGGAATGTAGAAGGTGGCAAAAATAATCTTTACAGTTTCAAGGGAAGTAGCTTGAACTGAGACATCTCATATCACTGGGTCTGGGTTCAGGGACCTGTTTATCTTCCAAAAATTATCTGGGAAACAGCTTTGTGCTGAGACAGCTCTAAATGCAGCTGCCTGGCCAGTTCCTGTGTTACAAGGGTGCCCTCATGGCCTGTCTTGTGAGGCTTTTTACACTGGGAGAGGGCCGTCTGCAGAAGTTTGCTCTAGTGTGCACTCCCAGGAGCACTGAGTGAGTATTCACGTTTTTCTATATACTCAGCAGCATTTGCTCATGTCTGTCTTTTTATTAGTAGCTATTCTCTAGTGTATAGCTGTTGTGGTCCGAATGTTAAATAGGCTCACGTTTGAACACTTGGTCTCCTGCTGGTAGCATTCTTTGGGTGGAGCCTCATTGGAGGAAGTGGGTTCCTGGGGGTGGGCCTTGAGACTTTATACCTGACATCACTTCCCATTCATTCTTTGCTTCCTAAGTACAGGTTTGCTGTGACTAGCAGGCCTCTTGTCCTGCTGCTGTGTCTTCTCTGCCTGTTGCCATGTCTTCCCCTGTTTGATGGATTGAGTCCTTCTGGAACTGTAAGCCAGAATAAACCATCAGGATATTTTGTCACAGCAGTGAGAAGATAACTGAGATAATGGTGGTATTTTGATGTATACATTTTTTAAAGAAGACAATTAATAATTGAGACCACCAGAGATTACTGAGTTCTGGCCTCCCTCTGTCCTCAATGTAGCACAAGGCCTGAGAACCCAGGGGACTGCCTGAGAGCCCCAAGAACCTGACTCCACGTGGTGGTGAGCATCCCCTAATTGCACCATACCTATCCCCCTGCCTGAGGCCCCTCCAAAGGCCCCAGGGCAGATTTGGCTTTGATTGGCTAAGGCTGATATCTGAGCAGACAACCTGAGAGGGTGGACTGCCTGAGAACACCCAGATCCTGCCTCCATGTGGCAAAGGAAGCCTGAGTGTACCTGACTGGAACCTGAATTGGGCTTCTGTGGGTGCTCTTGAATAGTGGATCTGAAACCATCAGTTCTCTCCAAATTAAACCTGAGAGAACATGAACTCTGTATCAACCAGCTTTACCTAACCAATAAAGAAAGGATCTAAGCACCTGGTTAATACAAACAGAAGCATACTTCAACTAAATTCTCATATCAGAATCATAAACAACAAAAGAAATTCACATACCAAAACCACAACAAAAGAATAATAAAAATGAAAAGCCAAAATACTATGTCCCCACCAAACTCTACCAATTCTGTAGAAGAGTTCTACAAGGAGAACCCCCTAGAGAGAACCCAGGACACTGAATTTAAAAGAACAACCATAAACATGATCAAGAAATTCAACAAATTTAAAGAACATATGAGCAAACAAATCAATGAGCTAAAAGAAGCTAAGAATAAACTTCTGAATGAATTCACAAAAGAGACAGAAACATTGGAGAAAACTCAGGCAGAAATGAAGAAGGAAGTTCAAAACTCAATAAGCCAACTTGAAACAACAGGGGAAAGCCTCCCCACTAGAATGAATGAAATGGAAAACAGAATATCAATACTGGAGGATAAAGTTGAAGAATTGGATGACTCAAAAAAAATTATGGAAAAATTTTAAAAACACAGGAATGGAATATGCAAAAGATGTGGGACATAATGAAAAGACCAAATCTACAGATCATAGGAATAGAGGAAGGAGAAGAATTTCAGGTTAGTGGTGTTGACCAGATCTTAAACAGGATTGTAGAAGAGAATCTCCTGAAATTAAGGAAAGACATCTCCATAAGATACAGGAAGCACATAGAACACCAAATAGACAGGATTAGAAAAGAAACTCCCCACAACATATCACAGAAAAACACTAAATGTAAAGAACAGAGAAAGAATACTGAAAGTAGCAAGAGAAAAACAACAAATCACATACAAAGAAAAGCCCATCAGAATTACAGCTGACTTATCAATGCAAACTATGAAAGCCAGAAGAGCCTGGACCAAGGTATTTCTGGTTCTACATGACAATAGATGCCAGCCCAGAATACTATGCCCAAGAAAAATGTCTATTATAGTTGAGGGGGAAAGAAAAATCTTCCATGACACAAATAGCCTGAAAGAATACATGTCCACAAAACCAGCCCTTCAAAGAATACTTGAAGCAATACAGAGAACAGAGAGAGAGAAACAACTTTACGCAACAGAAAATAAATGAAGCTATAGTTGTAGAAACACAAAATTAGACTAAGAATTCAAACAGTATTCAAAATGATGGCAACCAATACACATCTTTCAATAATAACCTTAAATATCGGTGGACTGAACTCCCCAGTCAAAAGGCACAGATTAAGTGAATGGATTAAGAAAGAAAATCCATATTTTTGCTGTCGGCAAGAAACCCATCTCACTTTCAAGGACAGACACTATTAAAGTGAAAGGATGGAAAAAATATACCAAGCAAATGGTACTAAGGAAAAATCAGGTGTAGCAATTCTAATATGTAACAAAATAC
>NW_008341422.1:2041415-2043369 GCF_000622305.1 Nannospalax galili | reverse complement strand
ACTATATCCATTAGACAAGTCAACTGGACAAAGAATAAACAGAGAGACATCTGAATTAAATGATACCATACATCAAAGAGACCTAACAGACATCTTTTGATTATTCCACCCAAGCACCAGAGAATGCACTTTCTACTCAGCACCCCATGGAACTTTTTCAAAAATTGACCATGTACTGGGCCACAAAACAAACCTCAACAAATACAAAAATATTGAAATAATTCCATGTATTATATTAGACCACAAAGCAATAAAGCTCAGAATCAACACTGGATTAAGCCCTAGTCACTACACGAACTCATGGTGATTGAACAACACACTCCTAAACAATGAGTGGGTCAAAGGAGGAATTAAGAAAGAAAGAAAAGAATTCCTGGAATTCAACGGAAAGGAAAATAGAACATAACACAACCTCTGGGACACATTAAAAGCAGTCCTAAGAAGGAAGTATATAGCTCTAAGTGCCTACATTGAAAAATTAGAAAGAGCCCAAATAAATGACCTAACACTGCAGCTCAAGACACTGGAAAGGCAAGAAGAAATGAAACCCAAACCCAGAAGAGAAGAAATAACAAAAATCAGAGCAGAAATTAATGAAATAGAAACAAAACAATACAAAGAATCAATGAATCAATGAGCTGGTTCTTTGAAAAGCTAAACAAGATAGACAGACCCTTAACCCAGTTAACTAAAAGAAAGAAAGAGCAAATCCAAATCAACAAAAATCAGAGATGAAAGGGGAAACATCACAACAGACACCCAAAAGATCCAGACCATTATAAGGGAAAATTTTAAAAAACTGTACACTACTAAATCTGAAAGTCTAAAAGAAATGGATGGATATCTGAAATCATGGGAGCTACCAAAGTTAAACCAAGAAGAGATCAACAGTTTAAACAGACTCATAACATATAAGGAAATTGAAACAGTAATACGAAGTCTTCCTACTAAAAAAAGCCCAGGCCCAGAGATGGATTAACAGCAGAATTCTATCAGGCATTTAATGAAGATCTACATCCAATACTGCTTAATTTATTTAAAAAGATAGAAATGGAGGGAGAACTTCCAAATTCCTTCTATGAAGCCAGTATCACTCTAATACTCAAAGCCAGTAAAGATACACCCAAAAAAGAAAACTATAGACCCATATCCTTAACAAACATAGATGCAAAAATTCTCAACAAAATACTTGCAAACTGCATACAGACATACATCAAAAAGATCATTCATATGATCAAGTCGGCTTTATCCCTGAGATGCAGGGATGGTTCAGTATATGTGAGTCAATAAATGCCATTAATCATATAAATGGACTCAAAGACAAAAACCACATCATCATCTCAATAGATGCAGAAAAGGCTTTTGACAAAATTCAGTATGCATTTATGTCTAAAGTCCTAGAGGGAATCAGACTAGAGGGAACATACCTCAATATAATTAAAGCTATATACAACAAACCCATAGCCAACATAATTCGAAATGGAGAAAAACTGGAAGCATTCACATTAAAATCAGGAAACAGACAAGGATGTCTACTATGTCCACTCCTTTTCAACAAAGTGCTTGAAACTCTTGCTAGAGCAATAAGACAGGAGAAGGAAATTAAAGGAGTACTTATTGGAAAAGAAGAGGTCAAACTATCACTTTTTTGCAGATGATATGATACTATACATAAGCGCTCCCAAAAGCTCCACCAGAAAACTCCTAGAACTGATCAACACTTTCAGTATAGTGGCAGGTTATAAAATCAGTCTACAAAAATCAGTAGCCTTTCTATATACCCATAACAAGCAACTAGAGAAAGAATACGAGGAAACCCTCCCATTCTCAATAGTTTCAAAAAATATTTAGGAATAAACCTCACCAAAGACTTTAAAGATCTCTACAATGAAAATTTCAAATCTTTAAAGAAAGAGATAGAAGAAGCCACTAGGAGATGGAAAGACCTATCATG
>NW_008341422.1:2033753-2035939 GCF_000622305.1 Nannospalax galili | reverse complement strand
GTGTGTGTGTATGTGTATGTGCCCGTGTCATGGCCCACGTGTGGAGTTAGAGGACAACTTGTGAGAGCTGATTCTCTTCTTCTACCACATGGGTCCTGGGGATAGAACTCAGGTCATCAGGCATGGTAGCAGGTATCTTTACTGCTGAGTCATCCTGCTGTTGGAACCTCATTTAATTTTATGTCTTATAGAGTTTATAATGAGTAAAAGATTATATAAGGGTAATAATTCATCTGTAAACCTAGAAATGTACAGCCAATTTTGAAAGAGATGTACCCTAGCTCAGAAAAATGTTATTGAATAGGTTAATGCTGTTGTAATGAAATGCTTCTTTTAATTAAAATAAAAAAAATTCTTAAATTCATATGGAAGCACAAAAGACCCAGAATAGCCAAAGCAACCCTGAGCATAAAAGAGCAATGCTGGTGGGGGGATAACTATACCATATCTTAAAGTATACTACAGAGCTATATTCATAAAAACAGCATGGTACTGGCACAAAAACAAACACATAGATCAGTAGAATATCATTGAAGATCCAAACCTCAGTACATGCAATTTCAGCCTCCTGATATTTGACAAAGCTGCCAAGTACACATAATGGAGGAAAGACAGCATTTTCAACAAATGGTCCTGGAAAAACTGGATCTCCACCTGTAGAAGAATGAAACTAGATCCTTATCTTTCACCTTGCACAAAAGTCAATTCCAAATGGATCAAAGTCCTCAATGTGAAACTGGAAACCCTGAAAATGCTCTGCTTCCCTGGGCTGCACAACCCACCAGCCTCTTTCCTGGGTAAGTCCAGGGGCTCCCACTGCACTCTGACTCCCCCAGCCTCATTCACCCTCCCAGCACCCCTTCCCTGTTTCTCCTCCTAGCCAGGGTACTGGCCTTTTCTTGTCTTGGCACCCCAGACACATGGGCTGACCTTTCAGCCCAGAACTACCACTGCTTCCTGATACTTTGCATCCAGACCAACCCAGCTCCTACTCACTGTCCCCAGGAACCCTCTGGGCCTGGTCCCACCCTCACCTCCCTCTGCTTCCCTGGGTGGCATGACCACCAGCTGCCCAAGACCAGCATTTTCCTGAATACTACTCCCATGCCAGGCAAGCCCCCAAATTCCTGAGGACAACATCTTTCCTGGAGGGATCCAGACCTTAAGAGAAAGCCTGAGAGCATCTGATCCTCATCTGACTTGGGCCTCTGTGGGAACTCTTGAAGATGAAAGCAATTTGGCCACTCCAATATAAAATCAAAAGAGAGAACCAGAAGCCTAGGCCAACCAGCTTTGCATGCCCAACAAGCAAACCACAATGGTACATAAAGTTTACAGAAAGAAGCACACCTAAACTTGAAGGCTTGAGTCTCACACAAGAATCAGAAACTACAAAAGAAATTCACATGTCAAAGTCACAGAGAAAAAAAAAATAATAGCATGAAAAACCGAAATAACATATCCTCACCAAATACCAATAGTCTTCTAGAGGAGTAAAATGAGAACCCTCTAGAGGTAACGCAGGACATGGAACTCAAAAGAACAACTATAAACATGATAAAAGAATTCAGTGACTTTAAAGAACACACAAAGAAAGAAATCAAAGAACTGAAGGAAGATAGGGATAAGCTTCTGAATGAATTCAGAAAAGAGTTAGAAATATTGAAGAATACTCAGGCTGAAATGAAGAAGGAAGTAAAACACTCACTAAGCCAATTAAGAATGACAGGAGAAAGCCTCACCAATAGGATGAATGAAATGGAAAACAGAATATCAAGACTGGAAGATAAAGTGGATGAAGTAGACTACTCAAGCAAAGATTATGAAAAATTTAAGAAAATACAAAAATGGAATATTCAGGAATTGTGTGACACCATAAAAGATCAAACTTATGAACCAAAGGCATACAGGAAGAGGAAGAATCTCAAGATAATGGTGTGGATCAGATCTTCAACCGAATCGTAGAAAAATTTTCCAAAATTAAAGACATGCCCATACAAATACAAGAAACATACAGAACACCAAATAGACATGACCAGAACAGGAACTCTGCACGGCACATCGTAGTAAAAACACTACATGCACAAAACAAAGAGAAATTTCTGAAAGCTGCAAAAGAGAAACAACAAGTCACATATAAAGGAAAACCCATTAGGATCACAGCTGACTTTTCAATGCAAACTATG
>NW_008341422.1:2032713-2033401 GCF_000622305.1 Nannospalax galili | reverse complement strand
TTTGTTTTCTGCAAGAAACTCATCTCACTTTCAAGTGCAGGTGCTACCTTAAAGTGAAAGGATGGAAAAAAATATAGCAAGAGAATGGTACTAAGAAAAAAGTAGGTATTGAAATTCTAATATCTGACAAAATAGACTTTAAACTGAAACTAATCAGAAGAGGAAAAGAGGGCCACTTCATTCTGATCAAAGGAACAAAAAACCAAGAAGATATTACAATCATGAACATATATTCACCAAACTCTGGTGCACCCAACTTCATAAAAACAATACTACAGGACTTTAAGACCCAGACCAAGACCCAACTCATTAATACTAGGGAACTTCAATACCCCACTGTCTCCATTAGATAGGTCAACAGGACAGAGAGTTAACAGAGAGACATCTGAATTAAACAATACTATACATCAAATGGACGTAACAGACATCTACTGAGTATCTACCCAAGCGCAAAGGATATACTTTCTGTTCCACGCCCCATGAAACCTTCTCCAAAATCAACCATATACTGGGGCAAACCTCAACAAATACAAAAAGATTGAAATAATTCCATGCATTCTATCAGACCACAACATAATAAAGCTTAAAATCAACACCAGAAGAAGCCTTAGAAACCATATGAACACATGGAGATTAAACAACAACTGCATGATGAATGGGTCAAAAGAGAAATTAAGAAAGTATATCC
>NW_008341422.1:2030061-2032299 GCF_000622305.1 Nannospalax galili | reverse complement strand
GCTGGGTTTATAGATGGATATCTAAAATCATGGGAACCACCAAAGTTAAACTAAGAAGAAATCAACAGTTTAAACAGACCTGTAACATATCAGGAAATTGAAACAGTAATACAAAGCCTCCCAACTAAAAAAAAGCCCAGGACCAGATGGATTTACAGCAGAATTCTACCAGACATTTAAAGACCTCAAACCAATACTACTTAATTTATTCAAAAAGATAGTAATGGAGGGAAAAACTTCCAAATTCCTTCTATGAAGCTAGCATCACTCTAATACCAAAGCCAGGTAAAGACACAACTAAAAAAGAAAACTATAGACCCATATCCTTAACGAACATAGATGCAAAAATTCTCAACAAGATACTTGCAAACCACATAAAGACACACATCAAAAACATCATTCACCATGATCAAGTAGGCTTTATTCCAGAGATGCAGTGATGGTTCAACATACGTAAGTCAATAAATGTCATAAAGCATATAAATGGGCTCAAAGACAAGAACCACATGGTCATCGCAATAGATGCAGAGGCCTTTAACAAAATTCAACATGCATTTATGTTCAAAGTCCTAGAGAGAACTGGACTGGAGGGAACATATCTCAACATAAATAAAGCCATATATAACAAACCCACAGCCAACATCATTCTAAATGGAGAAAAACTGGAAGCATTCCACTGAAATCAGGAACCAGGCAAGGCTGTTCACTATCTCCACTCCTTTTTAACATAGGGCTTGAAATTCTTGCAAGAGCAATAAGACAAGAGAAGGAAATTAAAGGTGTAATAATTGGAAAAGAGGAGGTCAAATTATCCCTTTTTGCAGATGATATGATATTATATCTTATGCCAGAAATTCCACCAGAAAACTCCTAGATGTGATTAACACATTCAGTAAAGTGGCAAGTTACAAAATTAATCTACAAAAGTCTGTAGTCTTTCTATATACCTGTAACAAGCAATCAGACAAAGAGTACATAGAAACACTCCCCTTCACAATATCTGCAAAAAAATAATAAAATATCTCTGAATAAACCTGACCAAAGACAGTAAAGACCTCCAGACCTCTACAACGAAAATTTTAAGTCTTTAAAGAAAGAGATTGAGGAAGACCTCAGAAGATGGAAGGACCTCCCATGCTCATGGATTGGAAGAATTAATATTGTGAAAATGACCATCCTACCAAAGCCATTTATAGATTCAATGCAATGCCAATCAAAATCCCCATGACATTTTTCACAGAACTGGAAAAACAATACTAAGATTCATATGGAAGCACAAAAGACCTTGGATAGCCAAAGCAACCCTGAGCACTAAGAGCAATGCCAGGGGGATCACTATACCAGATTTTAAATTGTATTATAGAGCTATAGTCATAATGACAACATGGTACTGGCACAAAAATAGACCAATAGATCAATGGAACAAAATTGAAGGCCTAAATATGAGTACATGCAATTTCAGCTAACTGATATTTGACACAGGGGCCAAGAACATTCACTAGAGGAAAGACAGCATGTTCAGCAAATGGTGCTGGCAAAGCTGGATCTCCACCTGTAGAAGATTGAAACTAAACCCCTATCTTTTACCTTGCACAATAGTCAATTCCAAATGGATCAAAGACTTCAATGTGAATCCTGAAACTCTGAAACTGTTAGAAGAAAACATTGGCAAAAACGTACAAGATATAGGTGTAGGAAAGGATTTTCTAAACCAGACACCAATTGCTCAGGAAACAAGGTCAAGAATCAACAAATGGGACCTCATTAAACTAAAAAGCTTCTGTATATCAAAGGAGGCAACCGGGAAGTGAAGAGAAAACCCACAGAATTTGAGAAAATCTTTACCAGTGACACATCTGGCAGGGGTTTAACATCCAGAATATATAACGAACTCAAAAAACAAAATCAGGAAAGGAAGTAACCCAATTAAAAGATGGGCTAAGGAGATGAACAGAGAGTTCTCAAAAGAAGAAATAAAGATGGCTAAGAAGCATCATAAAAGATGTTCAACATCACAAGTAATTATGGAAATGGAAATTAAAACTACTTTAAGATTTCATCTTACCCCAATCAGACTGGCTAAGATAAAGAGAACAAATGATACCAAATGTTGGAGAGGATGTGGGGAAAGGGGAACACTCATCTACTGTTGGTGGGGCTGCAAACTTGTTCAACCCCTATGAACCTACCATTTGACCCAGTTATGCCGCTCCTTGGCATCTGCCCAAAGAACTCATT
>NW_008341422.1:2025462-2029929 GCF_000622305.1 Nannospalax galili | reverse complement strand
AGTGAACAAAAATGAAATCATGAAATTTGCAGGTAAATGGAGAACTAGAAACTGTTATACTAAGTGAAGTAACACAGACTCAGAAAAAAAACAATAAAACAAAAAATACAACATATGTTCTCCCTCATTTGTGGACCCTAGCACCAAATCCTGGTGAGTATGTGTCCAGACATAACTACAGGAACCAGGATAATGGAAAGAACCAGGGAGGTAAAGGAAAGAGAGAAGCTGAAAGAGAAGAACAGTAGGAAACAGGCATTAATAAGGGAGATGTGGATAAAAAATTGGGTTAGTTTAAGGGAGAGGGGAGGGAAGTGTATACTAGGAACCTAGGGGATAAAGGAAAAGAAGGAGCTCAAGAGAGGTAGGACCATAGGATAAGGGTATTATTAAGGAAGAAATGGGAAAAATCAGGGCACCTTAATTGGGGAAACCATGATGGAGGGGTTAGACATTGCGAGAGATAAATAATGCCTAACTAGTTTTAAAAACCAGAGGGAACCAATTAGTCCAACAACCTACTGATGAATTACACATATCAGGTCAGGAAACATATCTTTAGGCAAGGTTTATCTGAGAACAATTGATATATGCCCAAGCTTTATCTACATGGCACATGGTAATTAAAAGTACCAGACTGGTGGAACTAACCTTCTTGGATGTTTAACAGACATACTGCGAGGCCTATACTAATTTGGACAGAGGGACATAAAGGACAGTTTTTTCTCCTTGCCCTCGTAGGTCTACTAGCTCCAGGGGACTATGAGCATCTCTCAAAATGTCCTGTAACTGTGGTGGGTCACCTGTCCTCTTGATCAAGGAGGCCATGGAGACCCCATGAGATGGATTTGAACCAGTGTCCAGTCTACAAAGAGGAGGGTCAACACAGAGGAAACAATTCCTCCATGCTTTAAGGTGAAGTCAGCCATTGTTGAGCAGGACCTTTGACTCAGTTTCACGTAGACAGTATTCATAAAAGAAAGAAGCCAGGGGCTCCTCCCAAGCCCATGCGACCCCTGAGGAACAGATCCTCAAACAGCCTTAAGAGTAAAAATAAATTGGTTTATCTGGGCCAACTGTATGGCCTTAAACACCCCAAAGGAAAGTATAACCAAAGATTAAAGGGGCCAATATAATTTTGTAAGAGTCCACATGTAGGGATAAAGGCTACATAATAAGAAACAATGCCAGATAGGAGATACCTTCTTTTGAGTTGTTGGCCACAGTGTTCCAAGAGATTCTCAGAAAGTAACCCAACATAAAACTGGTAAAATGAACCACAGACCCCAATCTTATCTAAAGGAATATTGACATCTGATTGCTGCTAGATGAGGAACAGCTGACTTTCCAAAAAAAAGATGTCTAGATAGGCTGACTAGATTCACCAGATGGACAAGTAGTGGGGAACGGCTGGGGGTGCTGACAACACAGCAGACAGTAGCAGGCATGACAGAGTATAAGGGCTCTAGTGAGGGGGGCTATGGGAAGGTGACATCTGGGAAGTGAGTATATGGATGAGTAAGATTGTTTGGGATATTCTGTCTGATAGACAAAAAAAATTCAACAAATTTAAAAAATGAGTTATATTTGAAGAGGAAGCATAAAAAATTGTCATGTTAATTAGTAGAGTTTATAAACATTACCATTGAAATCTACCCCATGACTTTATATCCATACACAGGTGCCAAGTCTCCGAGCACAACTGACCATGACTAGTAAGATACATATATATTAGAGATGCATGTGCCAACATCTAAGTGTTATTAGAAAAAACAATGAGTCTTTCAGTAGGAAACAGTATGTTTTAAAATGAAGCAGAGATCTTTTTTAAAGGTTAAATCTCATTCTATTTTATATCTTACAGGGTTTATACTGAGTTCAATATTGTATAACTGTATTAATTCAACCATGAACCTAAAAATTTTATAGCCACTTTTGAAAGAGCTGTATCTTTGCTCTGGAAATTGTTATAGAGTATGTTAAGGCTATTATGAAATGCCTCTTCTAAAAAATAAATAAAAATTAAAAATGAAAAAAGAAAATATTGGTGGTAACTTATAAGATATGGGTGTACGAAAGGATTTTCTAAATCATACAGAAATTGTTCAGGAATTAAGGTCAGGAATCAATAAGTGGGACCTCATTAAACTAAAAAGTTTCTGTACAGCAATAGAAACAATCAAAAAAGTGAAGAGAAATCCCATGGGATGGGAAAAAAAATCTTCATCAGTGACACATCTGACAGAGGTTTAACATCCAGAATATATAAAGAACCCAAAAAACAAAGAAGCTAGAAACCAAATGACCCAATTAAAAGATGGCTAAAGATCTAAATAGAGAGCTCTCAAAGGAAGAAATAAAGATGGCTAAGAAACATCTCAAAAAGTGTTCAATATCTTTAGTAATTAGTGAAACGCAAATTAAAACCACCCTAAGGTATCATCTTACTCCAATCAGGCTGGCTAGGATCAAGAGAACAAATGATACCAAATGCTGGTGAGGATGTGGAGAAAGGGAAATGCTCATTCACTGCTGGTGGGATTGCAAACTTGTGCAACCTCTATAGAAAACAGTGTGGAGAACTCTTAAAAAAGTAAAAATGAACCTACCATATGACCTGGTTATACCACTCCTTGGCATATTCCAAAAGGACTCATCCTATTGTAGAGACACTTGTACAATCATGTTTGTTGCTGCTCTTTTCACAGCAGTTAAGAGATGGAAGCAACCTAAGTGTCCCTCAACTGACCAGTGGTTAACAAAAATGTGGTATATTTACACAATGGACTTCTATTCAGCAGTAAAGAAAGATGAAATAATGAAATTTGCAGGTAAATGGATGGATCTAGAAACTGTTATGCTAAGTGCAGTAACACTGACTAGGAAAAACAAACAGCGTATGTTCTCCCTCATATGTGGGTCCTAACAACAAATCCTTTTAAATTCCAGGTCCTTTTAATAAGATGATGCTATACAGCAGTCCCTTCTGCATGAAATAACTACCATCATCACATCTTCAGCTGAGCCTGATCACTAAACATTGTCATAATTGGGCTTGTTGATGGTTGTGCTCATTCATTAAAGGAGGGCCAAACTGTCACTGGACCCTCACTGGAGTAACCAGCCACTCTTCCCAGCCAACTGTATATAATTTGACCTTAATCACACATGGCCTCCTGGATTTAGGGAGGGCTAAAGTATACAATCTGCAGGAGGCTAAGAGAAGACATGACACATGCTGGGTAAAGGCTTTCCAGTGTACATACCCTCAGGTTATACGTACACCTCAGCAACCCCTCAGTTCTCTTGGTAAGTAAGCTCAATAAATTCATTGGTTCCCCAGTAAAACTTTAATGAAACATTGTCTTGACACTAGAACCTTAAAAGGGAATAAGATTGCTTAGCATCCCCAGGAAAAGGAGTTTCATAACCGATGGAAAATTTATTTGTTAATGCTATTATGTCTCATAATTATTTTTTTAAAAAAGAAAATGAGAATGTAAAAGATGTTAAAAGGATATTGGAATGGAGATGTTTTCCAAAATACACAGAAAAAAAATTAGAAAGCCTAAGCAAGTGATGAAGGCCTGTTTAGGTTTGTTTTATATATAAAGGATGAGACAAAAATAATATACACATTATCTTAAATTTTCTATTGTCATAGTTCAGTAAATGAGTTTAAGGAACAAAATATAAATCTAGTCAATGTTTATCTGAGAATATTTGGTTCTTTTCCTAAGCATTATCTACATAGCACATTATAATTAAAAGTATCAGACTGGTGGAACTAACCTTATTGGATGTTTAACAGCCGTACTTTAAGGCCCATACTAATGTGGTCAGAGGGACTTAAAGGATGTTTTTTTTCCCCTTGCCCTCCAAGGTTGACCAAGTTCCAGGGGACTATGGAACATCTCTCAAAATGTCCTGTAACTGTGGTGAGTCACCTGTCCTCTTGTTCAGGGAAGACATGGAGACCCCAGGAGATGGACTTGAGCCAGTGTCCAGTCTACAAAGAGGAGGGTCAACTCAGAGCAAACATCTCATTCATGCTTCCAAGTGAAGCCAGACATGGTCAAGCAGGACCTTTGACTTGTCTTCACATAAATGGAACTGGTAAACTAAAGGAGCCAGGAGCTCCTCCCAAGTCCATGTGACCACTGAGGAACAGATCCTCAAATGATCTTAAATGTAAAAATAAATGTATTTATTTGGGCCAACTTTGTGGTCTTAAACACCCAAAAGGAAAATATAACCAAAGAGTAAAGTCATTATTGTTTCTTTGCAAGTTCAAGGCATTATGCAACAAAAAGTTAGACAATTATTTCTCATTGATGATTTTGTTCCTAACCAGAACATGTTGCTCAGATGTAAGACTTCAAATCTTGATCTCTAATACTGTAGCGCCCACCTGTAGCTAAGGGAGACAACCAGCTATTGTTCTAAAATGATGGATAAATTTGTTTT
>NW_008341422.1:1998156-2025406 GCF_000622305.1 Nannospalax galili | reverse complement strand
ACCACTCCAACAGCTATCAAAATACCTGAAAGCAAATCCTGAATCCATCGTCCAGTCTTGGAAGACAAAAGAAAAATGAGGAGGAACCCAATAGAGGGATGCTTTTGGAAGCCCTTGTCAAGAAATTCCAATGGACTCTCACATGAACATTTGAAAATTGCCCTGTTCTTTTTTCTAGTTCCCTATCTAGAACTTGTAATGCTAATTACTCTTGGTTTCCTTCTCCTATTCAGGATTCAAGGACTTTCTTTTCCCCTTACAGATAAAAGTTATGCAATTTAGGAGTCTTTTAGATAGACCCACTGAAGGGGTACTCCAATTGCCTCACCCTGAGTCCATGTTCGGGAGGTGTTGGAAGGGAGGGAGTGGTGTGGATTTGATCAAAATACCTTATGTACATATATGAAATTGCCAATAAAGTTTTCATAAAAGTTAAAAAAGAAAATAATAATCAATAATAATTAATACAAGTTTAGATTGACAGAGTTGGCAGACAGAAGATAGAATTCTGTGTTCTTTTTCTAGTCTTTCCACTGTAATTTGTATTAGTTAATAGACAAATGTGGATCTACTGTTATGAACTGTAGCCCATAGTTTACATTACGGATTATTTTTGCTATACTGCCCTATGTATTTTGTCAAATGCATATAGTCATCATTACAGTTTTATATGTAATAGTTTTACTACCCTAAGTACCCTGTGCTTTGTTCACGCCTCCCTACCTCTACTCAAATCTCTGACAAATGCCGATCTTTTCTCTTTCCATAGAAAACTATCCTTCCTTGTATGTTTCAGCACTAGTTTTCTGTTGCTATGATAAAACACCATGATCAAATGCAACTTATAGATGGTTGTGTCTATTTGGCCTTACAGTTCTAGAGGGATAAGAGTTCATTAGGGTGGGGAGATATGGCAGCAAATATCAGGCATAGTGGTGGGAACAGGAAGCTGAGAGCTCACATCTTTAACCACAAAAATGAAGCAGAGGACAAACTGGAGGTGGGGTGAGGCTATGAACCGTCAAAGCCCACCCGCCCCCAGTGGCACACTTCCACCAGGGATGTACAATCCTGAAAGTTCCATGACTTTCCCAGAGAGCACCAATAACTTGGGAACAAGTGTTCACATACTGTGGGGGAACATTTCTCATTCAAACCACCACAGCTGCCTTGGTTCTTCTAACTAAATTTGTGGACTGTCCATTCTGTTCCATGGATGAGCTTGTCTCTTCTTCCATGCACATACTCTTCATTACGGTTCTGTTATAGTAAATCTTAAAGAATTCTGCCATGGTTAGTGTTGTCAACTTGATAGGCTCTAGAACCACCTGGGAGATGGGCCTCTGGGCATGCCCCTGGAGGATTATCTTAATTGTATTATCTGGTATAGGAAGATCCATCTTATTTTGGGCTTACAAATGAAGCCCAAATCATTCCCTAGGAATCATTCCCTAGGCAAGGGATTGTGGGCTACATAAAATGGAGAGAGTTCGTGAGTGTGCATGAATTCATCACTCTCTCTTGACTGCAGAAATAATATGATCAGCTGCTTCAAGATCTTGTTGCCTTGACTTCCCCACAGTGATGGGCTATACTTTGAATTGTGGGCTACAACAAACTCTTCCTTAAGTTCATTTTATCAGACTGTTTTATTACAATGACAGAAAAAGAAACTAGATATCTTCCAAGTCTGTTTATTTTAGTACTGTTTTCTCCATTCTGGGTCTTTTTCCTTTCCATATGAACTTTAGAATATATTTGTCAATATCCACAAAATTACTTGCTTGGTAACTGGGTCTTCCCTGAGTCTGTAGATCACATTGGGGGAAAATTTACAGGGAAAAATGCTAGTTCTTGTTTATGAATAGGGAGTATTTACATTTAAAGCTTTGATTTTTTCCCCCCTTTGGGGGTAGTTTTCCTTGGATAGCTCTTGTATATATTTGTTAGATCCATGATCAAGTGTACAAATTGAATTGTATTTTAAATTTCAAGTTCCAATTGTTTATAGCTGATATGTGTGGAAGTGGTTGGCTTTTGAATATTAATTTTATATTCTTTTGCTGTAATTGGTAGTTGTTCCAGATTTTGACAATTGGGGGGGGGGTTCTACATAAATAATCATGTCGCCTAGATCTGAACCCTATTTTATACTTTCCTTTTTCAGTCTGTGTACCTGTTGTTGTTGCTTAAATGTGAACTGTACCCAACAGGCTCATGTATTTGAACACTTGGTCCCCAGCTGGTAGTTTTACTTTGAAAGACTGTGGAACCTTTTGGAGTTGGATTCTTGCTGGAAGAAGTAGGACACTGGGGAGTTGGCCTTGAGGTCTTGTAGTCAGGTCTTACTTCCTGTTCATGCTCTGCCCTCTGGCTGTGGATGCCATGTGATCAACCACCTTATGTTCCTGTCACCATGACTTCCCTCTTCATGGTGAACTGCATCCCTTCTCACTGTAAGCCAAAATAAATTTATCCTCCCTGTGCTGGATAGCTTAGTTGTCAATTTGACACACCTCAACTAAGGTATTTCCTCCATCCTATTGGTCTTTGGCCATGTTTGTGAGGCATTTTCTTAATTGCTGATTGATGTGGGAGGGCCGAGCCCACTGTGGGCAGCGCCACTCCTGAGCAGGTGGTAAAAGGCTGTATAAGAAACCAGGCTGAGCACAGGCCAGAGGAGCAATCCAGTAAGCAGCCTTTCCCTACAGCCTCTGCTTTAGCTCTTGCCTCTAGGTTCCTGCCCTGAGCTTCCCTCAAAGATGGGCTATGCTTTGGAAGTGTAAGATGAAATAAACCCTTTCCTCCCTAAGTTGCTTTGGGTCAGTGTTTTATTATAACAACAGAAAACAAGTTAGGACACTCCCGTAAGTTGCTTCTTGTCAGGTATTTGGTCACAGCAACAATAAAAATAATCAATACACTCATTTCCTTTTCTTCTCTATGGATTAGTCAGAATTTCCTGTATATTGCTGAGTAGGAATGGTGCGAGGAGACACTATGTTGTTTTTGCTTTCAAGGGAAAGACAGTTTCTAACCACTAAGTATGATATTAGTTACAGGATTTCAGATGTTCCTTATCAACTGGCTTTGACTGATTTTGATGATAGGGTTACACTGGCTTTATAGTTAGAAGCATTCCCCTCTGCTTCTTCTGGAGCAAATGTAGAGAATTGGTGTCATCTCTCATTTAGATATTTGGTAGAAGTCTCTACTGAATCCACCCCAGCCTGTGCTTTCTGTCATGGAAGGTTATGACTTGTTTCTGAAATTGGACTTTTCGGGTTATCTATTTCTTCTTGTTGAGTTTTGGCAGATTACACCTCCTGAGGAATTGGTCAATTTGATGTAGATTATTAAAATTTGGAATATTAAGTTACTCACAATATTCCTTTACTAGCCTTTTGTTCTAGCTTGTTTCTCCATTGCTGTGACAAAATACTCTGACCAATACCAACTTGAGGAGGAAAGGGTTTATTTTATCTTACATCTCCTGGGTCACAGTTCATCAGGGAGCCCAAGGTAGGAACTCAGGGCAAGAACCTGGAAGCAGGAGCTGGAGCACAGGCCATGGAGGAACACTGCTTACTTGCTTGCTCTCCTGGCCTCTGCTCAGCCTGCTTTCTTATGCAACACAGGCCCACCTGCCCAGGGGTGGCACCACCCACAGTGGGCTGGGCCCTCCCACATCACTCAACAATCAAGAAGATGCTCCATGGACATGGTCACAAGCCAGTTCAAAGGAGGCAATTCCCTATTGGAACTCCCTCAACCAGGTGTGTCAAGTTGACACTAAAGCTATCCAGCACACCTTTTAATATCCCTGGAGCTCTTCGGTGAACTTTTTATTTCTTATATGCGTGAATTGTGTCTTCTCTCTCTTTCGTAGTCAAAGCAAATCAGCTTTCTTTCCCTTTTCTTTTGCTTTTGAAGAAACTGCTTTTGGTTTCTTTGATTTTTTTTTTTTTTAAAAACTAAATTCCTATTTTCGATGTCTTTGACTCTATTTTTCCCTCTCCTTTGTTTTTCATTCCTGCTGCAATGTCATTTTTCCTTTCCTAGATTCTTAAGACATAAACTTAAATTTACTGACTCTTTTCTTCTAGTTGGTGCAGGAGGAGCCTCTCGTTTCTCTCCCATCACTGCTTTCACTGCACCCCTTCTTGTGCTTCCAGTTTGATTGAGCTACAAGTATTTTAAATTTCTCTTGAGAGTTCTTCCTTGACTTTATGTTACTTAGAAGTATGTTTAATCATCAAATATTTTGGAACCTTCCAGCTATCTTTCATTTGTTGCGTTTATTTTTTTATTCTATTTTATTTTTTTGCAGTGCTTGGGGCTAAACTTAGGGCTGTTATACCTCATCCACTGGACCCCAAAAAGACCACCGAGGACCCAACACACCAAAATGCAAAAGCAAGGGTTTATGGTTTATTTAGGCTTAAGCTCGGGCTCTCAGACCTCACCAATGCAGTGGATCTGTGCTGAAAGCCTGGAGTAAGGGAGAGTGTAGTCTTTTACAAATTTTAGACAAAGGGAGGAGCGGGATTCTGAAGTTACATTTTTGGTTGGTTTAAGGAGCCCGCGCGCGCCAACATAGTTTTGCTGTCACCTGTGGGGTCAGGAGTCTCCTTATAGGGCAGTTTTGTGTCCTGGGTTGCCTAATCTACAGTTTCTTAGAGGGGAGGAGGAGGGAGCAGCAGGGGGGGAGGGTCAGGGCATGTTTAAAGCAGTAAGCTATGAAGGCAATTAGTGGGGGCTCTGAGGAGGGTCTCAGGGTCCTACAGGGCTTTCTGAATATCAGGTAAGTGCACTATCTGGACTACACTCCAGTCATCATTTACTGATTTTAATTCCATTACAGTTTGAAAACATGCTTTATATGAATTTTGTTTTACTTTTTTATATTTTATTTTTATTTATGTGTATTATATATGTCTGGGTGCCCTGGGAAGCCAAAAGAGAATGTCATGTCCCTTGGAACTGGAGTTACAGGTGGCTGTGAACTGAACTGCCCATTGTGGGTGATGGGAATGGAACTTAGGTCCTCTGCAAGAGCAGCAGGTGCTCTTCTCAATTCAGCCATCTCGCCATTCCTGATTTTTATTTTTAAAATAATTTTCAAGTGTGTTTTGTGGCCTAAAATATGATTATCTTGGTATATGATCTGGGTTACCTTGAAAATATATTCCACTGTTAGACAAAGTGTTCTATAAACTTCCATTTACATTGGTAGTGTTTACGTTGATAGGATATAGTTTAACGATAGCCTAATTTTTCACATGCATATCTTTCTGTTTTTGAAGGTGTTATGAAGTTGCCAATTATGTTAGAGGGGTATCTGTTTACACTGCAGTTTTATCAACTTGTTCCATACCTATTTTGAAACTATGTTGTGAGGTACATATGTGTTAAGAATTGTTATATCTTCTTATTTTATAATGCTCTTTTCATCTGGGTAATTTTTCTTCTCTGAAGTTGACTGTATGAGATCACTATAGTAGCATCTTTTGGTTGGCCATCACTTTGTTTTTAATCTGTACAATCCTCAGCACCTGATGACCGATGTGGTGGCGCAGCATGTAATCCAAGGACTTGGGAGGTGGAGGCAGGAGGAAAAGAAGTTCAGGGTTGTCCTTGGCTACATAATAAATTTGAAGCCAACCTGGGCTATATGAAACGCTGTCTCAAAAATAGAAATGCATACATAAATAAATAATAGTAAATTAGGCTCTGTGAACTACATATATCTCTGTTTTGCTTTTCTTAAAACTTTTGTTTTATTTGTCATAACCCTTTAAAACTTTTAGCTTGCAGACTATGCATAAACAAACTGTGGGCCAGAGCCAACCATAGAGTGCTGACCTCTGTCTGAGCTATACTTGTTATCAATAAGAAAAAGTTGCTGTGGGGAGACCTAACAGCTGTTGGGTGCTAACATCACAGAGAAATGTGTTTGGCGGATCTCAGTAGAGTGGATACTGCACAGCAGACAACATCACATGCTTCAGTGATTGGTCCTCCAAAGGAAGAATGAATGTCTTCTGATGAACCAGACATGGATGCTGTTGATTCCAAAACTGTATCAACCCCACTTAAGGTAAGAGGCAAGCCATTCACAAATCCTGAGCCTCTGTTTTCTCCTTTGTGATGGGGATCATAGTAAGTGTCCTGCTCTCCTTTCAGGGTAATGTCAAGGATCAAATGAAATTCTGTATGTAAAATTGCCTTGTCCACAATTCTAACAGCTGGTATAGCACTAGTTACTGTTGATCAGCTCAGGCATAACAAGCTGAAGGAGACCTATTTTGTGTCAACCATGCTCATATGACAACATGTTTGTTCTTATTTGAAAGATTCCAATCTAGTGAGAGAAGAGAAGCAAAAGAAGGGGATGCTTCAGTTTTACCCTTGCAGGACATGTGTAGCTCAAGACCAGAGCCGCAGGAGCTTATAAATGGGAAAGGTTGAAATGGTATCCAGGTAATAAGACTAAGTGTGACATTAAGTACTGAAGTGGCTGTTGTAGCATGTGATCCTCCAACCAAAACAGCCACATCTCTATCATACCATCTGCTTGCAAGTACCAATCACAATTGGGCCTGTGGACTGTTGACTTCCTTCATGGAAGGAGGGGGTGAGGAGGGTCATTGATTCTCATCTGGTTTCCAGTTGTTCCTCCCAGCCATTTGTGCACATTCCTGCCCTACTTGCAAATGACCTTAGGGAAGCCTCAGGGAGGGGCTAGAGTATTTAGGCTGGGGAAGATGAACTGAGGGGCCCTATCAATGTGGCTATGGGGAAGCCATCATCTATGCAGGATGAAGACTTTCTAGGGCGGCTGTTTTCAGGTCACTTAAACACAGCCTCTCATTCATGCTCTGCAAGTAAACTTGATAAATTCATTGGTTCCCCAGGGTGAACTTCAGTGGAAATGTATTTTGGGTTGTCACTGGACCCTTATGAGGAGGCAGAAGATGTTGTTTGCATCTCCCCAGGGAAAGAACTCTCACAACAGTGACACGCCCCCCCAGAAGGGTACCTGGCAACCTGACTTCCCGAGATTTATTTACTCAAGCCCTCCGTCTTGCTGTTGTATGAATTGATACCATTCTTCAATGGAGCACTTACTACCTTCCAGGTCCTTTACACACATAATGTTAGTGAATCTTCACAACCATCCTAGGAACTATTTCTTAATACTCCATAAGGCTCCTCCATCTGTAAGGAACCGGACTTGATAATTAGGGAGGTATCACCTGCCGGAGGCATGCAAAAGTTGAGTACTATAAAAGGATAGCAGTAATGAGCTAGTGCAGTGGACTTCTCGATTCAAACGGGTTTGGAGCATAGTTTTCAAGAGAAACTGTGATGATCTTGGCTAGAGGCCCACCGGTATTGGGCATGCCTCTCAGTTCCCCAGGTCCTCTGGTCATTTATCTTGCTCTTTGTGGTTTTTTGTTCAGAAGGTTAAGCTAGGCAGGCAGAGTACAGGGGAAGAATTTGTAGTTCTCCATTGTGCCCCTCTTTCTGGAAACTTTGGGAGTCATGGATATAGGGACTTTCAGTTCTGCCTTCTCTGTCCTCAAGTTTTTGCTGATAAGACCTTGGGAATTGTCCTAACCTGACCTGGGCTCAGTTTTCACGTCTGTGAATTAAGAATGATGCTGATCTCTTAGCACCTTTTCCTTGTGAAATATACTAGACTGCAGCATCCTCAAAAGGCAGGAAGTGCCTCTTGTGTTGATGGGGCCCTGAGTCTCAGGAATGTGTGGGCAACAGGCATAGGCTCCCAGGTCCACAGAAAAGTGTCCTCTAAATCAGTTTTGTAGGTAACAGGACTGTGCATAAATAAGGATATACACTTATATATACACATTTTATTTTCTCATTGATTGGAACACAGTAGATGCAATTGACCCCCCAAAGTTAGTGTGTGTGTGTGTGTGTGTGTGTGTACCTTCATGAGTTTTTATGCATCACATGAGTGCAGGTGACCACAGAGTCCAGAAGAGAGCATTGGATCCCTTTGAACTGGAGTTACAGGTGGTTTTGAGCCACCCTGTGTGAGTGCTGGGACTGAACCAGGATCCTCTGCAAGAGCATTAACTGATCTTAACTCCTGAGCTCTAACCCCAGCTCAACTCATCTCTATTCTGTGCAATTTTGAGATATATTTGTTGAGTTATATAAAGATGTTTCCCTTGCATTTGATTCCTCTTGATAGTTCTCTGATTATCTCACCCTGTAATAGCCCCATGAGTTTAACTGGTCAATACTATAAAATCTAATCTGTTAAAAGACTCACCTTTCCAGTTTCACTGGTGAATCATCTGGTCATAGGACCACCCCTATGAAGTTGGATTCACCTTATCTATGCTAAAGAGATGGGTGGAATACTTAGTGTGTTAATGAGATAGTGAACTTTTCCTGCCTGGGATCCTGTCTCCTAGCGTAGACCTTCTGAACCATCCACAGTCATGTAGTCTGTGGGTCTTCCTGCTTTTCTGAATTCTTCAGAAAAGCATAATCTTTCCTTTTCTTCTCCATATCCCTTTTCTAAACACGCTTTCTTTAAGGCTTTGGGCTGCCCCTAGCATCTTGTATTTCTTTACTTTTTCTCTAAAGCTTCCTTCTCCCAGCCATGTGGCTGCCAGTCGGCCATGTGTCTGACCTCCATGGAGGCTCTAAACCTTCATGGACTCATGGTTTTCTTTCCTTCTCCCCACCACTCTCCTCCTCAAGGCAGCTAGTGAGATTAGCAGCTTGCCTCACCACCACCCCCTCCCCCCCAGCCCCAGAGGATTTTTCTTTAAAATTCTAATAAAATTGTAAAAGCTTAACTCTTGTACCAAGGACTTTATCTTTTGGATTTTACCTTTAAAAGCTCCCATCTCCTCCCAGTTAAGGAAGCATTCCCTAAATTGGCTCAGAGAGTGTTGTCCCTGATAAATAGATTCCACTGATTCAGAACTTTTTGAGTCTGAGTGCTCCTTCCTGGTGTTCCCAAACTCCGTAACAACTAGGTACAACGGCAACTCTGGTACAAATCCATGGTATCAACACAGGCACCATGTTAAGACCATCTCCACAAGACTGCTCCCACCTCAGATGCCAGCTAAAATTGGGGTGCTCAGGTTACCATTTCTGCCTGATGCACCACAAATTTGAGAGTTCTCAGGACTGCTTCCCCCTCAGGCTTGGTGAGTCCCTACAGCAACTCTCAGAACCCAGAGTCTCTTTAATTACTATTGTTGGTTTATTATAAAGGTATAAGTCACTGGGGATGCAGCTCAATGGTGGAATACTTGCCTAGCATACACAAGGCCCTGGGTTCAATTTCTAGCACTGGATAAAGGCTATATAACTCAGTGGTCAAACAGAAGAGCTGCCTGGGCAGGGTAGGGGAAGAACTGCCACAGCCTTTCTGTATCTGACTAGACTTAAATTGACATCTTGTCCACTCATTTTTATAATTCAATCACCAATCTTTTTTTCCCTCCCCAGAGGATGGAGGGGCTTGAACCTTCTTCTCTAGCCCCATGTTTGGCCTTTCTAGTGACAAATCCCCGTTCAAAGGATCTCTTAGAACCCTGCCCTGGGATCATTTTATTAGAATAAAGTCAGGCAGGGTTGAAGTTGCTTTGATCTAGGAAACCAGATTGCTTTCCTTGTTTGGGTTGTAGATGAACTAAGTGCAAATAGGATTATAGGGTAAGCCCTGTGATTGTCTTGTCATCAATAAAATGAACTTTGGGAGAAGAACTAGGCCGTCCCATTTAGTTATTCTTAGCTTGACTAGGGGTTCTCAACTATTTTATAGATAACAATGGTTGAAAAAGAAACTCTAAGTTGGTCACCCTTCCTTCCTTCCTTCCTTCCTTCCTTCCTTCCTTCCTTCCTTTCTTCCTTCTAGACGTCATGTAGTTCAGGTTGTGTTCAAACTTACTGTATAGCCAAAGATGGCCTTGAACATCTGATTCTTCTGACTGTACCTCCCAAGTGCTGGGAATACAGGCACCTGCCACCATACACAGTTTATGTAGTGCTGAGAACTGAACTAAAGACGTTGTCCATGCTAGGCAAGCACTCTACTTCTGAGCTATATCTCCAGCCAGACATTTCTTTTTTGCTTCCTTCTTTTATTTTTTGAGCTAGGATTTCATGGTGCAACCCAGGCTAGCTGGAACTTGTTATCTATCTGAGGCTGGAAACTCCTTCACCTCAGTCTCACAAGTGCTGGGGTCACAAGTATGTATCACCATGCTTGACTTCCAGAATTGGTGACATCTCCTAGCTGGGTATATGAATGCTGAATAGCCCTGGCTTTTATCCCTTTACCCACAGGGCAACATCCCCATAAGCTAAGGAAATCCAATTCTTTTCATCTTTTTTTGATTTTTCTTCATCAGACTGCTCAAGGTTTTTTTAAAAAATATTTTTTGAGAAGGCCCCCTGTCCTATCTAGCCTCCCCATACCTCCCCCAATGAATCTCATGCATTCTGTCACATATGTTAAGTCTTATCCGGTCAACATTTGTACCCAGATGTCCCTTGGTGCAAGTTCATCCACCGAAGTCTAGTCAGCCTAACTAGTGGTCTTAAAGAATATCTGCTTTCCCTCACCCAGCAGTTGCCAACAGCTCCCAGGCTAGAGCCAGCCTACCACCCATTTCCCTAGCTCCACAATGGGCTCTTGTCTGATTGAGTCAGCATGGGTCTTGTGTACCACCTTTGCCAAAAGTTCACATGAGCAAGCTTCCAGTGGCCTGAAAGCCTCTGTTTCCCCATGTTCATGAACCAACCCTGGCTCTTACAATCTTTCTGCCCCCACTTCTTCAATGATCCTTGTGCCATGGGTGGGCGAGATTTAATATAGGAGTCCTACCCAGAAACACACACTCTGCAGTCTCTCAGTCTCTAAAACGGCCAATTGTGGCCTTCTGTGTGCATCACACTCTGCTATATAAGGAAGCTTCTCTGGTGAGAGTTGAGAGATGCATAGTATTCTCTCTACACCCTATTCCGCTATGTTCCATGAGCCTCAGGTGTAGAGGTTCCACTGTGGATATGTCACCTAGGACTGGGCATCTCCCAGATGTATCTTCTCCATTGTGGAAGTCTGTAATAGCCTTCATCTGTTGCAAAAAGAGGCTTCTTTTGTGAGTGGTGTATGGCCTACTTGTCTGTAACTATAAGGATCCGTATTTAGCATATGGTAAGGAATTTCATTTGTCTAGAAATATGGCAGAGATAGAGTTTTCTCTAAGATCTATGACCTCTCCAGTCATGTATATTTGGCTCTAATTACAGTGACACTCATGAGTTCCCTCCCATTGAGAAGGCTTTGAGTCCAATTAGATAGCTGTTGATTACCCACCACCCCCCAGATAACAGTGCCACTACTGCACCAATAGAGGCAGTTTCCTGTGCCAGTTGTTGGGGATATTAGGCTTTAGGACTGGGTTGGGCCATTGATTAATTTCCTCCCTGGCATCTGGCGTAGCATCCTCTGGAACTACAAGAGTTGGTCTTAAGGGAGGAGGCTTCCAGGTCAGTTTCAGCTCCATTGCTTCAAGTCCTGTGTCCAAAATATGTCCTGTCTTCAGCAGTAGGGCCTTACCTTCAAGTTTTTGGAGATAACCAAAGGGTCCAGCAATAGCTGTGTTATTTTGGGAGTCTCTTGCACTACTGTGACCAACAACTCGAAGGGAGGTTTCTCCTGTCTGGCACTGTGCTCCCTGCCATACAGCCCCCAGGTGTACATGTGCACTAATGTTCAGACACTGTGTGTGCATTTCTCAGGGGGGGTTGGAGGCAACACATTTCCCTCTGGTTTCCTATGCCACCCAAACTCCATTCATCCTCCCCTCTCTCCCCCCATCCAACCTTTATCTTCCCTCCCCAGTCCAAGCGTCCCCATTTCCCCTCCCCTCCCCATAACATCTGCCTCCCACTACCACCCCTCTTCTGAGTTCCCTTCTCCCCCACCGCCATGGCCCCTTGTTAATCCCTCCTTTCTCTCTTCTCAGCCGAACACTCCCACTTTCCCCACCAACCCCGCTGCTAATATCTGTTCCCTACTATCACCCTCTTTCAGACTCTTTTTTTCCCTTTACCTCTGTGCTTCCTTTCCATTTTCCTGGCTCCTATTGTTACATCAGGATATAAATTCACATATAAGGAATTGGTGCTATGATCTGCAAATGAGGGAGAACATACACCCCTTGCTTTTTTGAGTTTGTGTTACTTTACTTAGTACAACAGTTTCTAGTTCCATCCATTTGCCTGCAAATTTCATAATTTTATCTTTTCTTACGACTGAGTAGAATTCCATTGTGTAGATGTACCACATTTTCATTATCCACCTGTCTGTTGAGGGACACTTAGGTTGTTTCCATTTCTTAGCTATTGTGACAAGAGCAGCGACAAACATGAATGTACAGGTATCTCTACAGTAGGATCAGTCCTTTGGGTATATGCTAAGGAGAGGTATAACTGATCATTCAGAACTATGTGCATAAAAACAGCATGGTACTGGCACAAAAACAGATAGGTAGATTATATTAGTCAGGGTTCTCTAAAGAAACAACTGGTAGAATGAATATATATATATATATTCATAGGGGAATTTATAGGGATTTATCAGATTAGCTCACAGGATAGAGTCCGAGTAGTCCAACAATGGCCGCACCACACTGGAGAGGCTGAGAATCCGTAGTCGCTCAGTCCACAAGGCTTGATGTCTCAGTAGTCCCAATCTGGCGCTGAAGGTCTGACAAATTCCAAAATATCAGCTAGTCTTCAGTCTACAGCAGCAAGATGAACTCACCAGCGAGAGAGAAGGCAAGCAGCAAGAAGCCAGGCGTTCTCCTCTGCCTTTTATACAGGCTGCCATCAGAAGGTAACACCCACATTTAGGGTGTGTCTTCCAGCTTCAGATGATCCAATCAAGAAGATCTCTCTCATTTCAGTTAATCCCAGATCCAGTCAAGTTGACACCAGGATTAGCCATCACATAGATCAATATAACACAATAGAAGACCCAACCCTGAGTATATACAGTTTCAGCCACCTGATATTTGACAAAGATGCTAAGAACACACAATGGAGGAAAGACAGCATATTCAACAAATGGTACTGGCAAAACTGGATCTCCACCTGTAGAAGAATGAAATTGTGCCCTTATCTGTCACCCCACATGAAAGTCAACTCCAAATGGATCAAAGACCTCAATACAAAACCTGAAACTCTGAAAGTGCTAAAAGAAAACATAGGCAATATCCTACAAGATATAGATGTAGGAGAGGACTTTCTAAATCGGACCTCTCTCAAGATTTTTATCATCATTTTCAGAATTTCCACTCCTCACATCTCTCAGCTGCCGCTTGTGCAGAACTATGCATGCTACCCGGGGTCAAATGTCCACAGAGGAGACAGCATAGTCATCGTGCAATAGTGCTTGAGATTCAAAGTGCCGTGTCTTGGGTCTCTCTTGTTTGTTAGTTGCCAATGGATTTAATAGTCCTTAGCTTCCACGACCCCTGGGCCATTATCAAGTTCAAGAGCATATGGCTCATTCTTCCCTGAATGACGTGTGGGATTCTGTAAAGAGGCTGAGTTGTGAGTATCATTTCTATTCATTAGTGCTGATTACTATATCCATCCAGCCAGAGGCTGGCACGTATCTGCAGGTGGAGGCGTGGTAACTAAACTGCTGCCCTGCACACCACAGCCCAGTGGCTGCTTTTTCCCCCCTTCCTTCCTTCTCTTCTTTCTTCCTTTCTTTCTTTCTTTCTTTCTTTCTTTCTTTCTTTCTTTCTTTCTGCTGTGATCCCAGGCCTACCCTCCAAATCTGGAAATTTGTCTAGTATTTGCTCAGTCTGATGTGTTTATTTTTGACTTCCAGGGAGATAAGGAGGGCTGGGATAGGATCACAGATGTCTCTGGGGTCTTGTCCATTCGTGTTTCTTTTCTTTTGGCCCCTTTATTTGATTCTACTTTCTACATCATCAGGTTTGAATGGGAAGATACTGATGAACCGCACCCTTCTGATCAAGGGCCTCACTGTTGGTAAGGGTGAGCCTGTGCATTAATTTCCCTCAGAGCTCTTCCACATGCATGTGGGTGGCTGGGGACTGGACGCTCAGTGATCAGCAGATGGGAGTGCATCCTCTTCTCCCTTGCAAAGCTGTGAGCAGTGAGGGAACAAGCTGGAGGCAGGACAAGGGTTGGCTTTCCAGCATAACCCACTGATTCCTGTCAAATCTGATGGCCTCTCCCTGCTGCCCGTGTCCTTGCAAAGGGCCATGGACGCAGAGGGTTTCTGTTCCTATCTCAGGGCTGGTCCTCACTGTGGAGTTGATCTTTTATTTTTTTCCTTCTTATTTTCAGTTTTCATGTGTGTATGTGTGTGGTATGCATGCTTTTGCATGTGTGGGGGTGCGTGTACACGTGTGCACAGACATGAGGAGGCTTGAGGTTGATGCCAGGAATTATCTTGATGGCTCCTCCATACTGTTGGTTGAGGGAGAGTCCCTCAATCAAACTCAGGTTGATGCCAGGAATTATCTTGATGGCTCCTCCATACTGTTGGTTGAGGGAGAGTCCCTCAATCAAACTCAGATCTTGCCAATATGGCTAGCATCTTGTTGTTGTTGTTGTTGTTTTTGTTTTGTTTTACTTTGTTTGAGACAGGGCCCCCCTGTAGTCACAGCTGGAAATTGCTATGTAGACCAGGCTGGCCTCAGTCTCACAGAGATCCACCTGCTTCTGCCCCCTGCATGCTGGAATTAAAGGTGTGAGCACTGCCAAGCCTGGCTCACCATGGCTAGCATAGAGCCACCTTGTTCTATGGATCCCCATCTCTGCCTTCCTGAGGCCGGAATTACAGGAAGAACACCATGCCCACCAGGCATTTATATGTTGCAAGTGCTATGACCACAGAGCCTTCTCCCTAGTCTGTTTTTACTTGCCCTTCTTCCTGATTTTGTGTGTGTATGCACACATGTATGTGGGTGCATGTGTGTGCATACACATAAGTGTGTTTGCAAGGGAGGCCAGAGGATGTTGTTCTAGTACCCTCTATTGCTGTGCTAAAGACATGGACCAACACCAACTTGGGGAGAAAAGAGTTTATTTGGCTCACAGCGCAACTCATCATCAAAGGAAGTCAAGACAGGAACCTGGAGCACAGACCATGAAATAGTCCTGCTCCTCTGGCCTGTACTCAGCCTGCTTTATATACAACACAGGGCCACCAGCCCAGGGGTGGCACTGCCCACAGTGGACTGGGCCCTCCCAGTCGTGATCACTCAACAATCAAGAAAACACTCCACAGATGTGGCCACAAGCCAACCCAATGGAGACAATTTCTCAGCTGAGGGTCCCTCTACCCAGGTGTGACAACTACAGCTACTTAGCACAGGGTTCGTTTCTCAGGTGCTGTCCATCTTGTTCTGGAGACAAGGATACACCTGACTTTGCCTCCCTAATGCTTGCATCATAAGAGCATGCTACCCCCCCCCCGCCCACTTTCTTTTAACATGGGCTCTGGGGATCAACCTCAGACCTTCAGTTTGCTTAGCAAGTGCCATACTGATTGACCATCTCCCCAACTTTGAATTTCAATTTTTTTTGGTCTTTTTGAGACAGGGTCTCCCCGGCCTTGAACTCACAGAGATCTGCCTGCCTCTGCCTCCGGAGTGCTGGGATTAAAGGCGTGTGCCACCACGCTCGGCGAATTTCAATTTTTGAGAAATTTCTGATGTGCTATTTCCAAGGTACAGATCCCACTGTGGACCAGATAGGCACATGAATCAGTTCCTAAAGTATCAAGGCCTTTCCTGAATATAGAAATTCACAAGCTAGTCATGGTATCCAAGTCTTATTTTGGAAATTGTTTTCAGTTTCTTGATCTAATTTATCAAAATTAAAAGTTCTACTTCCCACCATAGTAGAACCAGGTACTGGAACTGTGTGCCTTACATTGTGGGAACACTAACTTAAAAAAATTATTACAGCTATTTGTCTGTGTGTGTATATATACAATCACATGCATGAGTAGGCACATGCCATTGATTGAGTGTGTGGAGGTCAGAGGACAACTGTCAGGAGTCAGTCCTCTCCTTCCACCATGTGTATACTAGGGATCAAACTCAGATGACCAAACTTGGCAAGAGCCCCTACCTACTAGCCATCCCATTAGTTCAGCACTAAATTTTGACGGGATCTGAATTTCAAGTTGGTCTGGTGTGTAATCTGAGGCCCAAACAGAAAATGAGAAGTTCTCAGCTAACTACTCCTTAGTAAAAGAAAAGATATATCTGAATTTATTTAATTAAAAAAAATTTTGAGACTGGGCCTTGCCATGTAGGCTAGGCTGGCCTTGAACTTGTTACCTTGCCTCAGCCTCAAGAGTGCTGGAATTATAGATATGTATCACTATTCCTGGCATGCAGCAGCATTTAAAAAGATCAACAGTACCAAAATGCATCTGAGGGTCATTTAAAACACAGGTGAGTTTAGTTTAATGAAAGCTATTTAAAATATTTAATAGTGGCTTTTAAAGTTTATCTATATTTATAAAGACTGATTTTCCAATTAACATACATTGGTTTAATTCATTGAACCTGTCAGCAGAGGTTAGGGATAATTTATCCTTCTCCTTTCTCTCAATGCATAGGTTTGCACACGCAAGCATTAGTTTAAGAAGTTTATGATTTGGAGAAGATAGATAAGCCCATCTGGGCAGAGAGCCAAGTGCAGGCTCTTTGGAATGTGCCAGGAACCCAGTCTAAAGCAAAGCTTTCCTAGGAGCGATACTACCGTAGAGGTGACCTGAACTCCAGGCTACTTAAGGACATAGGCAGGCAGCTTAGGGCTTGTGAGCTGTTCATGATGATGCAGGACTCTAGAAACAAACTCTTGATTGAGCTTTGTTGTGGACATGCTAGGAGATCTTGAGCTAGACCATCAACTTCAGGTGAGACTCTTCATTGATACCAGTACTCATGAAAAGGCAATCGGAATCCCAGGGCCACTGACCCTCCACAAGCCAAAGTTCTAGCTCGATCGATAAAGTGGTTGCCGTCCAAGGACGACTATCAGAGCTCAACCCTCAGCACCCATGGGGAAAAAAAAGTGCAGTGGTAGCTGCCTCAATCCTAGTGCTGAGGTGGCAGTGACAGGCAGATCACACTGGATTTCACTGGCCAGTCAGTTTAGCCTAATTGGTGAGCTCTTCTGCGAGCTCAAAAATTAAGGTAGAGAATGGTGGAGGAAGACACCTAACATCAACCTCTGGTCTCCACATGTATGTACACACACACACTTGCACACGTGTACATGCAGACAAGAACATGTACACACACACCAAATGAAATAAGAAGATGACGGATGACACTGTTACACTAATATTCAAATTTGAGTGTCAGTCATACGGCACTGGCAGTAACAGGCTCAGTTGGAATCTCGGGGTAAAATTCATTGTCAAGTACCCACCCACAATCTTTTATTTTCACTGTTAGCTAATTTCTTTGCTTTCAAAAGCAGAGTCAGGGAGATCAGCAACTCCAGCAAACTCTGGGTCAGGTTGATATTTGTTTAAATACTGTAGGGCTGCATCTTGATTTTTAAACCGTTTATTAGAGCATCCATCAAAGAATTTTGCAAAAGCATCTAGAGAAGCCAGCAAAGTTGCGTTACTCCTTTTTCTTCTCTCTCTCCTTCTCTCTTTGTAGTTTTCACGATCTGAACTTTGAAGACCTTCGTGGTTGCTTTTCTTTATCATCCGTTTTTCTTTTTCCTTCCTTGAGCCAAATCCCATCAAATATCTACCAAATGTTACCCAGAAATGCTTTGGAGGAAGAGAGGAGTTTATCCAACTGTGTTAAAGTGACTGTTTCAAGTCGGCTCACACCAGCCCTGAATAAACACATATTGATATTACAGAACAAAATAATATATTAGCACATTGCTCATTTGTGCTCCGATAGTCACCCCGATCCTATTTGTCATGTGAGGAGTGACAACACAATTACACCCGAGTGCTAATAGAGTGGAAGGGCGAAACTGCCTGACCTCGGCATCCGGGTCGACTGGAATGTTTGATGTCTCATTGAATTAGTATCACAGTGTGAAAGACAAAGCTCAGGCTAATGGAAATGAGCCTGGACATGCCATACTGCTGATTGGGCTGACATAATTAGAATAATATTCCGCACAGAGCTAATAACAAGCGGGAGAAATAAATAACCAAGAGATAACCTAATTGCTGCATGCTAAAAATGTTCTCGTGAATATGCTAAGGTTAGCATTTTCTGTTTACTTATAGGAAGCTTAGGAAGGAAAGCAGGGAGGACGGCCAAGGAGGACCACCACAATGCACTGCCCTCCAGAGGGCCCAGCCCTGCCATCGTTCCTGGTGGCTCTTTCAGCAGTCACCAAGAAACCTTGCAGTGGGCCCACTCTGTAGCAGGCACAGGGGCAGGGGTCTAGAAATGGCACACCCAAGGGAGCTTGCAGCTTAATAGGAACGATGACCCAGAGGTATATGAATCCAGCACAGAGTGGGAGCAGGAAGCAGCTCTGAAGAGAGTTGAGAAACTTGCACTGAGAGAGATCGTTTTCAATAGGCTGGCAAGTTCAGTGCCCTGGTGATTCAAGTAGGAAGTTCACATGATTTAGTGGGATATTATCCAATTTCTTACTGAGACATCGATGAAGATTTCCATTCACAACAGATTTCAATGCCCTACAAAGGAATATTAATATTGGGACTGGTTTCAAATCTTACCCCACACTCAGAGAGTGATGATAAAGATTCCTTCCATTTGTGGGTACAAAGGAATATTAATATTGGGACTGGTTTCAAATCTTACCCCACACTCAGATTCCTTCCATTTGTGGGTTGTGTGTGTGTGTGTGTGTGTGTGTTTTGTTGTTGTTTTGTGTTGTGTGCAGTAGGTTCATTTATGTTGTTCAACTCAAGTTATTTATTCTAGCTTCATTAATTGTGACACAATAGCCTGACAACAAGTAACTTAGGGGAGAAAGTGTGTTTTAGCTCACCAGGTCACAGCCCATCCCTATGAGGAAGGAAGTCATGGCAGTGGGAGCTTGAGTCAGCTGGTTGCATCACATCCGCAGTCAACAGCACAGAGAAATGCATCCGTACTGCTCAGCTCTGTTCTTCCCCACTCTTACACAGTTCAGGGGCCAGTCTGTGAGATGGTGCTGTCATACAGGGTGGGTCTTCCTACCTCAGTTAATCATATTAAGAAAAGTCTCTCACAGGCATGCCCATAGGACAACCTGATCTAGACAATCCCTTGTGAGACTCTCTTCCCAGTTGACTCTAGGTTGTGTCAAGTTGACCATTAGAACTAACCTTCTTCAAGTTCAAAGGCAGTGAGATACACACTCTGCTGACCTCAAAGCTGAGTGCTTCACTGAAACATCTAAAGTAAGTGGGGAGATGGAAGAGGGGGGGTCAACTCCTTGCAGAGACAGAGCTCACACTTCTTTTGGCTCCTTGCTGTAATGTCCAGCACTGAGGGTTCTGTTGATAACAATTGGTGCTGAGTGACAATTTGATGAAAGGATATTTAGATGCCATATTTTGGTGGTCTCGTTTAAATCTTGCAGTTCAGAAGTAAGAATTATTGTGTGTGCATAGGTATGTTTCATGGGTGCACATGCATGTGTGTGTATATATGCGTGGTGGTCAGAGGTCAACATTGGATGTCTTCCTCAATCATTATCCACCTAATTTTTAAAAAATTTATGTGTATGTTTGTTTTGCCAGCATTTATATAAGTACACCTGTATATGCAATGCCCAAAGAGGTGGCCAGAAGGTATCAGATCCCCTGGAACTGGAGATATGGATGGTTGTTAGCCTCTATGCGAGTGCTGGGAATCAAACTCAGGTCCTCTGCAAAAGCAGCCAGTGGCCCTAACCCTCCACCTTTTTTTTGAGACAGGATTGCTCACTGACTATAGAACTCATCAATTCAGCTAAGCTGGCTGGCCAACAACCTGCAGGAATTCACCTGACCCTGCACTTGGCTTTTATGTGGCTGCTTGGAAGCCAAACTCAAGTTCTCACAGAGCTGCCACTTCATGGACTAAGCCATCTCCCCAGACCAGAAACAAGAACTATTTCACACACAAGGAATCAAGGTTTAGAGAGGCTAAGGTCGCACAGCTGAGAATTAGCAGGGCCGCATCTAATCTGAGGTACAAGTGTGGATGCTTCTGAAGAGTTCAGATATAAAAAGAAGGGCAGAAAACCAGGTAGTGGATGGAAGTGGAGAGAAAGCTGGGAGACTCCGAAGCAATGTCTGAGCAGCGGGGAGCGAGGGCAGAAATGAACACAGAGCCTCATGGACAGCGAGAAGCAGGGTCTGCTAACTCACCATCCTTAATGACCAAGGAAGCTGGGATTCAGAAACATAAATGATGGTCCCCCTAGGGAGCGGAAAATCAGAACTAAGCATCATAATTGCTCTTCCTGCCTTCCTCAGCATTATTTGTTCATATTTGGTTCTATTTTATAACTTTTATATAAAACGAGCAGGTAGTACAGGGTAGTGAACAGAATACTGGACAAGGAATTAAGAGTGCCCTGGACTGAACTTTGGCACTGATTGGCTGTGTGACCTTGAATCAGTAGTTTCTTCTCCTTCCTGGGCTACCCTCTTGGGGCATTAAAATCCTAGGGACCAGGGGCTAGGAGATAGTTCCTTAGAAAAGTACATGCCATGCATGCATGTGGACCTGATTTCAGATCCCCAGAGGCTAGGCAAAAAAGAAGAAAAAAAGAGTCATGGTGGAATGCACTTGTAATCACAGCGCTAGGGAAGCAGAGATAGGCAGAACCCTGTGGTTTGATGACCAGCCTACTTCACCAAACTGGTTTCAGGTCAGTGAGAGACTCTGCCTCAAAACACAGGATTGACATGTCCTGAGATTGACACCTGAGGTTGACCTCTGGCCAATACACACACACACACACACACACACACACACACACACACACACACACACACAGAGAGAGAGAGGAGAGAGAGAGAGAGAGAGAGAGAGAGAGAGAGAGAGAGAGAGATTTTTACCACCCCTTTTATTCTTCTACACTGGCCTTACTGATTGACATTTTTGGCCTTTGGAACAGAGTATGTTGCTAAGAGGCCCAAGGACATTTTGACTTTTGGCCAAGAAACTGGCTGCTTTTCTTTGGGGTCTTTTTACCCTCTAACTGCCCATCCAATTCCTACCTCCTATACATATCACACCATCCTCTGAAGAGGACACTGACCGCTCTGGCTTCTTCCATGCTGAACAGGGAGAAGGGGTAACTTTTTAGTTTAGTTTATTACCATGATTCCACTAGTGCCATGCTGCATCAATATTTTGAACAAGAGTTTTTCTTTGCATTTGGTTTGCTGATCATTTAAATAGGTGTGTTAGAAAGGATGGAAGAAAGCAAAGGGGAGAAATACAAAAGCTAATTGCTAATTAGAATAGACTGCATTCATATTGGAGAAAAGAGGAACAGATCTACCAAATATGTGCCATCTTTCATCAAGATTATTATGCACTTGACCTTGTGGGCAGGGTCATTGCTCTAGTGGCCTGGGACATAGAAGGACACTTCTCCAATTGCAGATAAACCTCTGATTGGATGGAAGAATTTCTCCCAAAGTTAACATTTGAGTTTTCAAAGCTCAAGACATGCCTGCACATTTTGAAATAAAACAAATACCAAAATAGCTCTCTAATTACTTCTGGCTAAATTGTCAGATCAAGTAAAACAACACATTTGTGATTCTTTGTGCAACATGAGCTTAAAAACTTTACTATGGGGGCTAGAAATAGACCAGGGAAGGAATATGTTGACCTTTGAGTCATGGAGGTATTAAAAATGGTTATCCAGTCCTGCATGGTTCATGCCTTTAATCCAGCACTTGAGAGGCAGAAGCAGGTGGCTTTCTGTGAGATGGAGACCAACCTGGTCTACATAGCAAGTTCTGGGTCAGCTGGGGCTACAGGGAGACCCTGTTTCAAAAAAATAAAAAATAAAAAAAAGATGCTAATCTAGTAGCAGATGAGAGAGACAGAGAGAGACAGAGACAGAGAGGCAGACAGGATTCTCATGTCCTGATTTAGCACATCTCCATGTAGGACTCCAAGCAGCCACACTGAATCAGAGAGTCTGTGTGGCAGACATGGAGGCTGGTTGTGTTGGATCACAATAAACATCAAACGTGAAAAGTTCCTTAAAGGCCTGTGGTGGTTTGAATGAATGTCTCTCACAGGCTTTAAGTATTTGGAGACTTGGTTCCCTTGTTTGGGAGGGTAATGGGACCTTTAGGAACTGTGGCCATGCTGGAGGAAGCACATCAGTGGGGGCAAACTTTCCAGTTTTGCTCTGCTTCCTGTACTTGTTTGAAGATGTGAGTGCTCAGCTCTCTCCTCTGGCCACCTCTGGCCCCATGTCTCCCCGCCATGATGGACTCTTACCTCTCTGGAATTGTAAGCAAAATAAACTCTTCCTTCTATAAGTTGCCTTGGTCATGGTGTTTTATCACAGCATCTAAAGAATAAATAAAGGTCTATACCACGTTGCAGGAAAAGTGATTAGGGGACTGTTGCTTCACTTTTCCCAGGGAACCAATTTCTATTTGGCTAACATAGAGAGGGCAGCAGCAGACCAAAGAAAGGATTACATCTGAGTCCAGCTTGGTAAACTAGTGAGTTTGCTGGAGTTATTTACAGGAAGTGTGCTACTAGGAAACCTCTGTCCCCTGCACACCTTGCAGATAGTGACACCATCAAAGAGTCTTCTCTGCCCCAGCAGTTGCCTACCATTTCTATAACTCTGGGGAAGGGCCTTAGGAATCTGTGAACCTTCTCACTCCCTCCACATAGGAATGCTAGTGGACCTGGCCTCATGTAGGGTGATTCAAAGCAGCAGTCACTGATCATGTCCAACCCAGAGGTAACAGAGACACAACAGAGACATGACCGTGAAGACCCCCGTGTTGATCTGAGGTACCCTGGCTACTAACTCCAAAGCCCTTCCATACTTAATTTTAAAAATTTCCTTCCAGGTTTACAATATCAGCAGCATGAATTTCAGTTTTACAACTTACTGGTTACAATTTGGCACAAGTTATTAACTTATAAAATTTTTCTTACTGGTTTAAATATATGGAACAACTAAACAAACAAAAATCAACCAACCAAATTTTTACAAAACAAAAACAAGGAAACAACCAGCCAAAACCCCCGGCCCATTCCATGGTAAAATAATGGTAAAGGGAGTTTATTTGCATATAAGCAAATATATAAACGGGCTGGAGAGGTGGCTCAGTCAATAAAATGCTGACTATGCAAACAGGAAGATCTGAGTTGGGATCCCAACCCACATAAAAGCCAAGTGCAGCATCATACTTCTATATTCTCAGCACTGGGGAGATGGAGACAGACAGATCCCTGGAGCTCATTGGCCAGTCAGCATAGCCAATCATTGAGCTCCAGATTCAGTGAGAGAAACTGTCAAAAAATAAGATGGTGAGAAATTGAAGAAGACAATGGATGTTGACCTCTGACACACACACACACACACATACACACACACACACACACACACTTACATGCACATATGAACACACCCCTACACAAAAATTAAATGAATGGATAAGTAGTATTTAACTAATGGTAAGTGGCAGGGGGCAAGGAGTCAAGGTTGGGGTGATGTTTCTTATAATAAATGCCATGGAGACCATGGAGCTGCACTGTTTCTTCAGATCAAGGACATTTTCTCCTTCCTAATAACTTTAAATAATTGCTACAGAACAGGCGGATTAAAGTAAGATAAATTTGTATTTAGCATATGTGAAAATATTATGAATAGTTGTGCACCCAATTCACTTTGATGCCCTTTGACAATGTGATAATTTTTGCAAAGATGGTGCTTAAAATGCCGTTTCATACAAAGTTCAGATTTTTCCCCTTGTTGAAAAAATACAGGGCATCATTAATTTGCAGGCCTGTATGCTAATTTTGCTGAGAGCCCCATTTACTTCTCTTTCCTTCCACTTTGTTTAAAGTTGGTTGTTGACAACTCTCAGGCGTGTCAAACTCTCATCGCTAATAATTGCTTAAGGACCCCTAACTTCTACAAATGTTGGTTCCAGCTCCAAACCCCATGCTAACCCTGGAAGAAAAAAAATGGGGGGGGCTGTGAAAGAATAAAAGGAACTTCTTCTGATGAATTTTTGATTTTCCTTCTTAACAAAGAAGTGTCTGAGATTCAAAGCAATAGCTTAAAGTGATATTATAAAATAGAATGCGGAGTGCACTATCTGAATGACTCTTTGCTTTTAATGTGGGGTTGAAAAATTGTCAGTGCCTTTTTTGATTAGGTGGGTTTTTTTTTTTTTGTTCTTGATCTAAGAGTTGAGGAGAAAAACATGCTACTCGCATTTGAATACAGCAGGAGCAGAGACGGCGTGTGCGGAGATGAAGCCGCAGCAGCAGCCCCAAGGCAGCACCTGTGTCTTCAGGTCAGTGCCACCCCTCCTCAGATCGCTGTGGCACCCCTCGTCCTGCAGAGACTTTATTAGGCCTAATTAGGTGGGCTGTCACTTTTATTGGTGATGGGAAAGGAAGATAAGTAGATCGCCTGTGTCATCTATCTCTATCCGGACGTGTCTAAAAAGTCTAAAGTGATTGCTGTAGGCCACAAATATATCACCACAAGAAGCAAAGGGAACTGAAAAGAAAAAGAAAAAAACCCAAAACACCCAGAACTGTAATAAAAAAACCTCTAGAAATGCCTTAGCTTCGGCACTGCTGTGTATAATTTCAAACCCACAGAGAAGAGAGCGGGAAGCAGCCTAGTGGTCCTTTTGTTCCGAGGGAGAAGGCTGTCTGATAGAGTTGTGGTGGCTGAGTGAAGTTTGGTAAGGGGAAGATGCTTCCTACCCAGGAGGCAAGCCATGGGGTCTTGAGAAAAAGTTCATCCAAGTTGTAACACGAACTCCACATAGGGTGTGGCTGAGCAGTACAGAGGGGCTGGGAGATGGAGTCATGGGTAAAGTGCCTGCTGTCTGCTCATGAGGGTCTGAGTTTGGATCCTCAGAACCCATGTAAGAGCTGGATATGGCAGTGTCTGTAGCCCTGGTGCTTGGAGAGGGCAAAGACTTTTTGCTCATGGAAGCTCACCTGTCAGCTCATCTCAAAACCATGAGCTTACCGTTCAGTGTGAGGTCCTCTCCTAAAAAATAAGGTGGAGAGTGATAAAGGAAAATGCCTAATGTCCTGCTGTTGACCTCTGGCCTCCATACATGGAGTCCTGAGTATGTGTACCCATGCACACAGGCACATACACACATGCATGCGTGCGCACACACACACATACTCTCACACATACATTCTCACATACACTCACACATATATACACACATACATGTACACACACTCCTACACATACGCACACATATACATACTCATACACATACAAGCACCCATATACTCACACATACAAACACCCATGTACTCACACATAAACATACATTTATACATACTCTCACACATAAACACACATATACACACACATTGACATACACACACTCACAGAGACAGACACACACATAAACACATACATACACAATACACACACATACACATATACACACACATACAAATATACAAATGTACACTGACACATGCATGCACTAACAGTCACACACATATACACACACTCCTGCATACATACACACATACACATACACACACACACACCCCAAAAAAACAAAGAGGAGAAAAGGAAAAAAGTACATTTAAGTAAAGAGAAACCCAGAGGCATGGTTTTCTTTCTTGTTTGCTTTTGGGGTGGTGCTTGAAATAGAGGCAAGATTAGGTATTTCTGAAATTTTTATTAATTATTTTCTGGATAAGAACAACTATCTCTCCTCCTGTTAGAGTGCCAGCTGTGGAAATGGTGCCAGTGGAAACAGTTCACAGCATGCTGCGACTGTTCTCATCACTAGTGGTAACCAACTGCCAGACAACAGCCATTGGAGTTGGATGTGACTCTGTGGTACAGCACTTGCCTGGCATGCATGAGGCCCAGGGTTTGATGCCTAACACTGCACAAGAAAAAGCAAAACAGGGTGAAGAGATGGCTCAGCAGTTAAGAACACTGGGTGCTCTTTCAGAGGACCTGGGTTTGGTTCAGTTCCCAGCACCCACAAGGGAGTTGACAACCATCTGTAACTCTAGTTCCAAGGAATCCACCACCCTCTTCTGGGCTGCCATGGGCACTGCATGTACGTGATGCACTTACATGCAGGTAAACATTCATATATATGTGTGTGTGTGTGTGTGTGTGTGTGTGCGTGCGTGTGTGTGTATAAAGATATATATATAATCTTTAGAAACAGAAATATTTAATAAGGAAAAACCCAAGCAAAACAAAATAGCAAACAGCAAAAGGCCGATTCTCTACTGTGCTGCACTTGAGCAAATGACATTAGCTTGATGTTCTAGAATCCCTCTATGTGACTATGAGCTCTTGACATCTTGACACACTGTATGATGTTTAAATAGAATCCCTTGGCTAATCACATCACCTCAGTAAGTTATAAATTATATAGAGTCTTATTTCTTATTTTTCTTGTGTGCATACTATGCTCAGAGCCCTGCTAAATATATACTAGGGGCGGTAGAGGCTCTGATCTCAGGAGACCACCAGAGAGTGCTGATTTCTGGCCTTCCTCTGGCCTCTCTCAGGCAGAGAGTCTGAGAATGCAGGGGATTGTCTGAGAGCCCCCAGATCCTGCCTCCATATGATGAAGGAAGCCTGAGCATACCTGACTGGACCCTGAATTGGGCTTCTGTGGGTACTCCTGAATAGCTGATCTGAAGCCATCAGTTCCCTCCAAATTAAACCTGAGAGAGCCTGAATCCTGTACCAGCCAGCTTTACATAACCAATAAAAAAGGATTTAGGCACCCCAATAATACAAACAGAAGCATATTTCAACTTAATTCTCATATCAAAATCATAAGCAACAAAAGAAATTCGCATGCCAAAATCACAACAAAAGGATAATAAAATGGAAAGTCAAAACGCTGTGTCCCACCAAAATCCACCAATCCTGTAGAAGAGTTCTAAAATGAGAACCCCTTGAGATAACCCAGGACACAATTTAAAAGAACAATCATAAACATGATCAAGGA
>NW_008341422.1:1995779-1997903 GCF_000622305.1 Nannospalax galili | reverse complement strand
GAATAGAGGAAGGAGAAGAATTTCAGGTTAATGGTGTTGACCAGATCTTAAACAGGATTATAGAAGAGAATTTCCTGAAATTAAGGAAAGACATCCCCATAAAAATACAGGAAGCACATAGAACATCAAATAGAAATGATCAGAAAAGAAACTCCCCACAACATATCATAGAAAAATCACCAAATGTACAGACCAAAGAGAGAATACTGAAAGCCACAAAAGAAAAACAACAAGTCACATTCAAAGGAAAGCCCATCAGAATTACAGCTGACTTATCAATGCAAACTATGAAAGCCAGAAAAGCCTGGACCAAGGTATTTCCAGTTCTACATGACAATAGATGCCAGCCCAGAATACTATACATGGCAAAAATGTCTATTATAGTTGAAGGGGAAAGAAAAATCTTCCATGACACAAATAGCTTGAAAGAATACATGTTCACAAAACCAGCCCTTCAAAGAATACTTGAAGCACTACAGAGAGCAGATAAACAACTATACCCAGGGGCAATGAAAGAAAATAAAGGTATAATCTAGGAAACACAAAATTAGACAGAGACCATGAACAGCAATCAAAATGACAGCAACCAATACACATCTTTCAACAATAACCTTAAATATCAATGGACTGAACTGCCCAGTCAAAAGACACAGGCCAAGTGAATGGATTAAAAAATAAAATCCATCTCTTTTCTGTCTTCAAGAAATCCATCTCATCTTCAAGGACAGGCTCTACCTTAAGGTAAAAGGATGGAAAAGAATATTCCAAGCAAATGGCACTAAGAAACAAAAAGGGGTTGCAATTCTAGTATCTGACAAAATAGACTTCAAAGTAAAATTAATGAGGGTCACTTCATTCTGATCAAAGAAACAGTTAGCCAAGAAGATATTACAATCCTTAACATATATGCACCAACCACTGGTGCACCCAAATCCATAAAAACAATACTACAGGACTATAAGTCACAGATTAACCCCAACTCAGTAATAGCAGGGGACTTCAATACCTCACTGACTCCATTAGACAGGTCAACTGGACAAAGAATAAATAGAGAGATGTCTGAGTTAAATGATAACATACATCAAATGGACCTAACAAGACATGTTTCAATTATTCCACCCAAGCACCAAAGAATACACTTTCTACTCAGCACCCCGTGGAACTTTTTCAAAAATTGACCACATACTGGACCACAAAACAAACCTCAACAAATACAAAAAATTGAAATAATTATATGCATTCTGTCAGACCACAATGCAATAAAGCTAAAAATCAACACTGGATAAAGCCCTGGTCATTACACGAACTCGTGGAGGTTGAACACCTAAACAATGAGTGAGTCAAAAGAGAAATTAAGAAAGAAATAAGAGAATTCCAGGAATTCAATGAAAAGGACAATACAACACAACACAACTTCTGGGATACATAAAAAGCAGTCGTAAGAGGGAAGTTTACAGTTCTAAGTACCTACATTAAAAAATTAGAAAAAGCCCAAATAAATGACCTAACATTGCAACTCAAGAGACTGGAAAGGCGAGAAGAAATGAAACCCAAACTCAGCAGAAGAGAAGAAATAACAAAAATCAGAGCAGAAATTAATGAAATAGAAACAAAGAAAATAATATAAAGCTAAACAAGATAGACAGACCCTTAGCTCAGTTAGCCAAAAGAAAGAAAGAACAAATCTGAATCAACAAAATCAGAGATGAAAGGGGAAATATCACAACAGACACCCAAAAGATCGAGACCATTATAAGGCGATATTTTAAAAACATATATGCTACTAAATCTGAAAATCTAAAAGAAATGGATGGATATCTGAAGTCATGGGAACCACGAAAGTTAAACCAAGAAGAGATCAACAGTTTAAACAGACCCATAACATATAAGGAAATTAAAACAGTTATACAAAACCTCCCAACTGAAAAAGGCCCAGGCCCAGATGGATTTACAGCAGAATTCTACCAGACATTTAAAGAAGAACTTCAACTAATACTACTTAAATTATTCAAAACTAGAGAAACAGAGGGAGAATTCCCAAATTCCTTCTAGGAAGCCAGCATCACTCTAATACCCAAACTGGGTAAAGACACAACCAAAAAAGAAAACTATAGACCCATATCC
>NW_008341422.1:1986416-1995523 GCF_000622305.1 Nannospalax galili | reverse complement strand
GACAAGAACCACATGGTCATCTCAATAGATGCAGAGAAGGCCTTTGACAAAATTCAACATGCATTTATGTTCAAAGTCCTAGAGGGAACTGGACAGGAGGGAACATACCTCAACATAATTAAAGCCATATTTAACAAACCCACAGCCAACATCATTCTAAATGGAGAAAAACTGGAAGCATTCCCATTAAAATCAGGATCCAGACAAAGATGTCCACTATTTCCACTCCTTTTCAAAATAGTGCTTCAAACTCTTGCTAGAGCAATAAGACAGGGAAATGAAATTGAAGGAGTACTACTTGGAAAAGAAGAGGTCAAACTATCACTTTTTAGAGATCATATGGTATTATACCTAAGAGATCCCAAAAGTTCCACCAGAAAACTCCTAGAACTGATCAACACTTTCAGTATAGTGGCAGGGTACAAAAACAATCTACAAAAAACAGTAGCCTTTCTATTAAACCAATAACAAGCAATTGGAGAAAGAATACAGGGGAATGCTCCCATTCACAATTGCTGCAAAAAAATTAAAATATCTTCATATAAATCTGACCAAAGACACCAAAGATCTCTAAAGTGAAATTTTTAAATCATTAAAGAAAGAGATGGAGGAAGACACCAGGAGATGGAAGGACTTCCAATGCTCATGGATTGGAAGAATTAATATTGTGAAAATGACCATCCTACAAAAAGCAATATATACGTTCAATGCAATCCCAATCAAAATCCCCATGACATACTTCACAGTATTAGAGAAAACCATCCTTAAATTCATATAGAAGCACAAAAGACCCGGATAGCCAAAGCAACCCTGAGCACAAAGAGCAATGCTGCGGGGATTACTATACTAGATCTCAAAGTATACTACAGAGCTATAGTCATAAAAACAGCATGGTACTTGCACAAAAATAGACACATAGATCAATGGAACATCATTGAAGTTCCAAACCTGAGGACACACAATTTCAGCCACCTGATATTTGACAAAGGTGCCAAGAACACACAATGGTGGAAACACAGCATCTTCAACAAATGGTGCTGGCAAAACTAAGAAGCAACATACTCTGTTCCAAAGCCAAAAATGTTGAAAGTGTTTGGGAGCTTCTATCTAATCCTTAAAAGATTTAAGGTTACTTCTTCAGAAGTGGGAATGTTAGAGTAGCCAAAGGCCCCATAAAAATAAATCAAAGAAGAAGAAAGAGTACATGAAGTTATCAGAAAAAAAGTGATGGGGCGATATGGGAGGAGTTAGAGGAGAGTGAGTGGGAGTGCATTTGATCAAAACACCTTACATGTATGAAATTCTCAATAAATTATTTATTTAAAAAATATGTGCTAGGTGTTTGAAAAGTAGTGGTTACTTTATTTTTTGAAATGTGATTAGTGTGTTTTTCAGTTGCAAATGAGAACTTTACAGTGTTATGCAGAAAATGTTGGTGCCAACATTAAGTAATTAAGTGATTTTTAAAACGCAAGCTTTGGGGGGCTGGGAAAATGGCTCAGTAGTTAGCAGTACCTACTGCTCAATCACTAGGACCAGAGTCTGGATCCCACATAATATGCCAGGGTCTTGACAAATGTCTGTAACCCCAGCTCCAAGATGGGTGGGGACAGTAAGGCCTATGGGAAAACCAGAGCCCCAGTTCAGAGAGGCCTCGAAAGAATAGCAGAGGATGCTATGGGACGCCCACACCCTCTTCTGGCCTCTGCACGTGTGCACACATGTTCACATATGCTCAAACATGCATATAAATAAATAAGTCTTGAAAAGTAAGGTCAGCGAATAATAGCAAGAATTGACAAGCAGGAGTACATCAAATTAAAAGGTTTCTTCAGGACACAGGAAACAATCACTGCTAGGAAACTTTACCAGAGAGCCATACATTCATCCAACTGGGGATTAATATTCAGAATATATAAATATTCAAAAACCAAAACACAAAAGAACAAGTCATTAATCAACAAATGGGGAAATGAACTGAGTAGACGCTTCTCAAAAAAGAAACACAAATGACAAATAATTATATGAAAATCAGTCAATCAACTTATGTGTCATGAAAATGCTAATCAAAAGTACATTGAGCCAGACACGGTGGTGCACACCTTTAATCCAGTGCTCCAGAGACAGAGGCAGGTAAGGTGAAGTCTAGCCTGATCTATATAGGGAATTCCACGCCAGCCAGGGCTTCCCAGTAAAACCCTGTCTCAAATATAAATAGGTAAACAAGTAAACAACAACAAAGCATTAAGATTTCATCTTATCCCACTCAGAATGGCTGTCATTAAAAACACAACACATGCTGCAAAATACACAGGTGGAAAGGGAACCTGAATACACTGCTGGTGGGAATGTAAATTAGCCCAGCCACCATGGAATTCAGTACAGATTTTCCTAAAATACAAAAACCAGGGTTACCACAGGACCTAGCTACACAGCACCAGAATATAGATCTGAAGGAATCTAAGCCCGGCACACCTGTGTGTTTGCTTACTGGGGCCGTATTAACCACAGCGAAATTACAGAGTCAGCTAAGGTATCTGTCAGTGGATGGACAAGGAAAATGTGGTGTATGTGCCCAGTGGAGGGTTACTCACCCTCAAGGACATCCTTTACAGAAGGTGGATGGAACTTGAGTCATTAGGTTAAGTGAAATAAGCTAAAATAAAAAAGATGAGCATGGCCCGCTTTCACTCATGTACGTGACCTAGACAGAAAAAAGAAAGGTAGCATGACAGCAGAAAGGGGCTACTAGGGCAAGGGAGCCAGGGGACAGGGAAAGAGGGGAAAGAGGGGAACGGGGTGAACGCGATCCAAACACATTATACACACATATGAAAATGTCACAAGGAAATTATCATTTTGTGCACTTATAGTTACTTGTTTTTAAAAATAAATTGAAAATAAGTGGTCAAAATATACTTGTGTCAGTTGTGGTGAAGCAAGTTTTCAGTCCCAGCACTCACAAGGCAGAGGCTGGTAGATCTCTGTGAAATCAAGGCCAGCTTGGTCTACATTGTGAATTCCCGGCCAAGTAGGCCTACAGGGAGGTCTTGTCTCAAAACAAACAAACAAACATACTTGTTCCAGAGTGTTCACAGAAGCACTCCTCCCAATGGCTTAAAGGTAGAAACAGCTCGAAAGTGGGTTAAGTAGTAAGGGGATAAACAAAATCTGTTATGTCCATTGAATGGAATAATACTCATCTGTGAGAAGAAACAGATGCCGACACATCACACAGTGTGGGTAAACTTGGAAAAATGCTATGTGGAAGAAGCAGGACATGAAGGCCGACATTCTGTAGGATCGCTCCACACAAAATGTCTGAACCAGGCATGTTCACAGAGTTAGGAAGTCTCTGGTGCTGGGAAGGTTGGGCAGAAGATGGCGAATGACTGCTAATTTGGGTAGGGCTTCTTTAGAGGATGTGATGAAAGCTTGACTGTGCAGGTGGCTGTGCAACTCTGTGAGGGCACAAAGAAAGAACCCATTGAATGGATGCTTTAATGGTGTATGAATCATACCTTTAAAAAATACAGTTCTTAGTGCTGTGTCACACAGCCTCACAACCTGAGTTTGCTCCCCAGAACCCACATGAAGGTGGGAGGGGAGAACAGAGGACACCAAGTTGTGCTAGGGCTTGCACATGTACACTGTGGCATGTGCTCTCACACATGTCATACACATGTGTGCACACATACACACTAATAATAAGTAAAAACTTCAGTTATTAGAAGAACAAAAGGAAGCTATGTAATACCTCCAAATGATGCTTATTCAAGACCAAGACAATCAGAACAACCCAGTCAAATGTTTACACATTGCTTTGAGATTTATTATATACATTTTAAAAATCTATGGATTGAATAGGTGCAACTTATTCTCTCTTTTTTTTTGTCTTTTTGAGACAGGGTCTCCCTGAAGCCCCAGCTGTCCTGGAACTCACTATGTAGACCAGGCTGACCTTGAACTCACAGAGATCCTCCTGCCTCTGCCTCCCGAATGCTGGGATTAAAGGCATGTGCCACCATGCTCGGCTGGAACTTATTCTTGACAAGTTTGTCCTTTACACTCTGTAGTCTGGGAAGATAGAACATTATAATTAGAATATTGATTTTTCAAACAAAACAAAACAAAAAAGGGCACTGGGGATGTAGTTCAGTTGGTAGAGAACTTGCCTAGCACACACAAAGCCCTAGAATTAATCCCCAGTACCACATAAACCAGGCATGGTGGTACACACTCAGGTGATGGAGGCAGGATCAGAAGCTCAAGTCATCCTCAGCTCTACAGGGAGTTTGAGGCCAACCTGGGATGTGAGACCTTGTTTCACAAAAACAAACAATGAACCCCCCGCCACACACACACACACACACACACACACACACACACTAAATAAAATAAAATAAAATAAAAATAAAACTGCTTTGAGGAAGTGGGGAGGCAGTGTAGCCTGCCAGCTCATCCAGGTCATGGATTGAAAGAATTAATATTGTGAAAATAACTGTCTTACCAGAAATAATATATAGATTCAATGCAATCCCAATCCTCATGACATACTTTACAGAGTTAGAAAAAAATCCTTAAATTCGTATGGAAGCACAAAAGACCCCGGATAGCCAAAGCAACCCTGAGCACAAAGAGGAACGCTGGGGGGACTACTATGCCAGATCTCAAAGTACACCACAGAGCTATAGTACAGAGTATAGCATGTTACTGGCACAAAAATAGACACATAGATCAATGGAACATCATTGAAAACCAAACCCGAGTACATGCAATTTCAGCCACCTGATACTTGACAAAAGTGCCAGGAACACACAATGGAGGAAAGACAGCATCTTCAATAAATGGTGCTGGCAAAACTGGATCTCCACCTGTAGAAGAATGAAACTAGATCCTTATCTTTCATCTTGCACAAAAGTCAACTCCAAATGGATCAAAGATCTCAATGTGAAACTGGAAACTCTGAAACTATTAGAAGAAAACATTGGCAGTAACTTACAAGATATAGGTGTAGGAAAGGATGTTCTAAATTGGACTTAAATTGCTCAGGAATTAAGGTCATCAATCAACAAGTGGGACCTCATTAAACTAAAAAGCTGTACAGAAAAAGAAACAATCAAAAAAGTGAAGAGAAAAATCACAGAATGGGAAAAAAAATCTTCACCAGTGACACATCTGACAGAGGTTTAACATCCAGATTATATAAAGAACTCAAAAAACAAAGATGCAAGAAAGCAAATGACCCAATTAAAAGATGGGCTAAAGATCTAAACAAAGAGTTCTCAGAGGAAGAAATAAAGATGGCTAAGAAACATCTGAAAAAGTGTTCAACACCGTTAGCATTTAGGGAAATGCAAATTAAAACCACCTTAAGGTTTCACCTTACCCCAGTCAGACTGGCTGAGATCAAGAGAACAAATGATACCAAATGCTGGTGAGGATGAGGAGAAAGTGGAACACTACTGGTAGGATTGCAAACTTGTGCAACCTCTATGAAAAACAGTGTGGAGAACTCTTAAAAAACTACAAACGAACATACCATATGACCCGGTTATACCACTCCTTGGCATATACCCAAAGGACTCATCCTATTGTAGAGACACTTGTATAACCATGTTTGTTGCTGCTCTTTTCACAACAGCTAAGAGATGGAAGTAACCTAAGTGCCCCTCAACTGACGAGAGGTTAACAAAAATGTGGTACATTTACACAATGCAGTTCTATTCAGTAGTAAAAAAAGATTAAATGATGAAATTTGCAGGTAAATGGATGGATCTAGAAAATGTTATGCTAAATGAAGTACCACAGACTTAGAAAAACAAAAGACATATGTTCTCCCTCATTTGTGAATCCTAGCACCAAATCCTTATAAGTGAGTGCGTATCCTAATGAAACTGCAGGGACCAAGAATATGGGAGGGAATAAAGGGAGGTAAAGTGAAAGGAACCTGAGAGAGAAGAATAGTGGGATAAAGGTGTTACTAAGGGAGAAATGTGTAAAAGGGGGTTAGTTAAAGGAAAATGGGGGGATATATAAAAACTATGGGAATAAAGGGGGAAAAATTCTCCAGATACACAGTTGAAAAAAAAAAAAAAAGCCTTAAACACAGAAGGAACCCTATGGGGATGGAAGAAAACCCTTCCAGAAGCAATATGGTTGTTCAATGAAAGTCCCAGTGCCAGACGTGGGTTGTCCCCCTATGAGCTGTTGGTCTGAAGGGCCCTGAAGGTCCCCCAAACAATAAAGGCCAATACTAATAATGTTGGTTGTACACAGGAAGTGGATGGAGGGACCCTATTGCTGAAGACACTGCTTGATGTGAGTGCAGGAGAGGGAGAAATCAACCTTGGACTAAGCTGGAAACTCCCTGCCACTGGATGGGTGGCTTTCATGGTGCCAAAAGGCAACATGCAGATGACTGGGGGAGAATCGTCTCCTATAATTTTGCTCAACAATGGACTTCATGTGTTGCACTATCAATGTACCAACAAGATGTTCCTGCTGGTGCAATAGTGGAGCATCTAGTGTATGTACAACCAGAGAATTTTCAATCGGATACAATGCCCATTCCTAGGGGTGGAACATACATCTGGTACTGTAGACCAGACCAACCCTCTGTGGCAGGGGAGAATATAGGCCCCAGTGGGAAGTCACAAAGAAATTGCTTTGGATATGATGCACCTGCTAAAGTACCACCCAAGAGTTTGTGTTTACACCCATAGGTTAAATTATTATAGTAGCCACTGTTTAGATGTTCTTGCTCCTTGCTGTTTGTGTTTTTATAGTAGATGGAATCCCACTGAAATGGACCAACAGCCCATGGAAAACTTACAATGCAGAGACCTGAAAGTTCAATGACTTGCCACAATAGGAGGAAGATCATTTCATATCTACCACCCCCTCTAAGGCTCAGGGACTTTTGTGGAAGAGGTTGGGGGAAAGAATGTAAGAGCCGGAGGAAGGGGTGGAGTGTTAACTGGAAGTGTACTCTAACCACTATGCTGGCAAGCTATAGTCACACCTCCTTCCCATGCTCATCAAAGAGATTTGCCTTGCCACAATATGAGGAAGATCATCCCCACATACCACCCCCTCCAAGGCTCAGGGATTTTGTGGAAGAAGTTGGTGGAAAGAATATAAGAGCCAGAGGAAGGGGTGGAGTGTTAACTGGAAGTGTACTCTAACCACTATACTGGCAAGCTATAGTCACACCTCCTTCCCATGCTCATCAAAGAGACGAGGGGAGAGTCAGTTACCCCTCCCACCCAATCAGCCGACCTTAGCTGCATAGGGCGGGGCTAAGGATATATAAGCCGAGAATGCTAGGAGGCACGTCTCTCACCATTTTCTGTGATTATCAGAAAGTCATAGGATCTATATTTGAGTGTGGACTTTCCAGTGCAGCCGTAAATAGGGGGCACCCACTCCTCTGGAAATAAACCCCGGCCCTATGCAGAAAACAATAGGTATGTGGATATAGTCCTTTGGATATATCTATCCAGATAGATTAGAGGGATCTAACTACACCAAAAGCAGATGGACTTGCACTGGGGAATGTCTGGGGATTCTGACTTGACACAGTGGGTCTTAACACCCAGGATAGGGTATATGGGTTCCAGTGGGGGGGGCTATGGGAGGATGCTGGTGTGGACAGGGCTATAAAGATGATTCAGATTGTTTGAGATACTCTGTATGAAATACAACAAAATATAATAAAAACAAATTTTTAAAAATACAGCTAAAAAAAAGTCAAAGACCCCAGTCCATGGAAGGCTTCTACCCACAGTTAGAGTGGGTCTTCACACCTCCATTAACTTTTTCTAAAAACTCCTCAAGTAATGCCCAGAGGTTTGTTTCCATGGTGACTCTAAATCCTGTCAAATTGACATCACACCCTGGCAGCATCCTCCTGCACTCTAGAGACCCTGGGACAAGGACAGGGCTTCCTCCCCTCCTGGCTGCCAGACACCTCAACAAATTCTTGAACAGGTGTCTTCTTCTTCTCTTCCTGTGCCTTCTTTTCTCCTTCCCCTCTACTGCTTTATCCTCCCCCATGATCAATAATAATTGTTTTAATATTTTATGTAATATTTTTACTTTATGTGTGTACGCATGTACTGCCTGCATGTATGGAAATGCACCCATGTCATGCAATGTGGAGGACAGAAGAGGGCATTGGATCCCCTGGAACTGGAGTTACAGATGATTGTTAGCTGCCGTGTGGGTGCTGGGATTCAAACCTGGGTCTTTTGCAAGAACAGCCATTGCTCTTAACTGCTGAACAATCTCTCCAGCTCCAATCAGTAATAATTGTAACAAGTCTCCAAGCTTAGAAAGCACTTTCATGTAAGTCTCATAATCTCATCTTCATAATAACTTATGAGATGTGTTATACAATATCCAGTGTTACTCAGGCACAGTGGCGCACGCTTATAATGGGGGCTTGACAGGCTATGGCAGGAGGATCATGATTTGGAGGCCAGCCTGGACTATATATGAAAACCTTGTCTTAAAAAATAAATATTAGGCTCTGAAGACACCACTGTCCCCTGTAGCTGTTTGCTGTCAGCTATGGTCAACCCCACCATGTTCTTCAACATCACAGTTGATGGCGAGCCTTTGGGTTGCATCTCCTTCCAGCTGTTTGCAGACAAAGTTCCAAAGACAACAGAAAACTTTTGTGCTCTGAGCACTGGAGAGAAAGGATTTGATTCTAAGGGTTGCTCCTTTCACAGAATTACTCCAGGATGCTCATGCCAGGCTGGTGACTTCACTCGCCATTATGGCACTGACAGCACATAGATCCATGCAGAGAAATTTGAGGATGAGCATACAGGTCCTGGTATCTTATCCATGACAAATGCTGGACCAAACACAGCAGCTTTTCATTTGCACTGTGAAGACTGAGTGGTTGGATGGCAATCGCGTGGTCTTTGGGAAGGTCTTTGTCGAATCCATGGAGCACTTTGGGTCCAGGAATGGCAAGGCCAGCAAGATCACCGCTTCCGACTGTGGACAGCTCTACTACTTTTGCTTTGTGTGTATCTTAACCACCAGACCATTCCTTCTGTAGCTCAAGAGAGCACCCTACGCCCCATCTGCTC
>NW_008341422.1:1984431-1986014 GCF_000622305.1 Nannospalax galili | reverse complement strand
TGGTTGTTAGTTGCTATTTGGGAACTGGGAATCGAACCTGGGTCCTCTGGAAGAACAGCCAGTGCTCTTAACTACTGAGTCGGTTCTCCAGCCCAATGTTTATTTTTAAACTTGTTTTTGTATGTGTGGTGTTGAGGATCAAACCCAGGAACTTACACATGCTAGAAAATTGTTTCGCCAATTTTTTTCCGTTTTCCTTCCCTGGGAGACTGTGCCGGCACCCTCTGAGGCCCCAGGGCTGGCAAACTGACAGAAGGCATCCTATTTGGATTTTGCATAGTTTATATGATATTTGGGAGGGGGTGACTTACAAAAACATGGAGTCTTATAGGCTTTTCCTTCTCCATATTTGAAATGCATGTGCCATTGCTTGTGCCTCCCCCCACTTCTTCCGCTCAGCACTTGCCTGGGCCCAATAAGGCAGCGGTCCCACCCCTTTTTCCCAGTGTGCTCTGCGTCACCCACACTCGCCCAGGATCTGCTCTAGCCTTTCCCAGGAGCGGTCAGCTTGCACAAATGCTCTATCCCTGAGCTGCATCTTCAACACATAGAGCTGGAATATAAATTAAGGATCTTTAACTCTAAATCTTAGTGTTTGGTTGTTAATTTTTATAACGTATTATGCCACTGATATTTCATTTGGAGCTATGCTTAAATTTGTAGTATCTGTTTTGACGCCTAAAAAACTTTTTATTTATTTATTTATTATTTATTTATTTATTCAGTGTTTGCTGGGGTTTTGTGCAGGCAAGTACAATACCATTGAGCTATATCTCAAATCCCAAAGATTTAATTTTGAAAACTTTCTTCAGGTAACTAGGTTTGACTGCTCTCTAGAGAAAGTCATTCCATGTGCCCTTCATGATACCGTCACCATAACTCACCTGTGCCATTTTACTTTTCTTTTTGCTTCATTAATCTCTCTCTTGTTTTCCCCCAAACACAGAGTAATCTCAGGACAGACCTTGACCCACACATGCCTGGCACAGAATAAACGCCCAATCAAAGTTTATTAAATGAGTGAGTGATTAAAAATAAAAACCGACATTTGTGACTGCATGCTGTTACAGTCTCTTCGTTTTACTCTTTATGTTCATGAACCCATTCTATTTCTGTTCATTATCCCAGAACCCTATAAGGTATGACTATTGTAATTTCCATTTATAGCTTGGGAAACAGACTTAGGTTAAGCATGAGAAAGAGAGACTCCCACTCTAAAATAAGAGCACTGGAGACTCAGGGTAGCAAGAGAGGCAGTTTATTTTATGACCTCAGAAAGCCAAAAGTCAGCCTAGAAAGGCAGACAGGCTGACTGAATGCAGAGAACAGGTTTTAGACTCTAACGCATGACCCTTCTACCCTTTCTTCATTTGATGAGTAACCAGGAGGGTACAACCTTACATGTCATCTCAGTCTTCTGATCCCTGTGCTGTATATGTTTGTCTTTTCCTTAACAAAAACCATGTGTGAGTTCATCTCTACATTTGCATTCTATTTTAAAGTTTATTGGCACTTGGCCTTAAGACCGCAGGTCTTAAGGCAAGCTTAGTTGCTAGTATTTTTGTACTCTAAAGTTTTGGGTT
>NW_008341422.1:1957964-1983390 GCF_000622305.1 Nannospalax galili | reverse complement strand
AAGTACAATACCATTGAGCTATATCTCAAATCCCAAAGATTTAATTTTGAAAACTTTCTTCAGGTAACTAGGTTTGACTGCTCTCTAGAGAAAGTCATTCCATGTGCCCTTCATGATACCGTCACCATAACTCACCTGTGCCATTTTACTTTTCTTTTTGCTTCATTAATCTCTCTCTTGTTTTCCCCCAAACACAGAGTAATCTCAGGACAGACCTTGACCCACACATGCCTGGCACAGAATAAACGCCCAATCAAAGTTTATTAAATGAGTGAGTGATTAAAAATAAAAACCGACATTTGTGACTGCATGCTGTTACAGTCTCTTCGTTTTACTCTTTATGTTCATGAACCCATTCTATTTCTGTTCATTATCCCAGAACCCTATAAGGTATGACTATTGTAATTTCCATTTATAGCTTGGGAAACAGACTTAGGTTAAGCATGAGAAAGAGAGACTCCCACTCTAAAATAAGAGCACTGGAGACTCAGGGTAGCAAGAGAGGCAGTTTATTTTATGACCTCAGAAAGCCAAAAGTCAGCCTAGAAAGGCAGACAGGCTGACTGAATGCAGAGAACAGGTTTTAGACTCTAACGCATGACCCTTCTACCCTTTCTTCATTTGATGAGTAACCAGGAGGGTACAACCTTACATGTCATCTCAGTCTTCTGATCCCTGTGCTGTATATGTTTGTCTTTTCCTTAACAAAAACCATGTGTGAGTTCATCTCTACATTTGCATTCTATTTTAAAGTTTATTGGCACTTGGCCTTAAGACCGCAGGTCTTAAGGCAAGCTTAGTTGCTAGTAATTTTGTACTCTAAAGTTTTGGGTTGGTTGGGGAGATAATCACAGGCTGCCAGGTGTTAGCAAGGGTCTAGTGTTCTTTGTTCATTTGTAACTGGACCTAAATTGGCTTTTAAAGTGGACTAGTACCTCATTTATTACATTAAGTGAGTTGTGTAAGGGATAGACAGTGAAGCCAAAATATGAGCCATGTCAGAGTTTGGCCCCGGGACCCAGACCAGACTATCTGTGAAAAGTAAAATCTGTACCTTGGATGAACATAAGGAGCGAAGGAGAAAACTCAGTTGGCAAAGTGCTTGCTGTGCAAGTCTGAAGACCTGAGTCCATCCTGAGAACTCATATACAAAAAGCTGAGTGTGGTTGTACGAGCGTGTAATCCCATCCAGCACTTCCCCACCTGTGACAGTCATAATGTATGCTTTGCAGTTTGGTTATAACGATTGAACTCTGTGGCCAGGAACTTTTGCAAGGAACTCTCTAGGACCTAGGTGAATGAAGTCACCGCTCTGGTTGTCACGTTGCTGATGAAGGTCACTGCCTGTGAGCCGAGGATGGTCTCTGTGTCGTGCCTCATGACGGCTCTCCATGAGACGTCCAGCCCCGTGTTGAGCCTAGACTCATCAGTTAGCTGCAGAAGGTGTTTGTAATTATTCTGCCTTGAGGCTTGCTCACACATTTCATCTTTATCTTCTCGGGGGCTCCTTTTTGACCTTTCAGGAACTAACCCCAGCTCTTCACATATTTGTCTTGAGTTGTGAGTGGTGCTGTCTCACTCTTTGCTCCTCAGCCCCATTCTTTCATTTCACTTTCTCTTTTTTAAAAATGTATTTATTGTGTATGAGAGGTGGGTGTGGTTTGCATGTGTACGGGTGCACATGTATGTGCAGATGCACATACACATGCCTGCATGTGGGTGTGGAGGCCAGAGGTTGATGTAGTCTGTCTTCCTTGACTGCCCTCACTTGCACCCAGAGCTCACCCATTCAGCTATTTTAGCTTGCTCTAGAGATCTCCTGTCTCTGCCTCCCTTGCTCTGGAATTACAGGAGGGCCTCAGTACCCATCTGGCATCTATGTGGGTGTTGGGGATCTTAACTCCAGCCTTCATACTTGGCAAGCTCTTTACTGGCTGAACCATCTCCCTGGAACCCTCTTTTTCACTCACAGGAAGCATGGTGTATAATAGAGAATCTCAGATAACAATCCAATGACTAGCTTGTGAGCTGGCTTTGCTGTCTCCTGTTGGACAGTAGGACTTTCCTGGCTTTTTGAATAGTGTAAACATGAAGGTTGTGAGCTCCAGCTTTAGATCTGCCTGGGTTTGAATCCCAGCTCTGCAGGTCCATACTGGGTGGAGTCTGACAAACTTAGTCTCTACATCCATGTGGGAGCAATGGTCACAGCTTCATTATGGGGTCTCACAGAATCTCCATGAGCTAATATGTGGGAAAAATTTCAAAGTCATGCTTGACATGTAATCAACACTTTTACAGTTACTTAATTTTAAAAAATTTATTTATTGCTGGGCATGGTGGTGCACGCTTGTAATCCCGGCACTTGGGAGGCAGAGGCAGGTGGATCTCTGTGAGATCGAGGTCAGCCTGGTCTACATAGTGAGTTCCAGGCCAGCTGGGGCTACAGGGAGAACCCTTCTCAAAAAAACCAATTTTTTTTTTAATTTTATGTATGTTTGTTTTATGTATGAGTGTATTGCCTGCATGTATGTAACACCTGTGTCATGCAATGCCAAGGCGATCAGAAGAGGGTGTTGGATCCCCTGGAACTGGAGTCATAGATGGTTGTTAGCCACCGTGTGGGTGCTAGGAATTGAACCCGGGTCCTCTGTAAGAGTAGCCAGTGCTCTTAACTGCTGAGCCAGATCTCCAGCCCTACTTATTTACTTTTTTTGATTAATTTTATTTTATGTGTATGGGTGTGTTGTCTGCATGTATATAAATGTGCACCATATGTGTGCAGTATCCATGGAGGCCAAAAGAGGGCATCAGATCCCCTGGAACTGGAGTTAAGGATGGTTGTTAGCTGGGAACCGAACCCAGGTTCTCAGCAAAAGCAGCCAGTGCTCTTAACCACTGAGCATCTCTCCATCCTCAAAAGTTACTTATTTAAAAGATACACTGCTGTTTTAGTTTCTGTTGCAGAGATACAGTTAGCTGCTGACCATGATCCTGATTTCTTTAACTTGCCAGAACCAGTAAAACTTCATTGGGCTGAGTTTATGTGATGCCTACATGTCTGCCTGAATAGAGAGAAACTGACTACTGTTTGCTTTCATGCCTAAAATGCTAAACATTTGGATATTTCAGGTGGTTGTACAATTTAATAGAAAGAAGTCTGCCTGCCTTCAATGGAGCAGCATGCAGAGCTGACTCTGGTGAACTGACTCAGGGAAGGGTTTCACATCCAGGTCCCTAAGTCCAAAGATACAATTCCCATCGTGCTGTGGTCACTTGCGGGATATGCCAGAAAGAATTCATGATAATTGACAAGTCACTCATCTTGTGAATATTTTTTAAAATGTTTCTTTTACAAATTAGAACAGAGTCGAGCCTATTGAAGTAATAATGTCTGTCTGACTCCTTTATATTTGGGAGCTTTCTTGGAGGGCAAGGCAGTCTGAGTTAAAACTACCTGCAAGTATTCTTTTTAAACTATTTATTTATTTATTATGCGTGAGTGTGGGTATGGGTGTGTTCCTGAGTGGATGCACAGGTGCCCTGGTGTGAGCATGGAAGCCAGAGGACAACTTGCAGGTCTCATCTCTCTCCCTCTAATATGTAGGTCTCAGGGATCAAACTCAGGTCATCAAGCTAGGTGGCGAGTGCCTTTATCTGCTGAGCTATCTCTCTTGCATCTCCCTTCTCCCTCCCTCCCTCCCTCCCTCCCTTCCTCCCTTCCTTTCTTCCTTCTTTCCTTTTTTTGTATGAGAGTATGTGTTGTAGGCACATGTGTGTGTGTGAGTGTACATGTCTTTGCCCATGTGCAGAGGTCAGAGGAAAATGTCTGGTGTTTTGCTGTATCTCTCAGTCTTATTTCCTTGAGACAGAATCTGTCATTGAGCCTGGAGCTAGGCTAGCCTGCAGCCAGCCCCAGTGATCCTCCTGTTTCTACCTTCTAATAGTACTAGAGTACTAGAACTACCTGTGTATGTGACCAAGCCTGGCTTTTCACCTGGGTGTTGAGGATTTGAACTCAGGTCCTCATGCTTCAATAGCAAGTAATCTTACTTGCTGAACTATCTCCTCAGACCCACAAGTATTCTCTGTTTGGGTGTGTGTGTGTATCTGTGTGTATGTGTTCATGTGTGTATAAGTGCATGTATGTATGCTATACATACGAATGCCAGAGGACAACCTCAGGTATTGTTCCTCAGGCCCCATCCACATTTTTTGTTGGTTTGTTTAGGACAAGGTCCCTCACTGGCCTGGAACCTACCAAGTAGATTAGGTTGGCTGGCCGTGAGTCCCAGGGATCTACATGTCTCTACTTCCCTCAGCACGTGTCACCACACTTGGTTTTTTAAAATGCAGGTTCTGGAGATCAAACTCAATTCTCATACTAGCCTAGCAAGCACTTTCCTGACTGAATCACCTGCCTAGCTTGACTTTCATGCCACATTTTCTTACCCATGAGCTGTCATTGTATGTTTGGTTAGTGTATTAGTTAATTTTTTTTATTACTGTGATAAAATATCATAGCCAAAAACAACTTAAAGAAATTTTTCTCTTTCTCTCTTTCTCTCTTTCTCTCTTTCTTTTTCTTTCCTTTCTTTTGCGACAAGGTCTCCCTGTAGCTCCAGTTGACTTGGAACTTACTATGTAGACTAGGCTGGACTTTCTCTTTCTTTCTTTCTTTCTTTCTTTCTTTCTTTCTTTCTTTCTTTCTTTCTCTATTTCTCTTTCTTTCTTTTCTTTCTTTTTCTTTTGGCCTATGGTTCCAGAAGATTAGATTTCCATAATGGGGCAGGCATAGCAGCAGAAACAGGAAGCTGAGATTCACATCTCAACCTCACACACTGGAAGCCAAGAAAGCAAACTGCAAGTGGTGAAGCCCATCCCCAGTGAGGTGCATCCTCCAGCAAGGCTGCACCTCCTAAAGTTTCCATAACCTCCCCAAACAGTGGCAGGAGCAGGGACCGAGTATTTAAGTACTTGAGCCTATGGAAGACTGTTCATTCAAACCACATGTTATTCCACACACGAAAATCATCTCAGGAAGGAGGAAACGCTTAAATATAACACTTAAAATGGTCAAAGTCCTTGAAAAATAGAGGTAAAGCTTCCTGACTTTATATTTGACAATAAAAGATTTCCCAGGTCTGAGCATAAATGGCACAGACAATACAACCCAGCATGCATGCATAGGACCACCTCAAGCTGAAAAGTTCTTACCTAGCAAAGGGAGCACTGGACAGTGCAAAAGGGCAGTCCACATGGGGAAAAAAGAGTTTACCAGGAGGTAGAAAAGTCAGAACCTTCTACACCACTGGAGAATGTAAATTAGTGCAGCCTTTGTGAAACATTAAAAGCAGGGGCTGGAGAGGTGGCTCCATGGTTAAGAGCAAATACCACTTTTTCAGAGAACCTCAGTTCAGTTCCCAGCCCCCACACTGGGTGCTCACTCCCTATAACTTCAGCTCCAAGGCATCTGACACGCCCTTCTGTTCTCCATGGGTACCTGCACTCACATGCCCAAACACACACACACACACACACACACATGCACACACATGTACATATAATTTTTATAAAATCTTTTAAATGTTAAAAACAGGGCCTGGAGAGATGCCTCAGTGTTTAAGAGAAATGGTTGTTCTTGCAAAGGTCCCTGTTCAATTCCCAGCACCCACATGGTGGCTAACAACCATCAGTAACTCCAGTTCCAGGGGAATTTGATGCCCTCTTCTGATCTCTGTGGGCATTGCCCAACATGGGTGCACTTACATTGTTGCACCAAATTTTCCCATCCCTACCCCTGGGAGAGCCGAGTGCCCTCTGGGATCCCAAGGATGACAATAACAACAGGATACCTTCTATTTGGGTTTTACATAGTTTATGACATCCAGGGGAGGGGGTGATTTACAAAGGCATTAGCTCTCATGGGCTCTTTCTTTCCCATATTTGAGATCCGTGCCATTAGCACATCCTGCCTCTGTTCCAAAATGGCAACTACCCCTCCCCTTTTTCCAGTGTGCTCAGCATTTCTCAGCAACCATCTCTACCGGGTTCAGTTACAGTTTCCTCGGAGGACATGACCACCCAACATACATACATTCAGGCAATACACTCATACACATAAAATAAAAATACATAAAATATTTTAAAAAGTTAAAAACAGAGTGTTCTAGTTTGGTTTTTTGTTATTGCTGTGATAAACACTAAAACCAATTTGGGAATGAAAGGTTTATTTCACCTTAGAGCATAGTCCATGATCTAGGGAAGACAGGGCAGGAGCTCAAGGTGGGAGCTTGAAACAGAGACCATAGAGGAACACTACTTACTGGCTTTCTTTGTCTGGTTTGCACAGCCACCTTTCTTAGACAGCCCCTACCTGCTTAAGGATAGCACTGCCCACAGTGGGTGGGACCTCCTATATCAATTATCAATCAAAAAAGAGTCTGCAAGTATGTTTTCCCATCTGGACTGCCTTTTTGCTCCTTCACTCAAAATCGATTTTTTCTTCCTTTGGGAGGTCAGTCTGATTGGGAAATTCCTCAGTTGAGGCTCCCTCTTCCCAGGTGACTCTAGTTTGTGCCAAATTGGCAAAAACTAACCAGAACACAGAGCTACCACATGGCTCAGAAATCCTGCTGCGGCTAAAGTTGGGATCTTGTTTTTGCTGTTTCCTTATGCAAGGGGGTCCCAGAAAATGCAAGAATTCCTATTGTTGTTTAAAGAGAAGAAAAAGCAAATTAAGTTTTGTGAGATGACAAAAGTTGCAGGAGGCCAACTCAAGAGATTTAAACTAAGGACAGCGAGATGGCTTAGCAGGTAAAGGTGCTTGCTGCCAAGTCTGACAATCTGAGTTTGATCCCTAAGACTCATATGGTGGAGAGAGCAGACTCTCTCAAGTTGTTCTCCGATCTCCACACACTGGAGTAGCATATATATGCCCACACACATGCACACGTAAATAAATGATATAGAAAAATAAATAGAATAAAAAATTTTAATTAAAAAAGAATTTTAAAACTGTATGCCTAATGGGATCCTGGGAATATTTGTATTAACCTATAATTATAGTTATAACCAAACATTTTTTAATGGTTTAACAAGAGCTAGGAGAACTCATTATGACAGACTTCGTTATTCAGAAAACAATCTAATTGTATTAATGATTTCCTCAATTTCCATGTGGTCTCATTAGCAATAGTGTTTTATTCCTGGAATTAAAAAACACAAAGCCACTAAGAGCTAAAAAGCTCAAACATTACTATTCTGAATCGATGGTGTCTTGGTCCAGTTAGTGAATATTATTATAATAATGTATCTCTCTTCTTGCACTGCATAGGAAACTGTTCTAAATCAAGGTTTCTTGGTCCAGTTAGTGGACATTACTGTTATAATGTATCTATCTTCACACACTACATAGTAAACAGCGCCAAAGGCTGCTGTGTACATGTAATAATGAACAGAGGGGACAGAGTCCAGAACAGATCTTTTAATTCTTATTTATTTGTTTGTTTATATTTATTAATTTGAGACAGGGTCTCATTTGTCCATCCCATACTGTCCTTGAACTATATAGCCTGAATGACCTTGAATCTCTGATCCTCCCACATCTACCTCACAAGTGCTGGGACTACAGGTGTGTGCCACCACGCCCAGTGTTTGTGGTGCTGAGGAACCAACCCAAGGTTGTGTGCATGCTAGGAAAGCACTCTACCAGCTCAGCCACATCCCCAGTCCACAGATTCCTTCTACACTAGCAAAAATCACATAACTAGACCCTCCTACATACTTGCAGTTCTTGGTGCTAACAGCATAGCAAAGAAAAGGGTTTTGCTGCCTGCTTTTTAAAACCCTGCCACAAAACTGAATTCTGCTGTAACTCTGTGGGAATATTAACTCAGCAGGCTGCCTACTCCTGCCAGTTTTCCTCCAGCCACCTCCCTACAGAGGGTGGCACTCGGGCTCCACTGCAGGTGATGCAACCTGTTTGGGAAGCACATTTAAAGAGATTCTGTATTTTAATGGTCAGTTAGTAGCTGGATACCAACTGTCTCAGCACTCTGCCTGGGGACAGGAATGCCAGCCTTATTAAATATTGAGAAGTTGTTCATTACTGCAGGGATCTGTGACAACAGCCTATCTGCATATTGGGAAAATGGCAGGTTTACATTCTTTAGAAGAGCCACTCCAGTATCCAGGAAGGACTAATGTTTGTCTGACTAAAGATGCATAAAAATACAGTCTTTGTCTAGAGATCTGTTTTGTTGCTTTTTAGGTTTTTTTTTTATTTCCTTCTTGAAAATGTAAATTTCAAAAGTCAAACTTGCATATGGAAAGAGAATTCAAAACAAACATATCTTTTTAAAAACCCAGTTATTTCATACTAACTATGACTATATCAAATGTTTGATATCCTAACTTACATGTTGGTAATGTTATAAGAAAACATGTTTATAATGAGATTACTTCAGCTTCTAAGAAACTGAGAAATTGAATGCCAGGTAGATAAGGGATAAGGGTTAAAAATGAAGGAATGTTGTATGTCTCCTTGAAATCATCTCAATAATGGGAAAATGAAAACCCCAAATTTCCAATGGTACAGGCTGCAAATCATCACCATGCCAGCATGCCAGCCAGTTTACCTTCAAGCGTAGGGCCGGGATGCAGTTCAGTGGCAGAGTGCATGCTTAGCCAGTGCAAGGTCTTGAGTTCAACATCTAACACAAAAATAAAGAAAGGGAGGCTGAGGAGATGCCTCAGTCAGTAAAGTGCTTGCTGTGAAAGCATGAGGACCTGAGTTCAGATCCCCAGCACACAAGTAAAAGCCAGATGTGGCAGCACACACCTGTACTCCCAGTGCTGGGGGAAGAGACAGGACAATTCCTGGGACTTGCTGGCTGGCCTCTTGGTCTAACCAAATTAGTGAGATCCAAGTTCAGTGAGAGACTCTGTCTCAAAAAATAATGTGGAGAGCACTTGAGGAAGATACCTAGTGTTGACCTCTGGCCTCCACATATATTTGCATGCAACTGTGTACAAACATACATAAACATGAATGAACATGTATAAACATACACCACAGCAAAAGAAAAAAGAACTTGTATATAAGAACATAATACTTATTATTTTTATGTTAAAATCTTTTAATTACATTGTGTGTAATTGTGTGTGTGTGTGTCTGTGTGTGTGTGTTCCCATACCATTGAGTAGATGTGGAAGTCAAAGGACAACATGCATGAGTCAGTTTTATCCTTCCACTGTGTAGGTCCCAGGGATTGAACTCAGGTCCTCAGGCTTGGAGTCAAGTGCACTTGCCCTCTGAGCTATCTCGGCAGCCCTACCTACTTCTACATATTACTCTCTTGTAAAGAGCACAGAATTTTGTCATTGGTTGATCCATCCTATTGGGCAGTTTCTAACCATGATAACAATCTTGACTGCCTAAGAAAGAAGTCCCTGAAACTCTCTGGTGTGTTACCCAGATGTCCACAGTGCTCTTTCACTAGAAGTTTCAGCAGCCTTTACTGATTCATTCTACTGACACTATTTGTAAAGCTTTATCAGAAAATTAGAAGTTTTATAGCAAAATAAAAAGCAGCTACCAAGAACAATAGTGCTATTACCTCGTTCAGTGTATCCAACAAGCCAGTGTCCAGTTATGTCCAGTTCCCACCGCACTATTGGTCAATGGAATAAAAAAGGAAGTCCAGCTTTCACAATCACTGGTCAAAACAGACAACACTTACTGGATTCTTACTGATATGTTTAGACAGTGCTTCAAAGGGGGCGGATGGGAGAGGACCAGTGTCTTTCCAATGACTCAGTACTTCATGTTGTGACCATACACATCTACTTTGTCTGAGCACAGTCTTTCTGGGTGCACATATATTTATAAACAAGAACAGTGTATCTGTTGGTCCTGGGGACAGTTCCTGGTACACAGCACATTTTGTTCCTGCTTTTCCTCTCTTGCTAATCCTTCCATTCCTATCTCTTTGTCTACCATGTATGTGAGACTCTTCCTTGTAGATGACTAGAGCAACATTCCTGAGAACTGTGTGCTGGACATGTCTCTACAGCCCCATCTTGAGATGTTTTCTGGCCTCCAAGGGTGCTCTCTAGTCATCCCTCAGTACTTATTAAAACAATCACTGGATACACAATTCTTGGGACCTACATGTCTCATTTCTTGATGGATGCCCAGTGGGTTTTATGTACTTGTCCACCTGTGAGATTTGCCTCATTCCCTGTCTGAGAGCTCAGTTACTTTCATTTTCCTGTTTTGTTTTGGGTTTTGAGTTTTTGAGACAGTCTCCCTGTAGCCTCACCTGGCCTAGAACTTGCTATGTAGACCAGGCTGGCCTTTATCTTGCAGAGCTCCATCTGCCTCTGTCTCCCAAGTACTGGGATTGAAGGTGTGTGCCACTGCACCCAACTGTCTTTAAATTTTATTTATTTATAGTTTATGTAGATGAACATTTTGCCTGCATGTATGTAAGTGCACCTGTGTCATGCAATGCCCACAGCAGCCAGAAGAGGGCATAGGATCCCCCTGAAATTGAAGTTATGGACAGTTGTTAGCTACCAACCAAACCTGTGTCCTCTGGAAGAACAGCCAATGCTCTTAATCACTGAGCCATCTCTCCAGTGCCATTTTTCTGTTTTGAAAGGGCATAATAATTAGGGCATGAACTCAGCTTTGACCACAGCTATGGGTATTTTCTCTCTAATTTTTTAGTTTTGGAACACTGGGTAAGCGAGTTATTTTTTTCACATTTAAATTTTTCAATGGGGACAGATAATGGTGTCCATCTTATGTAGTTGTTGTGAAGATTAAATAATCAATGTCACAGGCATAGCTTTGTATCTAACACATGGTAAGCAAATATTCAGCTTGTATTAGGCACTGTTACTGTCATGTAGCCGAAATCATCACCCAGTGGTAGGTGAGCACCAACTCTGGACAGACAATGAGAAGAAACCAAGCATAGACATCCAGCACTAAGGCTCAGAGCCTAGTGGCAGAAAGAAAAAAGGAACAGTAAGAATATGGTGCTGGGGAGAAGCTCAGATGATAAAGTACCTATCTTGTAAGCAGGAAGACCTGAGTTCAATTCCCAGAACTCACGTGAAAGGGCCCCTAATAAGTTCTTATTAAACCCATAAATTAATGCTCTTACCAGAGAAGCTTCTTCTTACAACAGATGGCAATTAACACAGAGGCCCATGATTAGTCAATATGCAGAGAATAAGAGACTATGGAGTGCTCGGCCCAACTTATATCACACCCTCTCCTCCCAAGGCTCAGGGATCATTGCAGGAGAGGAGACAGAAAGATTGTAAGAGCCAGAGGTGGTGGATGAATACAAGGAAACAGTATTCTTTGGACACAACAGGCCAGCTGCATGTATGACCCCACAGCACTTATAACAGCATGCATAAGGCCTTCGCAAGCCCAAACCAAACAAAATTCCAGCATGGAGTGGAGAACTGGGCAAGAAGCCTCAGCCCTAGCTGAGGAGCTATTGGCAATTAATAGCTGCTGGGAGGGGGAGCATCAGTTTTCTTTTAGGGTGTCACACTGGGTAGGTTGACCAGACTCTAAAAGATGGAGCCACGTCCATTTAGGGCGCACAAATTAAACTCCATAAGCCTTGAAAAAATAGAGGGCAAGAAGTGAGGGGGATAGAAAGGTAGAAGTAGGTCTGAAAGGAGATGGTAGGGGGTCTGCATATGGTCAAATTACATTGCAGGAAATTCTCAAAGAATCAGTTAAAACATTATTTTAAAAAACAGCCAGGGGCACACTCTTGTAATCCCAGCACTGGACAGGTGGATCCTTGGAGCTCACTGGCCAGCCAACCTAGCCAAATCAGTGAACCCCAGGCCAGTGAGAGATCCTGACTCAAAACACAAGATGGATGGCTCTTAAGGAATGACATCCAAGGTGGACCTCTGTCCCCACCACACACACGCAGGTGCATCCACCCACAGTGCACCAATAGGAACAGGCACATACAACACATCCATACACAGAGAAGGCAGTGTGCATTATTGGTTCTTACTGCTTTTAGTGCAGTTCTGTGAGATGACAATGCCCTCTTCCAGTGATGACTAGGGAAGTGAACTGAAGAGCTTGCAGTCACAGGCAGAGGCAAGGCCCCTTCTTACGGCTCTTGCTTCCAGATCTCACCTCTGTTTTGTGTACCACATCTACCTGTCTCCTGGCCAGTAGTCTTAGGATTCCTGTGTTGACCCTGGAAGTTTTGCACACACTCCACTCCTGTGTGTATTTGTAACTTTCTCTGTATTATCATCTAGGTTGATGCTGACAGGGACCATGATACTGTGGAAAGAGCACTGGATGAAGGGTCAAGGTCACTACTGGTCTGCTACTGGTCTGCTGCTGGTCTACATAAAAACCTGCCTCGTGTTCTCACCTCTCTGGTTGCCAGCTCTTCCTAACTATGTCTTAAAGGCTTTGAGGAGTTTGTGGAAGACCAGATCAGGGATTGCTTTTGTCTGCATAATGTTTCATGAAATATTATGTTTTAGGGGGTGGATTCTGCTGCAACCCACGCTTTGAAAGCTTCTTGACAAATAATTTCAAGATCTTAGTTTAAAATCCCATAATTTGGGCTGGAGAGATGGCTCAGCGGTTAAGATCACTGATCGCTCTTGCAGAGGACCCAGGTTCAACTCCCAGCACCCACATGGTGGCTACGAACTGTCCTTAACTCCAGTTCCAGGGGAATCTGAAGCCCTCTTCAGACCTCTGTGGCATTTCATGACAAGGGTGCACTCACATACATGCAAACAATACACTCATACACATAAAATAAAAATAATAAATAAAATATTTTTTAAATCCCATAATTTTAGTTACTGAAGACAAGAAACCCCATGAAAAGAATATGCCCCTATCCTGCCCATTTTGCAAGAAATGCTTAAAAATCCAAGAAAAAGTGATTTTTAATAGCTAAATGGGTAGACAATTAGGTTTCTTAAGATTTTGTTATGTTCAGGCTGCAAATGTAGCTCAGTAGTAGAGTGCTTGCCTAGCATACGCGAAGCCCTGGATTTGCTCTCCTGCACTACGTTAACCGGGGGTGGTGGTGCACACCTGTAATCCGAGCCGTTGGGAGGTGGAAGCAGAGGGATCAGAAGCTCGAGCTCATCCTCAGCTACATACTGAGTTTGAAGAAACAGGAAACCCCACCTCAAAAAATATGTTTTTTTGTTCTGTCCTGTGTACATGAGAGGTTAGTAGCTGCTTTAATCAAGATGGCATGGCACAGGATGGTTCTAGAACTGAAGGAAATGGGTTCAAATTCTGGGCCATCTCATGTCACTTCACTGATCTTGTCTCACAGAATCTGAAGATAGAGATAAGTGACATTCTAGCACTTGGCCACCGAAGCAGCTTTGAGAATGTTAATTCTCACCATAGGATGATTTTATTTTAATTTTGGATGATTTTATATATTTATTTTTTACCACATCCAGAGTTCCAAATGAATGCTCTTGATATTTTCAAACCTCTGGCTTCTCAGTTTCCTGAATTTCCTTCTATCACAGTCCCATGCCAAAGAGGTCTCTGGAGTTGGCTCGACAGTTCTCTGGTTAACAAAGAGAAGAGTGGTATGTGTGCGTGCATGTGTGTGTGTGCGTGTGTGTGTGTGTGTGTGTGTGTATGCACACGTGTGGTTACTGTCATCGCTGTCCAGGCTGATAAATGGGTTTAGGTCCAGACTTCCCTCTGCATTATTAATGAAAAATTTCATATCACCTGAGGCTAACCTCGTTCCTCTCACAAGTCTTTGGCGACTAACAATCTGCCATCTGAAGGGAAGTCTGCCAAGCAGGCTCTCCTCCCTGCTCTTCCCCTTAAGAGATGCTTTAACATATTGAGCACACTACTGCTTCAAATTAGGTTTGAATAAAAGACCATGATAAATAAGTTAGCATCTCCCCACACAGATCACCACTTGTTTGGGGATTAAAGTATCGATTTTTGAATATCACAGAGATTTAGATGTGGGTTAATTAAACATTTACATATATGTGCCGAACAATATATTGCATGGCACAATAACGTGCACTTTAATCAGAAACCATGGGTGTTCGTGTTTGCTTTCTCCATGTTAATTGGCACCGTGCTGGCTCCCGCTTACGTATTTGACTAGATGGAAGAAAATAGACATGGTGTTTTAAATATTTTAATTAGGACCAGCAGTTCTCAGCTCCCTCATTTCTCATTGGACTATTTCTCATGCATGAATAAATTAGCTGGCATGGAAGTACGTGGCAGAAAGTGGTTGCCCTCTGGCCATAAAAAGAGCCCTGTTCATTAATACTTTAATGAAATTAGCTGTGAGCAAAATATTATTCCTTTTAACTGTGTTCTAATTTCTTAATTTTAATTAGGCACATAATTGTAGGGTGCTGAAATTATCTTCATGTTCAGCAACTAAAGTTCCATCATCAGGAGCCTGTGGCGGGAGCTCCTTGCGCTCCCCACACATTCCAACAGGAAAATTTCTCTGACTTTTCTTTCTACTTCACCTCAGATCCTAGCTACCACCTCATTTGCCATGAGGAGGTGGTATTTCAGGTTCCTTTGGATGTTTTAAGAGAGAGGCAACGTACTCTACAATGAATCTGGCCTGTTGATTGTTTCCTTCCAAGTTTGTCTACTTGGGCCCTTAGTAGGGGTCAGGGGTGTAGCTCAGTTAGTAGCGTGCTCACCTAGTATGCAAGAAGCCCTAGGTACAGTTCCTGGAACTGCATAAAATCATACATGGTGGCCCAGCCTGTGATCCCAGTACTCTGTTGGCAGAGGCAGGAGGACCAGAAGTTCAATGTCATCCTTCACAAGTTGACACCATCCTGGGTTGAACAAGACTTGGTCTCAATAAATAAATGAATAAATATTTTTAAAAAGAAAAAACACTTAGCCTAGGCACCATGTGAGAGCTCTCACAGTGATTTCTTTGTGTTCGCTCCCGAGTGCCTACTTCTTACTCTCCTGGCTGGTTTGATGGACCTGGAAGCTCCCTGAGGATGTTTCCCTCCTGCCAATCACCTACTTGCCGCACATGCTTCCTGCTTTCTGTACACATGGTTGTCAAGTCCATGGAACTGAAAAAATCTCTCTTTACGTCAGCATTCAAAATTCCTGATGAAAACTGTGCCATTCTACAATGCTCTGAGCCAATAAAGGAACCCACAAATGAATGTTAAAACAGAGCTGAGTTCACTAAAACAGCAGTTTGGATTTTCTGAATTCTGCTTTTAGAAGAAATTGCATGGAATCTTGAATTGAAACGTAAGCGAAAAACCAAAAGCCTGTATGCATTGCTTCCCATTGCCCACATCAGATGTGTCCTGTCATAGCGTGTAAGAGTCAATGACTGCTGAAAAGTGGAAAATTCTTTTCCTGATTGTTGGTAGCATTCTCCCTTTCCGCCCTCAGCACAGCACTGGATACCTGACTGGTGATACTGCAATGAACTCAGAGAGGCAATGGACCTGTTTAAACATGCTAAATACTTTAAATAAATATAGGTGAAGACTTTATGGGTCAAAGAGTCGTATATTTGATCTGATATACAAAATGATAATGCTAATTAATAATAATAATATCTCCCCTGTAGACTTACGGAGAGTTTTAAATGAAGGTAGAAATGGCAGAGAGAAGGGTGTTTGGTGCACACAGAGCATGCAATACATGTTAGGAAATGGTGTTGACGTTCTTAACGGTAGTCCTTGAACATAGGCTGCTATCCTATGGAGTACGTAGCAGTTCTCCCTGTTTTATGTGTACAAAGCTTTCTGACCTATGACCTTAGTTTAATTGCCTCTGTTTCATAAAACAGAGATAAGATGCCCACTTCTACAGAATGGATTAAATCTCATCCCAACCATTTTCTTTCTTTTTGTTCCCTTTGTTTACTGCTGAGGCTCAAACCCAGGGCATTGCACATAGTAGGTAGGCACTCTACTGCTGGCCTACAGCCCCAGCTCGTACGTAATTCTTTAAAATAGAATGCCAATAAAGAAGTCATATCTCAGATTTAGCTTGATGTTCTCTCACACCAATTTTCATGTTTATTTCTCTTCATGGCATTTAGATAAAAATATCTAATTTTGCGCATGCTAGGCGAGCACTCCACCACTGAGCTACCTCCCCAACCTGCATATTTGCTTTGCTTTGGTTCTACATCTTCTAAGATTTCAATCCTAGGCTGTGGATTTTGCCTTTTAATTTGCTTATGATGTTTCTATTAGAAAGTAATTTGAATATACTCAAATTTATTAATCTCTTTCAGTATCATTAGTTTTCTTATATTTTTTGAACAGTTCCTTTAGTTCCTAAAAACATTTTTTCTCCTTCATGTTTTTTTCTAAATGCTTTGGAAGGTTCATTTTTTTCATGTTTAGTTTTTAAAATTATTTTTATTTTATGTATATGAGTGTATTGCCGGCATATGTGTAAGTGCACCCATGTCATACAATGCCTGAGGAGATCAGAAGAAGGCGTCAAATCTCCTGGAACTGGAGTTATGGATGGTTGTTAGCTGCCATGAGGGTTCTGGGAATTGAACCCAGGCCATCTGCAAGAGTAGTCAGTGCTTTTAACCACTGAACCATCTCTACAGCCCCTTCATGTTTAGTTTTTAATGGGCTGAAGTTTATGCACACAATATTATAAATAAATATTTTGCTTCCATGTGCCTCATTGTGTATTCTTGCAGTATTTAGTGACTAACCATCCTTCTCAGTACATGATTACTCCAAGTTCTCATCTACATGTCTATTCTGTTTTACTGCAGTATTTACTTTTCCCTGAGCCATAGCACAGTTTTTAATGGTTTTTGGAGATTTTGGAAAATAGATTTTAAAATAGATTTTGGAGAAGTCCTTCAAGTCTCAATTTCTAATGTCTTCAAAGCTGCTCAGGTGAGCTACCTAGTCTTTATTCTTTAAAATTCTTTTAGTTGTTTCATAGTTTTTTACTTTCATATAGGTGTTAAGTCAAAAATAACAACACACACATAGACACGCACATATACACACATACATATGGATATACCCAGATACACACATACCCACAAAGGCACATATAAACAAACATATACATACATGTAGACACACACACAGACACACACATATAGTCACAATATACATAGATACACACAGACACACACACACAAAGACATGCATGGACACATACACACACATATATACATATAGACATACCCAGACACACATATATACACAGACACACGGACACACAGACATGTAGACATAAAAAACATAAACACAAACACAGACACGCACATATACACATACAGACACACAAACATGCAGACACAATACTAATAAACACACAGACACACATACACATACACACAGACACATAGACATACATTCACACACACATTTTTGGGGACTTAGATTAAGGTTAAAGATAAATTTGGTGATGCTGGAGAGATGACTCTCTGTTTCGGAGCACTGGCTCCTCTTGAAGAGGGCCCATGTTTCACCCACAAGGCAGCTAACAACCATCTATAACTCCAGTTCTAGGAGATCTGATGCCCTCTTCTGACCTCTATGGGCAATGCATGACACAGATATACTTACATACATGTTGGGAGCCTGAGGCTCAGCTATTTCTCGGGGCTGCTGGCAGACCTGAGTTGGTGACCTTTCCATTCAGGCCCAAAACTTTGGCTCACAGCCGGGGCTAACAGCCTTGGCCCACAACCTTGGCTCACAGCCGGGGCCCACAACCTTGGCCTGTGGCCTTCTTCTCCTTTTCAGTAAATAGCCTTGTTCTCTGTTAATCAGTCGATTCCTCCCTTACAGTATATCAGGGCCCCTGTGTTCTGACTGATGTAATTATTTGCAGTCTTTGCTCCTTTGTTCTCACTCTCTATTTAAACTCATGCTTGTGCCTTAATAAACGAGACTTGATCAGAGCCCTGTCTTGTCTCCATTTCTCTTGCTGCTTGCCTCATCCACATCCTCACTCCCCAATCCAGGTACTTCATGGCAGTTTCCGCAGGTCGGAACCGAGTCATGCTGCACATACATGCAGGCAAAACACTCATAACACATAAAATAAAAATAAATGAGTAAAAAGATAAATTTTGCAAGAAGTGACATGTTACTGAATCTTCCATACCCATTTAATATTTTTTCGTTCATTTAGATCTTTTTCTGTCTTTTTTTAAACAAAAACTTTATTGAGAATTTCATACATGCATATAAGGTGTTTTGACTAAATCCATGCCCATTCCCTCCCCTTCAACATTCCCCCCTCTGAAGAGGTAACCCCAAAATCTTTTAAGGATTAGTTACAAGCTCCCAAATACTTTTGACAATTTTTGGCCTTGGAATAGAGTATGTTGCTAACAGGCCCAAGGACATTTTGACTTTTAGCCAAGAAACTGGCTACATTTCTTTGGGGCCTTTTTACCCTAACTACCTAGCCAATTCCTACCTCCTATTCTAATAATTTATTCTGTAAAATGCTATGCATACATAAAAATTTAATTTTTGTCTAACTTTGGTCTTTAACCTGTATTCCAGCATTGATATGTTATTTTTGTGAATGATTTTCCACTTCTCTAGTCTTCTCTTTAGCTCTGTCTAATATTCTGATGTCCAACTCATACAGATTTCAATTATTGCATTTTTGTCTCTGTTTTTTGTAGTTAAATATTAAACACACATGCCTTAAAGTCCTCTGCTGACATTCTTTATCACATTTACTTTATTAAGTATATTAGTCTTTTTAAAGGACTGTATGTGTTAAAATGTTTGATTTGAAAGTTGTTATTTGAATTGCGGAATTGGGGCTACAGGGAGACCCTGTCTCAAAAAATATTGTCTCTGAATACTAGATGACAGAGTAGTGTATAGAATTTATAAGACATTCCCATAGGTACATTATTTTTCCATTGCAGTTGTAGTTAGCAAGCTTTAAAATATTGTTCAAAGCTTAAAAAAACAAAAAACAACTTACTACCTACTTCATGGCTCAGTCAGTGTTTGCAAAAGGGCTGTTTGACTTATTAGTTTTGCCATTTCTTGTTACCAAAATCATTTTGACCCCATGGAGGGATTCTCCTGTGTGCCTAAAACATTCTTCTAAAATTTGAAATGTTTCATTGCATATGTGTCATGTAACATTTTATGTTATAATCCTGGTGTAAATAGATTGGAATAAATATCATAAAATGTATTTTTTATCACTAACTCTTACTGTCTAGATATGAGAAAAGACGTAAATGTAGGGAATGGAGAAGAAGGAGAAGGGAAGACGGATATAAAGTTAGGGTAGAAGAAAAGTGGCAATTATGTGGGGTTGGTGTGGTGGCTAATCTTGACTGTCAACTATATGGGATTTAGAATCACCATAGATGCAAGCCTCTGGTAATGTCTGTGAAGGGGTTTCAAGACTGGGTTAATTGAGGTGAGAGAGTCCATCTTAAGTGTGAATAGCATCATTATATGGATTGTGGTTCCAGGCTGGATAAAAAGGAACACGGGGCCTGAGCACCAGGATCCACCAACCCTCTGCTTCTCAGCTGCAGAAGCAACGTGAGTAGCCGCTCAGACTCCTGCTGCCATGCCTCCCCCCCCCCCGATGGTGGTGCACCCTGAACTGTCAAACCCTTTCTTCTTTACTTTTTGTTTGTTGGTTGGTTTATTGGTTTGTTTGTTGTCAGGGTCTCCCTAGTCCCAGCCTACCTGGAAGTCACTATGTAGACCAGGTTCGCATCGATCTCACAGCGATTCACCTGCCTCTGCCTCCCGAGGGCTGGGGGTAAAGGTCCTAGCAACTAAACCCTTCCTTCTTTAAGTGGCTTTTGTTGGGTATTTTGTTACAGCAGCAAAGTAACTAATACAACTGGGAAAGGAAGTTTTATTTATTCAAACAATTGGAGGCACCATGCTTGTAAATTTAGAAATGAACATTGGCATCTCTCATGAATTTTTCAGTTTAAATAAACAAAATGGATATTAAAGAAATACCCATAGAACTAAACACACCTCTGCAAATCATGATACAAACAAGAGATAGAGTAAAACTATACCAGGGAGTAGATCTTATTGACGAATGGGTGAGATTGTTCTACAAAAGCAGCTTTTAAGCTGAGACTTCGGCATTGACGGGTACCTAGAGCTGGCTGACTTCAGAGCGCAGCAGACAGAGGAAACAGGCAGAGATAGAGCTAGGACAGAGCTAAATGCACTGACCCAAAGGCCAGTGCACCCAAGTAGAGCACGAGCTGAGAGAAGAGGGTCTTGCTTGACAGTTCACGCGGGAGAAGAGCTCGGAATCTTTCCATCGCGCCTTCGGAAGGCATGTAGGAGTGTGGGGTTGGGAGATTCATGACTGGATTGGGATTTTCAGACCAATCTGTGTGTGGAGGATGAATGAGGAACTCTGAGAGATGGTCAGGGACGGTGGGTATGCTTTCAAAGTCATTGGGGGATAGTGAACGGCTCCCTGTCTAGATCCCCATATCTGCCTGTCTATTGTGTTTTCAACTTACTTGAAATACTGAGGAGTCTCTAATGTGTTTTGAAGGAGAAAATACAGGCTGGTGGTCCTCACCATGTGAAGAGATGGGTGTTCTTTCAAGATGCTCATTACTGGGCACGTGGCAGCGCCATTTTACTGCTAGTTCTGTTAGCTCCGTTAGCAGTGCTTCCTTCTTTCTTTTACTTTTTGTTTGCTTGTTTTGAGGCAGGGTCTCCCTGTAGTCCCAGCTAGCCTGGAATTCACTATGTAGTCCTCAATCTCACCGAGATCCTCTGCCTCTGTCTCTTGAGTGCTGGGATTAAGGCGTGCGTGACTGTGCCTAGCCTAAAATGTTTTCTTAAGCAGAAAGATATGTGGCAAATATGGCAAAAAATGAAAGGTGAAGAAATTGCCTGTGTGATCTTTAAATGAACTTTGAGCCTGGTTTCCAGTAAATAGTTCATCATAAAAACCTTGGCAATTTGTTGGCAGGGAATTCAATAAGGGATACCACTGTATGTGACAGGCTATGAGGGGAGTAAGTATGAATTTGCCTATGAATGCTGTGCTTCCTTCCTGTGTTTTCAACCCTGAGGGCAGGTGATGGATGGTTGTTGGTAGAGGGGAGGTGGGTGAGCCGGAAGCTACATGGCTGCCTTACTGCCTCGGAGCTAAGAAGTGACTGACTAATGTTTCTCCATCTCTGGTTAGAGGAAGAACATTCCAGTCTGTTTGTCCTAACATTGCTATCTCTTTGTTACATTAAGCCCCGGAAGTTGATTTTATTCTTTAAAATTGGGGGGGTGGGGCTGGAGCGATGACTTGGTGGTTAAGAGCTTGCAGAAGACCCAAGTTCAGTTCCCAGCCATCACATGACAGCTCACAACTGCCTGTAACTCCAGCTCCAGGGTAGCCAATGCTTTTGGCTTCTAAGGGCATCTGCACTCATATGCACACACACACTCTCCCTCCCATATATATGCATATAATTAAAAAGAAGAGAAATCTAAAAATAAGAGAAATTGACTTTATTCATTATTACTGTGTGTGTATGATGTATGCGTGTAGAGGTCAGAGGAAACTTATGTGGAATCAGTTCTCTCCTTCCACTGGAACTCAGGTTGCCAGGCTTCTTCAACAAGGGTCTTTACCTGCTGAGCCTTCTTGTCCCCTGTTCCTCATTTATTTCTTGAGCACTAAACAGATTACAAATATGACTCAGGTTAAGTGCATTAAAAATATGGACCTTGGTTATACCTCAGTGAGGAATCTTTGTTTAGTATGTGAAAGACCCTGGGATCGATCCCTAGTACTATGTGTGCATGAGCACATACACACACACACACTCACACACACACACACACACACAAACACATATACAAGTATTGTCAAGTTAGCATTTTTCAGTGGAAAGGAAGCATGGAGGTAAAGGGAAAGAGCCCAAGAGAGGGGAGTAGTAGAAAACAGATGTTTCCAAAGGGGAAATGGCGTATTCAACTAGGAATGGAGGAGGGAAGAACATACACGGAACCATGGGGGTAAAGGGGAAGAAGGAAATCAGGGGAGGGGGGATAATAGGAGACAGGTATTATCAAAGGAAAAATGGGAGAAATGGCAGCACTTAAACTGAGGAGGGAAGAGGAAGGTTAGACAGGGAGAGAAAGAGAAGAGATAAACAAAGCTTAGGTGGTGTGACAGACCAGAGGGAAGTGTATTAACGTAACCCCCCCCCATGAAAAATACACATACAATATCTGAACATGACTCCATATGTATACCTAAAGGCCATATAACAAGGAGCACAGTGCCAGACAGGAAAATCTCCCTTTGAGCTGTTGGTCAGGGTAGTCCAAGAGACTTCCAAAATAACACAGGCTATTGCTAGAGCCCTTAATCACTTCCCAGAACTTGAAGGTAAGACCCTGAAGACAAGGTATAATTCAGACATAGGTCTTGGAGCAATGGAGCTAGAACTGACCTGGAAGTCTTCTCCCTGAAGACTGGCTCTCATAGTTCTAGAAGATATGATGTAAGCTGCCAAGGGAGAAAATCAGACAATTGTCCAACCTAGCTCTAAAGCATGATAACCACAACAACTGGCCCAGCAAACTATCTCTATTGGTGCAGTGGTGGCACTCTTATCTAGGGGATAATTAGCAGCTAGCTAATTGGACTTAAAGTCCTCTCAGTGGGAGAGAACTCATGGGTAACACTGTAAACACATGACTAGAGGGGCCATAGATCCTGGAGAAAGCCCTGTCTTTGTCATATATCTAGACAAATGAAATTTCTTACCATATGCTAAATATGAATCCTTATATTTACAGACAAGTACACCATACACCACTCATCAAAGAAGCTTTTTGTAATAGATGGAGACTATTACAGAGTTCCACAATGGGTTACACACAAATAAGATATGTCTGAGAGATGACCAGCCCTAAGTGATACATCGGGAGTAGACCCTTGACACCTAAGGTTCATGGAACACAGTGGAACAGGGAGTAGAGAACACTAATACAGCCCTCAACGCTCACCAGCAAAGCTTCTTCATACCACAGCGGTAGATGCACACAGAAGGTTGGCCAAGTCTTAGAGAATAAGAGACTGCAGACTGCATGTCCCTGGATGGGACTCCTATATTAAACCCCACCCACCCACAGCTCAGAGAGCATTTTGGAAGAGGGGGTGTAAAGATTGTAAGAGCCAGGGTTGGTGCATGAATACTAAGAAAACAGAGACTTTCAGGCCACTGAGAACTTGCTCATATGAACTTGCAACAGTTGTGACAACATGCACAAGACCCATGCTAACTCAATCAGATAAAAACTCAGTATAAAACTGGGGAAATGGGCAGCAGGCCCCAACCCTAGCCAAGGAATTATTATCAACTGATTTCTGCTGGATGAGGGAGAGCAGCTCTTCTGTAAGAGAGGATATCTCTCGGTAGGCTAACTAGATTCCAGTGGATGAACTTCAACCGAGAGACATCCGGGTTCCAATTCTTGACCAGATAGAACTTGACAACATATGTGATAGAATGCATGAAATACGGTGGGGGGTATATGGGTTCACCAATGGGGGGAGAAGGTGTAAATTTGATTAAGATCTATTAAATGAAGTGCTCAAAAACTCAATAAAAATTTTTAGTTAGCATTTTCATAATCCTACTGCAAAGAGATTTAATTTGCGTGTGTGTGTGTGTGTGTGTGTGATGTGTGCATGTGTAAGTGTGTGCAGGTCTGTGAGTACACAGAGGCCAGAGGAAGACATTGGGTGTCCTTCTCCATCACCCTCTACCTTATTCCCTTGAGACAAGGTCTCTCACTAAACCTAGAGCTAGGCTGGAGACCAGACAGCCACAGCAATTTTCCTGTCTTTGTGCCTCTCAGTGCTGACGTTCCAAGTGCCCACAGCAATGACCAACTTTTTATTCATGGGTGCTGGGGATTCGAACTCAGGTCTTCATGCTTGTGCAGCAAGTGATTTTATACATTGAGCCCTTCCCCTTCCCACAGGAAACTTTAAATCCTTAACGCAACACTTTATGTTTATTCTGTCTTGAAAGTCAGCAGATGATGTCAGAGATTGGATTGAATTGCCCAACCTTGAGCTCCTCAGAGACTGATTTGAATCATCCAACCTTGAGTTCGTCAGAGATTGGTGTGAATTGACAAACCTTGAGTTCCTCTTGCTGTCAATGATACTAGAGATAGCAATGTGGAAACTTCCAGACAGGCTTCTAAAGAGCCTCACTTCTATAGTGGTCAGCCACCTCAGGCTTTCACCTTCTGTCCCATGCTAAAGACCCAAATGTCAGCCTTCTATATAATGTTAGCAAGTTGCCTGAGGCAGGCACCCCACCCCAGATGTATGGGAAGATTTGGAGATTAAAATAAACGCCATTAATTTTTCAGAAACGGAAACGAGTGACAGAAGTGGAAGATCAAAAGGGATCCTGCATGCCGAGTTGCTCTTGTCTGAAACCAGGGACATTTTAAAAGAAAACCATCTAAAAATAAATATCTGGGGTCAAGGGACATGGCTCAGAGGAAAGAGCACTTGCTGTTCAAGTATGGGGACCTGAGCTCAAATCCCTAGAACTCACATAAAGCTGGACACGACAGTGTGTGCATGTAATCCCAGCATTCCTATGGTGAGGTGGGAAGCAGAGAACCAGATTCCTGCAAGCTCAGAGGTGGGAGGCAGCTAACCTAGTGCTCACAGTGGCAAGCACCAAGGAGATCCTGTCTCAAAGAAGATGGAAGGCAAGGATGGAAACCTCAGGCTGTCCTTGGACCGGACACATGTACCACTCACATACATACACATACACACATACATACGCATACACACATACACATCAGACATTGCAAACATACACACATTACACATAAACACACATTACACATTACAATCACCAAAAGATTAAAGATAAAATAAAGCTCTGCAGAGGCCAGAGCTGTGACTACTTGGACATGCTGTCCTCTTTCCTAACCTCACTTCTCCTTCTTTCTGGAAACAGGATGGGCTTCCTCAGCACTAAGGTGAGCCTTGCCTTGTGAAATGAGAAGAGCATTCTGGATGCGTTTGAACAGACACACGTTGAATTCTAGTCTACTAGAACATTGAAATTGCACGCTTGCAATAGAATGTCTCCATTTCTCCTCTCAGCAGTGTTTAAATGAGATCTCTGAAAGAAGGAACAATCCCCGTGATTTTCTTCACTTCCACTCAGCAGTTGATGGACTCTTAATTTTGCAGTTTTGTTGTTGGGGAAGACTAGGGCTTCTCCTGTCTCTGTTGAAAACAGCACCTCTGGTGTCGTCCCCCCACTGTCACTTTCACAGGTCAATATACGAAGATCAAGTTTCCTATCTTGTAGATGATTAA
>NW_008341422.1:1939559-1957839 GCF_000622305.1 Nannospalax galili | reverse complement strand
TGTGTAGACCAGGCTGGCCTTGAACTCACAGAGATCCGCCGGCCTCTGCCTACCCAGTGCTGGGATTAAAGGCATGCGCCACCACGCCCGGCAAGATCTACTTTTTAGACATGAATTTCAAACAGAAAGGCAGAGATGTAAGTAGCAGGACCTCAGAAACAGAGAAACTGTGTTTTATATCATTAATTACTTCTGCTTATCAAAGTGCAGCATCCATGATAATTGCTGAGTCCCGGGAGATCTCACTAAGATGAGCTATGGCCAAGAATAAAGCATAAAACCTGGGATGAGCGGAGGCGGCGGACGTAACGTGCTGAAGAGCATACCAAAGCCCGCTGTCGTCATGATGCTAAGTGGAGAGAGGCAGCTGCTGTTCACGAACGAATCACCGATCTGGGGAGGGATTCCTATCATGACCAAGGCAGCAAACTGTCTCCACTTGAGGTCACGCCTGAGCCCAGCACACACGGATTCCACTTCAAGATTCCTATGGGCAAAATTGACCTGAGAACTCAGCAATCAAGCACTTTAAAATATTTTCTTTCAAGTCCCCTCCGTAGTGGCAATACTGTGCACCCACCTTCCTAGCCTGGACTTCGGTCTCAGTGCCTCTGTCACTGTCAGTGGACATCTTTCGCATCGTTGCTGAATGGAGAGTGCTGTGCTTACCCTTTTTCTTTTATTTTTTATTTATTTATTTTTTTGAGGCAGGGAATTCCTGTAGCCCCAGCTGGCCTATGTAGACCAGGCTGGCCTCAATTTTACAGGGATCAGCCTGCCTCTGCCTCTGGAGTGCTGGGATTAAAGGTGTGCACCACCACACCTGGGTGGCATCCTGTTGTAACATAGCCATTCTCTGGCCTCCTGTTCTACCATTTCTTGACTTTTTTAAAACTTGTTTTTTCAGACTTGCACATAAGGAGCTGTGGCTCAATTGGTACTTTCCTCGCATGCATGAAACCCTGGGTTTGATTCCTAGCACTGTGTAAAACGGTCATGGTGGCCTATGCCACCCTGCACTTGGGAGGGTAATCCTAGCACTTGGGAAGTGGAGGCAGAGGATCAGAAAGTCAAGATCATCTTCCACTTCCCAGTTATAGTGAGTTCATGCCCAGCCTAAGCTCATGAGACCCTATCTCAAAACAACAAACAATAAATTCATACACAAAAATTGTATGTTAGTAGGATTAGAATTATGCAACATCTTGGTGTGTGAATACATTGTAATGTTTAGGTCTGGTTACATATGGCTAGCTCCTCCAGTATTCATTTCATCATTGAAATACTCAAAATCCTTTCTTCCAGTCTTTTCGAGATTCCTTTTCATTGCATCTTACTGTGCAATAGCACACGGGAACTTCTTACTGTCGTGTATTGCTTGGTACCCATCCATGAAGCTTGCCCCATCCTTTCTCACACCTTCTGTACAGCCTCTGATAGCCACCATTACACTCTTGACTTTTCCTGAAGTCAGTTCTTCAACATTTCACAACTAAGGGAGATCACTGTGAGGCTGTTGTCTTCTGTGCCTGGCTGGTTTCACATAATACAATGACCTTCCATTCTTTCTGTGGTGATACCAATGATAAGATTTCATTCTTTTAGGGCTGACAAGGTGGCCAGTGGGTAAAAGTGAGTTTTCTGTACAAGCCTGGTGACTTCGAGTTCAACCTCCAGAACCGACATAAAGGTGAAAAGAGAGAACTGGCTCCATTAAGCTGTCCTCTGACCTCCGCACGCATGCACAGTGCAACCCCCGCCACCATCATGCATGCACAATAAATAAATTGTATTTTAAAAGATCTCACCAGGCATGGTGGTGCACACCTTTAATCCCAGCACTGGGTAGGCAGAGGCAGGTGGATCTCTGTGAGTTCAAGGCCACCCTGATATACATAGTGAGTTCCAGGAAAGCTGGGGCTACAGGGAGACCCTGTCACAAAAAGACTGGAAAAAAAAAAAAAGATCTCATTGTTTTCATAGCTGAATAGTAATCCACAGCACATGTGTATTTCATTTCTTTATTCATTCATTAGCTGAGTGACAATTTGGTTATTTCAGTTTCTTGGCTATTATGAATAGTTTTGGAATAAGCACGCAAGTATAGTGCCCTCTTGACATACAGCTTCCTTCATTCTGGGTATGTAGTCAGCCATGGTGTCTGTGGATCATATCATAGTTCCATTTTTAAACTTTTAAGGAACTTCAATACTATTTTTTTATAATAGCTCTAATTTACATTCTCATCAACAGCACACAAAGATTTTTCTTCTCTCTCTAGCTTCCCTTTTCCTTGACTTCTAATCTAGATTTTTCTGAAAATATTTTATTATTTTTTACTTTATGGTGTGAGTGTATTGTCTGCCTGTATGTAACTGCACCTGTGTTGTGCTATGCCGGAGGAGGTCAGAAGATGGCGTCAGATGCTCTGAACTAGAGTTATGGACAGTTGTTAACTGCTCTGTGGGTGCTGGGAATTAAACCCAGGGCCTCTGCAAGAGCAGTCAGTGCTCATAACTGCTGCGCCATCTCTCCAGACCCCTAATCTAGATTTTTGTTCCATTAGGAATGAAGAAGCATTGAGGCAAAGGCAGTTGCAGCCAAGCCTGACGACCCGAGTTCATCCCAGGACCCACATGACAAGGTGAGTAGCAACTTTCATGGGGCCCTCTGACCTCCACATGTGCACTGTGGCACGCACGTATAATAAAATAAAAAATAACAAATGGAAAGAATAAAAAAGTAATAAAACAATTGTAAAATAATGAACAGTATCTTTGCAGTATTCGTTCATTTATTTTTGCTTTTGTTTTTTGTGGGGTTTTTGTATGTTTTGTTTCATTTGGGGTTTGTTTGGATGCATGTATGTTACTTGCACATGTGTGTACATGGGGGGATTACACATGCAGAGGCCAGAGGAGGATGTCAGGTGTCTTTCACTACTGCTCCCCACCCTATTTTCTTGAAATGGGGTCTTTCACTAAACCTGAAGTTTCTGCTAGGTTGGCCAGCTGATGAGCACCTGGGATTCACCTGACCCCATTCTTTACCCTCCAACACAGGGGTTACTGGCTAATATGGCCATACCAAACTTTTGCATGGGTGCTGGGGATTCGGACTTGGGTCCTCATGCTTACATAGCAAGTGTTCTTGCTAGCTGAGTCATAGCTTCAGCCTGACTTTGGGGTTTGAAATGCCATGTTGGTTTGATAAACCCATTGCAAAATATCCCCCAAAGAACTTCTTGATCCCCTAATTAGTAGGTGGAAAGGACTCTCCATTTGCTTCAATAAACAAATGTCTTTTTATTACATTTGTTTATTTTGTGCATGTGTGTTTGTGTATATATGTGGGCACATGTGTGAAGGTCAGAGGACAACTTTCATGAATTGGTTCTCTCCTTTCACCATGTGTATGTGAGGGTATGTGGTCACACTCAGATCATCAGACTTGATAGGAAGCAGCTTTACTCCTTGAGCCATCTCATCAGCCCCAATAAAATAACTTTCCAACAAATTAGCAAAACCTCCTCAGGTATTTCCTCCATTGAGGAAATATCTATGAATTCCAGAGAACAAGAACTCCCAAAGAATATTGGTTCCCTGGAGGAAGCCAGGAAAACATGATAGTTTGAGACAGAAAGACAAAGAGACAGGCACAGAGAAAGGGAGAGACTAAGAAAGGAAAGGATGGAGACGAGAAGACCGAAGGAGTGAGAGGAAGAGGGTGGAGAGATGGTGAGAGAGGCCAAAAGACAAGAAAAGGAGAGTGGAAGAGACTGAGGAGAGAAACATGGGAACAGCCGAGGTTGGTCATTTTCCAAGTAGAAGCATCCTATGTTTGAGAATGGCCCAATAACCTCTGCCATTTAAATAGGGACCAATGAAGGTTTTATAAGTCAGAATCTCCCCTGAAGTGAAAGACAATAGCAGGAGAGAGCTGGGGGTTTCCTCACAACAGTCCAAATTCCTCGGGTGGACCTGAGAAGGTTCCTGTAGCATCTTGATGATGGTCAGTTACAATTTTGGGAATCACCAGCATAGGCACCAGGCCCCTGTCCTGGAGCTACTCCCTCCAAGACGCAGAGCTGGAATCCTTTCAGCCAGTGAGCGCATTGGTGAGACAGGTGTGGTGGCATGGAAGCCGTTCTCTCATTCGGCTTTATGGAAATGAGACTATCTTGTGATGCAGATCCATTCCATCTCTCAGGTCTTAGCAGAGGGTGCTGTGTAGTGGGGACCCACTGCTGCCTTTCCAATTTAGTGGCAAATCCAAAGTGCAAAGCCACATGCCCAGACAAAAGCTAACAACAGCTCTGAAGCATGGCCCTTTGGTGGAAATGCATTCTGGGGCAGGGCCTGTGTGTTCTCGGGGCAGACACTGAACCCCAGCATAGCTCCCTGAGCTTTACCCCAGGCAGGTCTGGGTTATGCTGCTCTCTACCCAGTGTCAGCAGTGGACAAACGGTGGTCGTGAAAGCTCAGGTTTCTCTAAGACCTCATCTTCTATAAGTCGATATTGTAGGTGAAGAGCAGTGAATTTGGTAATGAAACAGCACGTATTCCTTTAGGATTCTGGTGTCAGAGAAACGAGTTCATAGGCTCTATTGCTACAGAGCTGTCAAATCTGCCTTAATTATGATTAATAACATACACGAATCTGAGGTTTTTTTTCTCTCTCTCTCATGCTGACTTTCTTAAAATGCCTCTTGTCTGAATATCACCTCAGGAGTCAGCACAGCTGTATCTTTAGTAACGGACTGGGATAGCACTTCTGTGTGAGCAGTGCTTAAAAAAATTTGTGTTTGACTGCGTGCCTCACACACAGTGAGCGTGCGCATTCCAACACATCTGTGTATACTTAGTCCTTCTTCCTTCCCTTCTTCTCTCCTCTCCTTCTTCCTCCTCCTTCCCACCTTTGTCTTTTCTTGCTTTCTTTGTTTTCCTTTTGTAAAAGGGTCTAGATATTATACTAACATGGTCTATACACTCACTGTGTAGCTCAGGCTAGCCTCAAAGTCACAGCAGTCTTCCCACTTCAGGTACCGAGAGGCATAAACCACACGCCTAGCCTCTTTTTTGCTAATAGTTTTACAGTGAAAAAAGAATGTTTGGGGTGAACAAATCTTAATGTTCTCAGAAATGAGCTGCTGGTTTTTAAACACTTTCTGCCATTTTCCCTTCGAGAGAATGACTGTCACCACGCGCCCGAAGTAAGCTGTGTTGTTCATAGGCGAGGGAAACCAATGGGGAGTACTTGCCTTCCTGTACAATGAGGAAGAAGCACACAGAGCTGTAAACCATGACTAGGCCAGGAGAACAGAGCTGTTCTGACAGAGTGTAGCAAGCAAGCCTGGCTGCTGAGAATCACTCTCTCTCTCTCTCTCTCTCTCTCTCTCACACACACACACACACACACACACACACACACACATACACACACACACAATAACAGTGAAAAGGCTTTAAGTGAGTGTTGCATGTTAACAACACACATTTAGTTCTGTGCTGTTTACACAGAAAGCGACATTCAAAAGTATGTATTTGAGAGGCTATTATGAAGAGGTTGTGTGTGAATTTGAACAAGACTTGCCTTTTCTTCTTTTAGCTTAGACGTATCTTGCTTATTTTTGCTGATATTCCCAGAGTGTATTATGTTTGCCCAGTGCTTTTGCTTTGGTTTTACTAGTTATTCCCAGTGTGAATGCACACCTGACCTCATTCTATTGTTTAGGTAAAGTTAGCAGGCCTTGGAACTTGGGGGAGTTGATGGCTCCTTCTTGGCCTTAATTAGATAGTTTAAGCTCTAATTGGCTGCTAAGAAGTCAATCAATCTGCAAGACAGCTGCTCGTTCACTCTCTGGGAATTGTAGGAACGGTTGATCTCTGCATCAGACAGTTGAGCAGAAATCATGCATTCCTCATGGAACAGAGCTCTGCTCAGGGCTGTGGCAGTGAGTGTCCGGTGAGTGTCCAGGAGTTCCTGGTCAAGTGCAGCAGGCTCTTTCTGTGTGTAGCGTGAGGAAAGCAGCTTGCCCTGTGTCGCAGAAGGAAGCAGGGCTGAATTACACATGCTTGCTTAACAAGACAGAGCCAGGTCATGTTGACCAAAACAGAAGATGTCTGGAGAGCAAAGTGAGGACACATGGGAATGCACAAGTATGCAGATGAGACAGCTGTGTGACCAAGGCACTCAGAAGTGTAGGTGTCAGGTGAATTCCAACCCTACAGGGCTGTGAGTCTCCTGAGGAAAGGGCAGGGTCCCACTCGTTCTTGTACCTTACTGTGTCTAGTTCTGGGTTTTGCCTGCCACATTCACTGAATAAAAAAATAGGTCACTTATTCTAATACTGGGTCAACTATCACTCAAAACACACTTACCTAAAATTCAGTATTTGTCATATGAATGTTCATCCCTTATTCTCCAAATGTCATTCTTTTTTAAACTTATTTTTTTGTGTAAAGGGAAGGGAAGCATATATGGCTGGGTGCAGGTTCACACATGTATGCTGTGCATGTGGAAGTCAGAAGATAGGATCAGGTGTTGGTCCTTAGGTGCTTCCACCTTTTCTTTGAGGCGGGGTCTCTCCTTGGCCGGGAACTTTGCTGCATGGGCTGCTAGCCCTTGAGCTTACAGGGACCCACCTGCCTCTACTTCCCATCTGGCTGTTGCTGGAATTGCAGGCATGCGGCACACCTGGCATTTTATTTAGGTTCTGAGGATTCAAACTCAGGTCTTCACATTTGCAAGGCAAGGCCTTTACTCACAGCCATGTTCCCAACCAATTACCTTCATTCTTAACCATGTCACAAGTCAACCCAACCCTGCTAAGAACACACGAAAGCACATACAGCATCATGCCACGTGTGGACAGAGTCTGGAGTCTCAAGATACTCACCTTGATGATTCAGTTGCATAAATTCTGGTGTGTGTTTTTTAAAAACAGCTCTGCCACAATGCTGATGAATTCAGAAGTCTGGTAACAGCTACACACTGCTCAGTTATGCATTCTCCCCACTTCTGTGAAGGTTTAACAATGCTCCTATTAAAATACTAAATAAATAATGGGTCATATGACTTATAGTCTCCCCTTGTGCAGTTTGATTCATAGAGTTGTAGGGCTGCCAAATACTCTGTTACTGAACCCCTCCTTCTCGCCTGCTGAAGAGGGAACCTGAGAACCAAAGGTATGATAATAAAGGACTTACAAAATTAATTGTAACAGAGCTGACATAAAAAGCCCAGAAGGAACTTACTTTTCATGGCGTTGGTTATTTCAAAGAAAGCATTTTTGGAGTTTCCTTGACTATGATACTTATGGGTTGCAGCCCAACAGTTGTGCCACACACCGTGAGTACTAGGGTAAACAAGTCCAGAAGCCAGTTTAACCAAAGGGAGGAAAGGCATGTTACAGTAGAAGTGGACTTTCTTCTGATTAGTTTTGGAATATTAGTTTCTTGTGTTTGGTGTTGTGTGGGATGTGGTGGGGGTGTGGGGTGTCGGGGTGTGGGGTGTGTGATAGGCACTTGAGGGGTACATACACCTGTGCATGTGTATGCAGAGCCCAGAAGTCAACATCAGGTGTCTTCCTCTATTTTTCTCCATATAATAATTTTTTGGAGACAGTCTCTCCTGAATCTGGAGTTTGTCGTTTAATCTAGCCTAGCCAGATCCAGGGATCCTCCTGTGTCTGCCTTCCCAGTCTAGAATTACAGGCTGCCACATCAGCCTTTTTATGTAGGTGCTGGGGATCTGAACTCAGGTCTTCATGCTTACATAGCAAGCACTTTACTAATTAAGCATCATCTCCCCAGCCCAAAATATTAGTTTCTAACACCCCCAAATTCCTATATGATACAGCCCTCTGCCCACCTCTTTGAGCTCTCTGGAATCTTCCTCCTTATTCATTAAAGTCTAGTCGTTCTCCCTTTTCTAAGCCAAGGACATCCCACCACTAGTCTTACTTCCAAGAGCTGCCTGCGGCTCTCTCCTCTGTATCTTTCCAAGGCAGGCCCTTTATCTTGTATTTTAAGTAGATTTTGCTGCTTAGATTGGTTTTAAACTGACAATAAAGTGGAGTAGAGAATCCGAAGAGTCCCAAGTCCCATCCCTACACATTCACAGCCTGTCTACCATCACACTCCAGAGTAGTCCCTGTTATAATCCTCACAAACAAACCCATGCTTTACATGAGGGGCTGCTCTTGGTGGTGTAACTGTCGTACAGTGTAAGTGTATGATCCGGCACTAGAGCGTTGCTCACGGTAGTTTCCCTGTCTGAACATCTCCTGGTGCCCCACCTGCTCCTCCCTCCCTGCTAACTGACACCTGTTTATTTCTTTAGAGCTCTGTTTATACGTTACCTTCTCAGCGAAATCTAGCCTCAGCAGCTAAGCTAAAAATCCATCTCCCCTCACTCAAGACACTTTTTATTTCTCCTTCTCTTCTGTTTTCTTTGGAACATTTACTAATATCTGAAATTAATCAAGTTGTCTTCTTATGTCTTCTCCTCACTTCTATCCATTATAGGATCTCTGAACAGAAAATATTGCTCATCCCTGTCTCGCAGAGTAATGTTGAGCAAAGGCTAAGTCCTCCCTAAGTATTTGTAGACCTTTCTTCCATAAGCAGGGACTCTTCTGGTGATGCAAACAAATGGGAGGCATCACCCCTTCCCAAAGGAGGGTACAGTTTACAGGGAAAGACAGCCTTGCTTGTGATGACCTCGTAAGTACCATAATAAAACATGAAGCACCATCCCCCTTAGGCCTGGCTAATCAAGAAGCTTCTGCATAGAAAACAGTACTCCGATTGAACTTGGAGGACCAAGGGACTCAGTCTGCGGAAGGGGTACCAACAGTGCCCCTCCTACATTCCCTTGACATTCACAGTGGCTGGACCCAGCTGCCTGTCTGAGGTTTTACTCTTGTCAGCAAGTTGGAGGTGCTAGGGAGTTCTTGGATCCTAGCATCAGCTCACAAGTAATGACAGATTAGAGTCAGTATATAAGACCCCAGCTTCCTGCTCCCCTCCCTCCACAGGTTCCAGGGTCTTGAACCTCAGTGGACCACCACATTGCCCTGCTCAACAGAGTCTAGCTTTCTTCTCCTCCTTGACTCACATCCCCTGCCTTTTCCTGGTGTTTCAAAATTACCTTTGAAATCCTCCTTCCAGTTTCTTTGTTTGGGACATCTGGAGGGGAGCAAAAAACCAAGATCATTCTAGACAAAGTTAACTGCTTTTTTGTGTGTCTTTTTTGAGACAGGGTCTCCCTGTAACCTGAGCTGATCTAGAACTTACTGTGTAGATCAGGCTGGCCTTGATCTCACAGAGATCCACCTGCCTCTGCCTCCCAAGTGCTGGGATTAAAGGTGTGTGCCACCACATCTGGCTATAACTGCTTTTTGCAAAAACTCAAGAGTTGCTAAAGAATAAAAGAAATTAATGTGGGTTGATTGTGATGTGTATGTCAGGAAATACCAGACTGCCTCATTTACCTCTTGCATGGGCTTCCCAAGGAGTAATAGTGGTAGTTTTGTATCAATAAACCCACAGTTCTAATTCCCCATATGTGAGTAAGAATACACACACACACACACACACACACACACCATGGGTTTTCATAAGTGCTGAAATCTACAGTTCTGTATACAGCAAGAGTAACTGGCTTAAGCTGGGAATTACATTCCTAATCTTATTGCCCTTTGGATCCATCTTCTTATCAGATGTACTAATTAGACACTGAGCACTAACACAGGAAAATTAATTTTGTATGTGAAATCAAATGGGAAAAAAGATCACTCAACACAAAGTGCTGGGTACTTTGATCAGGTGTGCCTCGGCCTTCCCCTGCTGTCCAGCTGATCTGATGAGAAGAAACAGTCTGTGGCTTCCAAATCGGTTTTGGTCCCCATGTCCCTGACCTCATGCTTCTTTCGAAGGGAAAATCTTCAGAAAAGCTGGTGTTACATTTAACTTTGGGAGCTCTCTTGTGGGCTGGTGTCTAACCAGACACGGGCGATCTGAATATTTCCTGCATGCTAAGCAGGCCATTGTCAGCCGCTCCCTCTAGGCTAGATAGTTATAAATGCCGTTTATGGTCTTGCTATGACAACTGTGAAGGACATGGCAGAGAATTTATCACAGGATTATTCATCCACCAACAGAATACCTAATAAGATTCTAAACGACCCAAGATGATAATAAGATCTAGCTTGTAGCAATAAGGTATTAATAAACTGCTCTTTTCAATAAGGGAGACTCCTGGCATCATTACCCTGACGTATTTGTTTTGCTTATATTTTGTGAACAAAGTAGGGCTGCTGGATTGAATAGTAAATTTATAAAAAGCCCCTGATGTATGAAAAATACAACCCGCATGAAGTGGAACCCATAGGTTAAAGTCAAGAGCACGATGTTTGCCTGTGACATCCAAGTGCTGGGCTCCCAGAGTCATCGATTCTAATTTTTCCATGCCATTTGCCTTTGTATTTAAAAATTATGTAAGAATAATATATCGCCTGCTGTTGACCACAAGGCCATCATTCAAATGAAGAAATTTAGTAAAATAATAAACCAAGAAGGTACAGTGCAGATGAAGAATGAACTGGGGATTCTGAATTCAAAGTGCTATACAGAATCTGACTCATGGCCCTGTTTCGAGAATAAAACTATTTAGTATTGAGTTAATTAAAAATATGGCTCCTGCTCATCGTCACTTAGCTATTCCTAGCAAGGACAAGTGACAGAGATTCAAGAATTTGCTAGTAGTCATTTTTCAAACAGCATCATTTAGAAAAACGAGCTCCTCTCTCAGACATGTGATTCTAGTCCACCTGGCTTTTTACCTGCTTTAAGTTGGTCTCTGACAACACTGTACATCGATAAGACCCCCATACTCAAAATATTTTTACTTCATTTCTGAGAAATTAGTCTTGTGTGTTGGGAGGTATTTCTGATGGATCAAATTGATCCCAGTAGGGCTTCAAGTTGGCTTCGTGAGTAAAATTTGTGCTTTCCGCTCAAGTCTGATGACATGAGTTTGATTCCTGGAACCCACAAAAAGCCAGATGTAGTGGCTCACATTTGTAATTCCGACTCTCCTCTGGTGAGATGGGAGACATAGACAGGAGAATCACCTGGTGGAAGCACAGGGACCAGCTAGTCTTCTCAGTAGCAGAAACAAGAGAAATCCTTCCTGAACAAGATGGAAGACAGAACGGACTCCCGAAAGTTGTTATGACCCCCACACTTGTGCATGCATGAGCACTCTCACACTGTCACAATAATTAAAAAGTATTTATCACAGCAGGTTCCAGAAATTAGTATTTTTCTTTAAAAAATTATGGCATATTGTACACACAGTGAAATGCACAATTATTGTGTATAGAGTTTGCAGAGTTTTATTATAGCAAATGAGTTTGTGTGTATCCACCACTCAAGCAAGCTATGCAGCATTTTTTGTCTTCTAGACAGTCATCTGTACTCATGCCTGCGGGCACCCCCCATGCTCAGCCTTGGAAACCGTCATTCTTGCTTCTATCACTGGATTTACTTCTTAAGCTTTAGGTAAGTAGAAATGTGCAGTATACTCTTCTATGTCTGCTTTTACTTTTACTGATTCTTTGACAATTTCATATATATATAATATTCTGATCCTATCTGCTACATAATTCCTCCTTGCAACTCTCCCCAGATACCCCCAACATGTCCCCTTTCCACCTTCATGTCTTTTTCCTCCCCCTCCTCCTTTCTTTGTTTATAACTCACTGAGCCCAATTAGTGCTACCTGTTGGGTGGTTGCCTGATCTTGTTGGCTTGATCTGATGCACATGGCCACAGCTGCTGTGAGTTCATGAGTGCAACGTCCATGTCATGTCCTGAAGACAGCATCTTACAGAACTCCTCCTCATCCTCTGGCTCTTACATTCTTTCCACCCTCTCTTCCTGATGTTCCCTGAGCCTAGTAGGGGTTGATATAGATATCCCATTTATGCCTGAGCACACCACAGTGTGTTTGCTTGTTTTACTCAGCATTGTGATTTCAAGATGCACTCACGTTGGTGTGTGTGTCAAGTGCTGATCCTTGTTGTTGGGGTGTAGATCTCTCACACTGCATTAACCCATTTTCTTGTGTGGATTGTCTACACTATGGGGCCATTATCGCTGAAGCTGCTATGATCATTTATGTGCTAGTGTTTTTGTTAAGTCTAAAAGGATCATGACCCTAAAACTACTAGAAAAAAAAAAAATCTTAAAAAAATCTTCCCAACCCTAGGGCTAAAAAGCTTTTTTTTTTTTTTAGATATAATATCAAAAGTAGGGGCTAGAGAGATGGCTCAGCAGTTAAGATTGTTTACTGCTTTTGTAGTAAGTAAAGTTTGGTTCCCAGCACCCATATCAGGTGGCTCACAACTACCTGTAACTCCAGTTCCAGGGGATGCAATGCCCTCTTCTGGCCTCTACAGCACCTGCACTCACATGAACATACTCACACACAGATACACACACATACACATAATTAAAAGTAAAATAAATCTCAAGGCTGGAGAGAGATGGCTCAATGATTAAGAACACTGGCTATTCCTGCAGAGAACATGGGTTTGGTTCCCCACAGGGTGACTAACAACCATCTTCAACTACAGTTCTAGGGGATAAGACACCCTCTTCTGACCTCTGAGAGTGTCGTACAACATGGATGCACTTACATACATGCAGGCAATATATTCATACACATAAAAATAAAAATAATAGCTGGGTGTGGTGGTGCACGCCTGTAGTCCCAGCACTTGGGAGGCAGAAGCAGGTGGATCTCTGTGAGTTCAAGGCCAGCCTTGTCTACATAATATATATATATGTATATATATTATCTTTTAAAATGATACTAAATGTATAAACTGCAAAATACAACTGATGAATTAACCTTCTTGAAAAGTTTGAAGTTTTTTCTCCTGTGCAAGTGTTTCTTTGAGCTTATAGGTCATAAAGTACATGTTTCAACATGCAGTTCACTTTCACATTTCAACTAGCAGTTGTGAGTTCAAGTGCTCCACACCCTTGTCAACACTTACCATATTACATTTCCTTTGGCCATTCTCGTAGGTCAGAACAGGCAGCTCATTTGGTCTTAATTATCAGCAGAGTTCAAAACATTAAAATAACTAAATTGGCAGTCTGGTGGCTACTTGGATTTATGTTGAGCTTTGCATAACAATCTCCAAATTTCTTTTTTGCAAAGTCTAAAATCTAGCATTTATAGCCAAAAGTTTGGATCCATGTATTTCAGAATGCTGATTATCTTCTTCAAGGAGCTTTGACCCCATTCTTTCACCATCTCCCTCCAACTCTAGTTCCTTTGTTTGCTTAGTCATAAAAAGGAAGATGCAGTGTTTAGTTACTTCATGTATAAAGTGAAATATGCCAGGGTCCTGAAATTGACATTCTGTGAATGCTGGGTTCAACCACCTGCCTGGAACCTTGAGTTGAGAGGAGAGTCCAGTGGAAATTGTATTCTAGATGTATGATAGGACTTCTCAACAAGTTCAGATTCAGACCCAGATTTTTAAAAAATTAGAAATACTAAAATTGCCCCCAGCTACCTATAGGTGATAGCATTTAATACAGAGAATCTCCCTGTTGATGACATAAGAATTTAAACGTGCTTTTAACGTGAAGTTATATATTCTCAATCTGTCGTGTGGGACCCGCGTTCACTTGGACGGATACATTCCTTCTTTCTGTGGTCATGTGACACTGACTGCCCTTGGCTCCTAGGATAGAAACTTCTGGCGGTCCCTGGAGCACAACATCACATGATTGCTCTTCATAGTGCTCTATGCATGATGTAGTCAAAAGGCCAGGAAGGCAGTGGCTGAGGGTCTCTCTGTGCCCTTCGGAGGAAAGCGGCCTGAAGGCTTTTCCTTGGATATACATTGCCCTTTCTATGTAGTCTGACCTTCAGTTCTAGCCACACGGATAGAGTGGATGGACCCGTCTGGAGATTGATACCTGCCACAGAGACACTTAGCAACAGGCTTGAGCATGAAGCAAATGACAATAAAAGACACTAACAACACGCACCACAATCGACTTCGTGGCCTACAGCTTAAGGCTTTTGTTAGTAAAATGACCCACGTGTATAAAACTTCCTCCCGGTCCTGCGTGGGTTGCTGGGCTCTGACAGCAGAGGGCAGCATCGCCGCTACCGTCTCAGCTCAAATCAAAGCAAATTCTGTTTACAGTTCTTAATCTTTTTAGGTACATTTCCCCCTCATCTAGAATACAGATAAGTAATCCTCTAGTTAGCTTATACAGTAAGTTAATAATTTAAGAAATGAACCTGGTGCTTCATAAATACTGCAGAGGGAAGAGAGTTACATATTTTTTTTCTCTTTTCAATCCATTATTTTATGTCTTCATTAATTATTCTATTTGTAATAGTTTTGCTTGTTAAAAGAGAAGTTTTTACTATCAGAAATAAATTATTAGCACGTGCTTTCTGGGCTACGTTCTTGCCTATAGCACTTAGTTACAGCAGTGCTTATGTGTGGGTATTTGGGTAGGGGAGGGGACAAGCATCTTACTTAATGTTGAACCCGGCAGAAAACACCGACCGTGACCCCACAAATCTTATACTCTGTAGAGATGAAGTATGTGTGAGTCAACTAGATTTTTCTATCTAAAACAGGCCTGCTTAAAAAGGATGGTAGGGAATTTATTGATTTCTTCTTGTAATGTACTTAAATATTTTGCTTCACCCAGTTTGGGGCAATGTCCTGCCATCCCGTCTTTGACTGCTGTCTTCTCCGTGTCTTCTCCATGTTCTTTTCTTTGTTATGACTAAAGACTCTTCCTAACTCCATGAAGAGCTTTCTGCCTAGACACCCTGTTCTGCTTTTGTAAACTTTCTTTGGGTCACTGTTTGCACAGTAAATCATTTTTCCTAGCCTTTCATTCCATTTTTTTTGTGCATCATTGTATTTCATACTTGACTCTTCTGATCAGCATATAACTGAATTATTAAAACCTTAAGAATATTTGTCTTTAATTGACCATTTTAGTGCAATAAATTCCTTGATTTAAAATTATGCCTTTGCACTTGTTCCCAGTCATCTGGCTTGTTTCACGTATACCTGCCTTTTCTTCGGCCCCCTCAAACCACTTTTTGGCTTCATTTGGATAAAGTGAATTTTTTATTCTGTTTCATCTCCCCACTTATTTGAAAATCATTCATTTTCTTATCATTTACATCATTGAAATTTAACATGCATTTTTAAATTTTTTAAAAAATTATGTAGCCGGGCATGGTGGCACACATCTTTAATCCTAGCACTGGGGAGGCAGCAGAGGCAGGTGGATCTCTGTGAGTTTGAGGCCAGCTTGGTCTCCATTAGTGAATCCAGGCCAGCTGTGGCTACAGGGAGACCTTGTCTCAAAAAGACCCCCCCAAAAAATTATGTGTATGTGTATGTTTGTACATGTGTGAGTGGGTACCTGCAGAGGCCAGAAGAGGATGTTGGATCTCCTGGAGCTCAAGTTACAGGTGGTCATGAGCAACCTGATATGGGTGCTGAGAACCAAACTCCAGTCCTTTTGAAGAATATCAAGTGATCTAAATCTTGGAGCCAGCTCTCCAGCCCCCTTAACATGCATTCTGAAAGTCAAAATTTCATACTCCTTTCTCCCAAATAATTCAAGAACCTTTGGGTCCAAAGACACCTCTCATCATCCAGATTGTGCCCTAGAATTCTGTCTTCCTTGATTATAGTAAAACTAGTGATTTTACTATGGTTTTTTTTTTTTTTCAGAGAGTGCTTGGGTTTCCCCCATTGGTTAATCAATTTCTTGCCTCACCTTTCCTCCTTGGAACTCTATTCCTTCATTCTGGGTTTACCTTCCCCCATAACACGACCCTTCATCTCTGAGGGGGCACATCCAATCTACAGCCCACAGCCCAGAACAGCTCTGAATGCAACCCAACACAGAATCATAAACTTACTCAAAAGTAATATGAGACTTTTCTGTGTGGGTTTTATTTTATTTTAACCTGATTGCAGGGTTTTAAAACTCTGTGAACTTTGTACATGACAGCATCATGTCTGAATGCCAAAAGGCTGGATATGCTTCAGTGGTACTTTGGGCAATGTTAGGAAATAGTTAATACTATTAAGATTTATACTGGCATAGACTCTAAATTTTGAAAGAGATGGAGAGATGACTCAGAGGTTAAGACCACTTGCTGTTCTTGCAGAGGACCAGGATTCAGTTCCCAGCACCTATATAGCAACTGACAACCCTTCATAACTCCAGTTCCAGGGAATCTGATGCCCTCTTCTGGCCTCTGCAGGGACCAGGCATGCACATGATGCACATATATACATGCAAGCAAAGCACTCATACACAAAATAAAATACAAAAAAGATCAATCTTAAAACTTAAAGTTTGAATTTAATGTGTGTTATTAAATTTTATGTATGTATGTGTGTATGTATGTATGTAGGGGAGCATGTGCTACAGTACACATAAGGCAGTCAGAGAACAATTTGAGGGAGTTGGTTCTCTCCTTTCATCTTGTGGATTCCAGGGATCAAATTTAGGTCAACCTAGCTTGATAGCAAATGCCTTTACCATCTGAGATAGCTCACTAGTCCAACATAAAAGATTTTTTAAAAAGATGTATCTATATTTAGTTGTACAAGTATTTTTATTTCTAATATGTTTATTGGTGCGTGTATAGTGGCCAAAAAGGCCAGAAGTGGACGATAGAGCTGCCATGTGGGTGCTGGGAGCCGAACTCCCACCTCTGAAAGAGCAGCAAGTGCTCTTATCCCCTGAGCCACCTCTGCAGCCCCCACAAATAAGTTTTTTGATTGACACATCATTGTACATATTTGTGGAGTATGGCGTGATAATTTGAGATGTGTATACAATCAAATCAGGGTAAATAAGCATTTTATATCTCAAGTAATTTCTCTCTCTGTATAAATTTCTATCTCCTCTTTCACAGTTCTGTATAAAATATAAAATTACTAAAACCACCTTCTCTCAGCCTGTTGTCTATCTATGATCCTTTCTAGCCTCTAGGGATCTCTGTTCTGGTCTCAACTTTGAAGTTTCTACATGAGGACATGAACCATTTGTCCTTCTGTTCCTGGCTTCTCTCATCTAACATAATGTCACCTAGCACCGTTTGCATTATCACAAACAATACTTCATTCTTTTCATGATTGAATGATACTCCATTTTGTATATATGCCACATTTTCTTTACAAGCATGAATTGTTTTGTTGTGGGTCTTATTCATGGTGAGAACTCTGTCATAAATCTAGTATTTATAGGGCTGGAGCAATGGCTCAGTGGTTAAGAACACTTACTGCTCTTGCAGAAGACCTGGGTTCAGTTCCCAGCACCCACACCAGGCAACTCACAACTTCCTTTAACTACAATTCTAGGGCATCTGATGCCCTCTTCTGGCTTCTTTGGGCCCAGAATATATCACAGAAAAGCTAAGAGAGGGTCAAAATGTAAGAGTTATACAGGCAAGGTGAGAAGATCCAGTATGTATCTCTTAGGAGGTCCCCAAAAGTCAAGTAAATAACGATGACAGAGAAGAAATCTTCAATGAGAATTTTCTAGAATTTATGGAAACTTATCCTCAGACTCAGGAAACACACTAAGTGTGACCAACAACAAATGAGGGGCTGGAGAGATGGCTCCGTGGCTAAGAGCAGTTTCTCCTCTTGCGGAGGACATGGGTTCAGTTCCCAGCACCTTCACGGTGACTCACAATAGTCCTTAACTCCAGTTCCAGGGTGTCCAGCACCCTCTTCTGACCTCTGTGGGCGTTGCATACCATGGGTATACTTACATGCATGCAGGCAAAACACTCATACATACAAAATAAAATAAAAATAATTAAAATGTTAAAAAAAGAATGACATGAAATAAGCTCACAGCATGCATTCCAATGACACTGAAGAGCTTCATAACAACACACATTAGCTACGAATAAAGCTAGATGAGATTTTTTTAAAGACTTATTTTTTAAAGTGTATATGTGTGTGTGTGTGTGTGTGTGTGTGTGTGTCTGTGTGTATGTGTACCATAGCTACGAATGAAGACTAGTTTAAGGATTTTTTTTAATTTTTTAAAAATTTTATGTGTATGCATGTATTGCCTACATGTAGGTAAGTGCACCCAAGTCGTGCAATGCCCACAGAGGTCAGAAGAGGTTGTCAGATCCCCTGGGACTGGAGTTACGGACGGCTGTTAGCTGCCATGTG
>NW_008341422.1:1866570-1939235 GCF_000622305.1 Nannospalax galili | reverse complement strand
TGTGTGTGTGTGTGTGTGTGTGTGTGTGTGTATGTACTACATGTGCATCTGTACAGACCTCATTTCCTCTTGATGATTGTAATTTTTTCTTTTAATTATGAGCCTCCTCTCAGCAAGATTTGTTCATGTCTTGAGGCATCTCATGTGCTTTGGGTTGTGAAAATCTTTCTAGACTAGCTTTTTATTTTCTTACAATGGGCCTCTTAGTGGATATATTTGGTCTACGTCAGTTTTTCTTCGTTTTCTTCACTATGAACCCTAGTTAGCTTGGGATTTGATGTCCACAGCAGATTTCTTTACCACTTAGAGCTGGGGAAAGATGAAGTCTTACATGTCTTTTCTTTGATACTATGTCCTCTAGGTTCTTTAAAAAATTTTTTTCGTTTTTAATTTTATTAGTGTATTGCCTGCATGTGTGTAAGTGCACCCATGTTGAGCAACGGCCATGGAGGTCAGAAGAGGGCACTGGATTCCCCTGGAACCAGAGTCACGGGTACTTTGTTACTTGCCATGTGGGTGCTGGGAACTAAACCCAGGGCCTCTGCAAGAGCAGCCAGTGCTGTTAAGCGCTGAGCCATCTCTCCAGACCCTCTTCTAAGTAGGCTTCTAACTGAGCCGTGAGTTCCACTTCCTCTTGCAGAGGCCATGCTCCACCTCTCCTCTTGCTAACTGGACATTTCAGTCAAATTTCTTGCTATTAAGGACTCTATTTAGCTCCCACCTTGCTGGATTAGCAGAACATCAGTCCACAAGACAAGATGGCGGCTCTTGCTGCAAGTTCCTCCTCATTTCTAGCACCTGGGGTGAGGAAAGAGGCTTTTCTTCATTATTTCTTACAAGGTTGGTTGTGTTTCAGAAGTTTGTACTCTGTTTACCCAATATTTTGCTGCAATTTTAGGATGGGGAGATGGGACTGCCTCAGTTCTCTGGACCAGTTAGCCAGGCCCAATGCCCACTGAATGACTGTGAACTATGGTTGACAGGTACTGTGAGGAGGGACATGTTCTCTATGCATTTGAAACAGCTGAACACTGAAGAATGCCCAAAAGAATTCAGAGAAGGGATGGGTTAAAATGCTTGCAGGATATTTTTACCTATTGGTTAGATTTGGAGCTCTATGAAGGGACAAAGTAATGCATCTAATATTTGGTGTCATCACATGTACATTTTTATTCTCTACAGCTTCCCTTTCTTTCCTGCCCCCCAACCCTTCCCCAACCCCCATCCTCCAATACACCTTTTCCTTTGCAGAGACAAACTGTGCTCTGTGAACCACAGGGGTCAGGTGTCTGCAGGAAACGCCAGGTAGTTTCAACACCTCTCTGTGCTGATTTCTTCCTGAAGGGATGGACGATGTGAGGAAAGGAATCAGAGACCCGTCTAAGGAAGTTCAGCCTATTTGGAGGAAGGAGGCTCCAGTCAGAATTTTGGCTTTTCATTTTTTATTTCAGCAAACGTGACTTCATTTTCTGAACAGTGAGAAAAGCATAATTCTTGTTCCATGTTGGAAATGTTCTCAGTGAATGGTGTGTTCTTTTGTCTCCCTGGACACCATAATCTGTGTAAACAATGAGTTTTAAGGTTAGAGACCCCTGCACAAAAGTCTAAAAACAAGGTCAGGATTTGGAGAGATGGCTCAGTGGTTAAGAGCTCTGGCTACTCTTGCAGAAGACTGGGGTTCAGTTCCCAGTACAAGTATGGCAGCTAACATCAGTCTGAAACTCCAGTTCCAGGAGATCTCGTACCCTTTTCTGGCCTCTGTGGGTAATGCACACACATGGTATACTTACATACATGCAGACAAAACACTCATACATATAAAATATAATTAATTAATTAAAAAATAAAGTTGTCAATAGATATTTTTAAAGATCAGAGTGCTTGAGAACTCTCTGAAGTGATATCCCAAATTGTGTGTCTGTGTGTATGTGTATACATCTGTGTATGTGTATGTATATGTATATATATGCCCATGTGTAATGTATGTTTGAGTATGTGTGTATGCGTGTATATATTTATATGTGATATGTTTATGTCTAAGCCTGCATATCTGTTTGTATGTGTGTATGTCTATATGACCATACGTGTATATGTATATGCATATGTGTACGTGTGTGCATGTACATGTACATATACTTGTATGTGTATTGTGTGTAAATATACTTCTGTCTTGTGTATATACATGTATTTGTATTTGTATGTGTGGGGGGTGTGTATGTGTGTGTGTGTATCCACACACTTATTGGAGAGGCATGGTGATATATTTTGCTTGGCAGAAAATCTATGTTTTTCATTAGAATTGAAAAATATTTTATTCCTCAACAAATACAAAAAGATTGAAATAATTCCATGCATTCTATCAGACCACAACACAATAAAGCTTAAAATCAACACCAGAAGAAACCCTAGTAACTACATGAACACAATGAGGAATGGGTCAAAGGAGAAATTAAGAAAGAAATAAAAGTATTCCTGGAACAAAATGAAAGGGCAATACAATGAAGTGCCTACATTAAAAAATCAGAAAGAACACAAATAAATGATTTAACATTGCAATTCAAGACACTTGAAAAACTTCAACAAATGAAACCCAAACCCAGTAAGTAAGAATTATGAAAATTAGAGCAGAAATTAATGAAATAGAAACAAATAAAACAATATAAAGAATCAATAAATCCAAGAGCTGGCCCTTTGAAAAGATAAACAAGACAGACCACTAGCCCAGCAAACGAAAAGAAAGGAAGAGCACCTACAAATCAACAAAATCAAAGATGACACCAAAAAGATCCAGAACACTATGAGGGAATACTTTAAAAACCTATACACTACTAAATTTGAAAACCTAAAAGAAATGGACAGATATCTAAAAGCATGGGCTCCACCAAAACTAAACCAAGAAGAGATCAACAGCTTAAATAAACCCATAACACATAAGGAAATTGAAACAGCAATACAAAACCTCCCCACTAAAAACCACCCAGGACCAGATGGATTTACAACAGAATTCTGTCAGGCATTTAAAGAACATCTACATCCAATACTACTTAATTTAGTCAAAAAGATAGAAATGGAGGGAGAACTTCCAAATTCCTTCTATGAAGCCAGCATCACTCTAATACCAAAGTCAGGTAAAGATACAACCAAAAAGCTGGGTGTGGTGGCACACAGCTTTAATCCCAGAACTCGGGAAGCAGAGGCAGGTGGATCTCTGTGAGTTTGAGGCCAGCCTGGTCTACAAAGCAAGTTGCAAGCCAGCTGGGGCTACAGGGACACCCTGTCTCAAAAAAGACCAAAAAAAAAAGATAACAACCAAAAAAGAAAACTATAGACTCATATCCTTAATGAGCATAGATGCAAAAATTCTCAAAAAAATACTTGCAAACTGCATAGAGATACACATCAAAAAGATCATTCACCATGATCACGTCAGCTTTATTCCAGAGATGCAGGGATGGTTACAAGATACTTGCAAACTGCATACAGAGACATATATCCAAAACATCATCCACCATGATCAATTCGGCTTTATCCACAGATGCAGGGATGGTTCAATATATATGTCAATAAACATCATAAACCATATAAATGGGCTCAAAGATAAGAACCACATGGTCATCTCAACAGATGCAGAGAAGGCCTTTGACAAAATTCAACATGTCTTTATGTTCAAAGTCCTGGAGGGAAAATACTTCAACAAACCCACAGGCAACATGATTCTTACTGGAGAAAAACTGGAAGCATTCTAATTAAAATCTATCCACTATCTCCACTCCTTTTTAACATAGTGCTTGAAACTCTTGCAAGACCAATAAGACAGGAGAAGGAAGTTAAAAGAGTAATAATTGGAAAAGAAGAGATCAAATTATCCCTTTTTGCAGATGATATGATATTATATCTAAGAGACACCAAAAATTCCACCAGAAAACTCCTAGAAATAATTAACACTTTTCGTACTTTCAGTAAAGTGGCAGGTTACAAAATTAATTTACAAAAGCCTATAGCCTTTCTATATACAAGTAACAATCAATCAGGTAAAGAGCACATGGAAACTCTCTCTTTCACGATAGCTACAAAAAAAAAATCTCTGAATAAACCTGACCAAAGACATTAAAGAGCTCCACAATGAAAATTTTAAATCTTTAAAGAAAGAAATTGAGGAAGACATCAGAAGATGGAAGGACCTCCCATGCTCATGGATTGGAAGAATTAATATTGTGAAAATGACCATCCTACCAAAAGTCATTTATAGATTCAATGCAATGCCAATGAAAATCCCCATGGAATTCTTCACAGAATTGGAAAAGACCATTCTAAGATTCATATGGAAGCACAAAAGGCCTCGGATAGCCAAAGCAACCCCTGAGCACTGAGAGCAGTGCTGGGAAAATTACTATGCCAGATTTTAAACTGTATTACAGAGATATAGTCATAAAAACAACATGGTATTAGTACAAAAATAGACCCATAGATCAATGGAACAAAATTGAAGACGTAAATATGAGTACATGCAACTTCAGCCACCTGATATTTGACAAAGGGGCCAAGAACATTCACTGGAGGAAAGACAGCATGTTCAGCAAATGGTGCTGGCAAAACAGGATCTCTACTTGTAGAAGAATGAAACTAAACCCCTATCTTTCACCTTACACAAAAGTCAACTCCAAATGGATCAAAGATCTCAATGTGAAGCTGGAAACTGTGAAACTGTTAGAAGAAAACATGGGCAAAAACCTACAAGATAAAGATGTAGGAAAGGATTTTCTAAACCGGACACCAATTGCTCAGTAAACAAGGTCAAGAATCAACAAATGGGACCTCATTAAACTAAAAATATTCTGTACATCAAAAGAAGCAACCAAGGAGGAGAAGAGAAAACCCACAGAGTGGGAGAAAATCTTTACCAGCGACACATCTGACAGAGGTTTAACAACCAGAACTGTCAGATGCAGAATTTTATTGTACATAAATCTACCTTTGCTGGAATTCATTGAGCACATCTCACTGTGAGCCAGTGCCTTCCACCTTGGCACACACAGCTTTTTAATTCATTTAACCCAACATTTCCTTTAGCTACAAGTGATTGCTTTTGGCCCTGGGTTTCTTTGAAAAGGGCTCGGAGGTGTGGTTTTACCTTTCTCCAAGTCCTCTTCCTAACAGGTTGAACTCCATTACACCTGCTTTTGGATTCCCCATCCCTCTAGGTCCCTTCATGTCAACTGTGTTGTCACACGCCCTTAGGGGAGTGGAAAGGCTTGGAGACATAAGCAGAGAGAGACACAGACATCGTACCTTCTAGATGGGATGCTGACTATCAGAATGCCAAGAGTCTGAGCAAAGATAGTGCTGTATTTGGGGTGCGTTCCCCAACACTTTGTGTGAGGTATGCACACACTTTGTATGCAGCATGGTGGGGCTGCAAAGTGAAGCATCACGGGAGGGGCTCCTGCCATTGGAGAAGCACATTTACAAATGGATTCTGCTTCTGCCTAGGAGTTGCTCTTGTCCTGGGAAAGGGACTTCCTTTCTCTCCACTTGCACGTCATCTCCTTCCTTCCAACTTCTCCCATGAGAAGAACAGTAGGAAACAGGCCTTAATAAGGGAGATATGGATTAAAATGGGATTATTTTAAGGGGAAGGGGGAAGGAGATTTATACGAGGAAGCTTGGGGATAAAGGGAAAGCCGAAGCTCAAGAGAGGTGGGACTGTAGGAGAAGGGTATTATGAAGGGAGAAATGGGAAGAATGGGGGGCACCTTAAATGGGGAAACCATGGTGGAATGGTTAGACAATGCAAGAGATAAATAATGCCTAGCTAGTTTTTTAAAAAAAGAGGGAACTATATGAATCGAACAATCTACTGACAAATGATATATACAACTGGCTCAAGGAATACAATATATGTCTAGGCAAGGTTTATCTGAGAACGTTTGGTCTTTGCCCTTTATCTACCTAGCACATGGTAATTAAAGTACCAGGCTGGTGGAACAAACTTTCCTGGATGTCTAACAGCCATACTTTGAGGCCTATACTAATTTGGTCAGAAGGACATAAAGGACAGTTTTTGCTCCTTGCCCTCCTAAGTCAACTAAGTTCCAGGGGACCATGAGCATCTCTCAAAATGTCCTGTAACTGTGGTGAGTCACTTGTCCTCTTGATCAAGGGGAACATGGAGACCCCACCAGATGGACTTGAACCAGTGTCCAGTCTACAAAGAGGAGGGTCAACACAGAGGAAACATTTCCTCCATGCTTCTAAGTGAAGCCAGCCACGGTCGAGTAGGACCTTTGACTTATCTTCACATACATGGAACTGATAAAAGATAGGTGCCAGGGGCTCCTCCTAAGCCCATGGACCCCTGAGGAACAGATCCTCAAATGACCTTAAGAGTAAAAGTAAATTGGTTTATCTGGGCCAACCGTATGGCCTTAAACACACAAAGGGAAAGATAACCAAAGATTAAAGGAATCAATATAATTCTTTAAGAGTCCTTGTATATAGCTAAAGGCTACATAACAAGAAACAATGCCAGACAGGAGATACCTTCCTTTGAGTTGCTGGCCAGGGTGGCCCAAGAGACTCCCAGACAGTAACCCAGCATAGAACTGGGAGAATGAACAGCAGACCCTAATCTTATCTAAAGGAATATTGGCAACTGATTGCTGCTAAATAAGGAACAGCTGATCTTCCTAAAACAAAGATCTCTAGATAGGCTGACTAGATTTAGCAGGTGGACAAGCACTGGGGAACCACTGGGGTTGTCAACAATACATGGGCAGTAACAGGGATGACAGAGTATATGGGCTCCAGTGGGGGGGGGGGCTATGGGAGGGCGCCATTTGGGATGTGGAAATATAGATGAATAAGATTGTTTGGGATGTTCTGTATGAAATACATACAAAAAAATCAACAAATAAAAAATGAATTATATTTGAGGAAGAAGCATAAAAATTTTCGTCATGTTAATTAGTAGAGGTGAAAAACATCACCATTGAAACCTACCTGATGACTTTATATTCATGCTCAAGTGCCAAGTATCTCAGAAAGTAACTGACTGTGACCAGTAATAATCAGATACATAGAGATTAGAGATGCATGTACAAACATCTAAGTATTAGTAGCATTAAAATGAATTTTTCTGTATGAAACTGTATTTTAAAACAAAATGGAGATCTTTTTCAAAGGTTAAAATCTCATTCAATATCTTACAGGGTTTATACCGAGTTCAATATTGTATAACTGTATTAATTCAACTGTGAACCTAAAACTTCACAGCCAATTTTGAAAGAGATGCATATTTGCTCTGGAAATTCTTATTGAATATGTTAATGCTGCAATGAAATGCTTTATTAACCATGTGGTTATTAAATACTTAAAAATATTTTCTTAACAAAAAAGGTTAAGAATCATATTTGTTGAAACCTAAGATTTTGTTGGAATCTAGTGTAGCCCATGTAGATCTGGTTCAGCTCTAGCCTTACTCAGGAGCTGTCCCTGGTCCCAGGCTGTCGCTCAGTCATATTGAAGTGGCAACTGCTCGCTGTGTTTGTAGTGAAGTAATGGTGGTCAAAAGGACCTAATGAGAGCCACAGAGGGACCTAATGAGAGCCCAGAAAGTGAGTGGGTGATTGCTGATGACTAGTGTCACTAGTCTAGGTGATATCATGGCCAGGTGAGTCTACCTGACTTGGGATGAAGACCATCTGTGACAACTGGGAATGAAGGTGGTCTGTGATGACTGGGGATTCACCTTGGGCTTCTAAGAACTCTGTAGGGTCTTCCCCTTCCCAGGAAATTGAGGACTGAACTGATGGCCATGAGATCAGGACCTTCGGTGGAATATCCACAGATGAACATTTGGGAATTCCCCAACCTGGTGTCTCTTTCCTGCTATCCTTTGACTCTCTTGCTTTGCCTTAGTCTTGGATTTAGGGAGATTTGGAAAGGCTTGTAAACATGCAAATGTCAGCCTATAGTTCTTCTTGATGGCAGGAGTCATGTGAATTGCACCACCATGGACAGGGAACATGTTCCATTGTTTTCTCGCCTTATGTGCTAGGCTGCATATGTAAAAATATGTATACAGTGTTCAGTCCACAACATTCATGTAATGATGCTCTTTGGAGTTCTCCTTTTGGTAATATGTTTAACTCAAAAGCAGTCATAGGCATGCTGAGGGCAGACAGTAGGTACAAATCTGACAAAAACCTAATGAGCTCTCCTGTGGGTATAAGGGAGGACAGCGACTCATTAAATCTCATTTCCTGGGCCAGTCCACACAGGGAAAAGAAATTAACTGTAATAAAGGCCTGAGAACGTAGTGGTAGTTAGATGTCTGAGCATCCATAGATGAAGCCACACAAATAGTGAAGGGTTTTAATGAGCTTTAATGAGCTGGAAAGATGACTCAGCGTGAAGAACATTTACTACTCATCCAGAGGACCCAAGTTTGGTTCACAGCACCCATGTTAGGTGGCTCTCAACTACCTAGCTCCTGTGAATCTAATGCCGTCCTATGGCCTTTGAGGACACCTACACTAACATACACATACCCACCTGGGCACACAGACACACACACAGTCAAGATGAAAAAGACTGCAACTATTTTTAACCCCTTTAGAGGTGTATTTTTACTTTCTGGGTGTTTTCTTTATATCTTATTCCTCAACCTTAGGTCCCTGGTAGTGTTCTAAACATACGTTTAGGATGAAACAAAAGCTTAACATGCTGTTCTTAAAGATTCCACAGGAATTCACTAATGTGAGCCAGTCAATGACTAGCCATGGAATTTTGGATGTCCTGATGGGCGGGTTGTGACACTTGGTGGGTCTCAAATTGTACCCATTCATCAGACCAGCCTTGCGACTTGACTACTGCTGGTAGGCTGACACTTAAGTTTCCTTTGACTACTGGAGTGGTCCATGGACTGATGAGGGGAGACTGAGAGGGTCCCATGGGGAGGCTGTTTCCATGTGACCAGTTCTCACCTCATCATATAGCTTCAATGGGGAACCTCATTCTCAAACAGGAGAAGCCACTCTTAGTTTGTGTCCCTTCTCTAAATGTTCCCCATCCCTGTCATCAACTCTCAGACCCACGTCTAAAACCCATGCTCCCTACCATAACCATAAGAAGGCTCACCTACAGATAGGATTTATGTTTGGGGCCAATGGGCAGCATTACTAATGTGAAACTCATTCCAGACAGGTTTCTCACAGCAAAGATGAGTGTGCCAATGTAGAACATCAGGGTGATTTAGGCTAATGCAGCCCCAACTCATGGTCCTGCCGATCATGCAATATTTAAAGCAATCTATCTTTTAAGGTCACAACTATCTAAGATAATATATTGGGGCAGGCCATGACAAATGGAGGGGATGAGAATCTTAGTTCATGGCAGGAAAGGTGAGTGAATATATTGCCAAATTTTCCCAATCTAAAAATGTACACAAGAAGCCCAGCCATAGCTTAGAATCTATTGACAGTTGATAGCTGCTGGGAAAGGGTGAGTTGGTTTTCTTTAAGGGTGTGATGCCCTAGTAGGCTGCCCAGACTCCAAGGGATGGACCCACACCCAAGAGCATTTGGGAAACAAAATTAGGCTTGAGAGGTCTAGAAAAAAGAAAAAAAAAAGAAAGAAAAATGGGGCTAGAGAGATGGCTCAGCAGTTAAGAAACCTGGCTGTTCTTAGAGAGGACATGGGTTCAGTTTCCAACATGGTGTCTAATGGCCCTTGGTAACTCTAGTTACAGGGGATTTGATGCCCCCTTATAGCCTCTTTGAGCATCACAGGACAAGGGTGCACTTACATACATGCAAGCAAAACACTCAAACACCATGGAACTCAGAAGAGAGCATCAGATTCCCTTGGAACTAGATTTATGGATGATTGTTAGCTGACATCTGGGTACTAGGAACTGAACCCAGGTCCTCTCAAGAGCTGCCAGCACTCTTAATCTCTAAGCCAGCTCCTCCCCCCTCCAAAAAAATTAAAAACAGAAATAATAATAATGACATGAAGTTATAGGAGTAGTTTGGTAGGGGTGGAGATGGGGGAGGGGGTCTGAATAGAATATGATAAAAATACATTGCATGAAATTCTTAAAGAATCAACAAAAGATATTTTTAAATATGCTTTAAGGGACTATAATCCCAGCGCTGCTGAGTCAGAGACAGGTAGATCACTAGGGCTTGCTGGTCAGCCAGCTTAGCTGAATCTTCACGCTCTAAGTCTAGGGTGATACCCTGTCTCATAAACAAAGGTGAGGCTAAAAGCAGATAGGCCCCTACCCAGGCTGATGCCAGCAGCCCTAACTAACCTCAGTGGATACAAAAAGTCATGAAACTAGGATCTAGTTGGGGAGAAAAAATGGTTTATGTGGAATGAGAAGTGGATAAGAGAGGGCCATGGGGGGGTGTAATCAAAATACGTTGTAGGGGCTGGAGAAATGACTAGTGGTTAAGAGCACTGCTCTTGAAGAAGAGCCAGGTTCAGCTCCCTGTGCCCACATGGTGGCTAACAACCATCTGTAATTCAAGTTCCAGGTGATTCGATGCTTTCTTCTGGCCTTTGCAGGTTTGCATACACTTGGTGCACTGACATACATGCAGGCAAAACACACACATAAAAAATAAATAAGTCATTTTTAAAACATTATAGCTATAACAATAATGTCAGAGATATATAAATTAGACAAGGAGCTATGGGCAGTTAATGGCTTCTAAGGGATGGAGAATCAGTGTTCTTTATGGGTGTGGCTCCTGGTAGGCCAGCCATGTGCCAGTGGATGGCTCCACACCCAGGAGTATATGAGCAAAATGAAGTCAATGGGTTATTTTAAAGACAAGGAAACAAAGTTAAGGGTAGGGGGAGGTCTGGGAGGAGTTAGGAGGAGGAGTTGGGGGTATCATCAAAAATATATTGTATGGAATTCTCAAAGAATTAATAAAAATTGTTTTTAAACTAAGGTGGAGAATTATTGGGGAAGAAACCTGGCATTGACCTCTGGCCTCCACACACATGCTCACACATATGCACATAAACACACATACACACATACAAAGCTATAAAATCATTAAAGGAAAAATATATACTCCCAAACTAAAAGCAGTTTGCAGCTACTAAGGTGTAAGTCTGGTAAATATGTAATAATACACTGAGTCACATTTTGGCACCTTCCCTACATGCTGAATAGCATCAGTTGTCAACTTAACATACCTGGAAAGAGGGAACCTCAACAGGGGAATTTCCTCCTTTGGATTGGCCTCTGGGCATGTCTGTGAGGTGTTTTTCTTGATGGATGATTGATGTGGGAAGGTCCAACCCACTGGGTAGTGCCATCTCTGGGCAGGTGGTCCTGGGCTGTATAAGAAAGCAGACTGAACACAGACCAGAGGAGCAAGCCAGTAAGCATTCCTCTATCATCTCTGCTTCAGTTCCTGTCTACAGGTTCCTACCTCGAATTCCTGCCTGGCTTCTCTCCATGATGGACCGTAAACTATAAGGTGAAATAATCTCTTTCCTTCCTCAAGTTGCTTTTGGTCGGTGTTTTGTCAGAACAATATAAAGTGACTAGGACAGAAATTGAGTTTCCACAGCCCCAGCATATAAGCTGCTGTGTCTTGGACCATCTCCTGACAACGTGGGAGGCTGTATCACTTCCCATCCAAACATAGTTCCTCCTCCAGTGATTTCCTAAGCAGTGACTAAGGAGGTAGCCACCCACAACCTACAGAGGCTACTGCCTCATGAAACACACAGAGCAATGGCTAAGGTTCCCTCTCTGTAAATGGAAGTGTGTATGACTTGCTCTATACTAATCTCAGAGAGGAGGACCCAGTTTCTGGTTTTATGAAAAGTTGACATTAAATTTCCCATCTCCCCAAATGCCCAGGTTGAAACTTAATCATCAATGGGATATTATTAAGAGGTGGAGCCTTCAGGGGCTGATTTAGTCATGATATAGGGGCACTCATGAATGGGATTTGTGTCCTCATAAAGTAAGTTCAAGGGATGGGGAGTTGGCTCCTTGGGTAAGAGCTCTTGTTCTGTAAGCATGTGAACCTGAGTTCAAATTCCTAGTATTCGTGTTAAAGGCTGGGCATGCCTGCACCTACCTGTAACCCCACATTATGGGGCAGAGGTAGGTAGACCTTGAGAGGTCACTGGCCAGCCAGCCTAGCCTAGCCACAAAAACACATCGAACTTCCAGTTCATTGAGAGAAGCTGTCTCAAAGCAATAAGGCAGAGAGCCTATGATGAAAGAAGACCCCAACATCCTGCTCTGGTAGAAAGCAGCTCTCAGATGCCAGAGCCATCCAGTACCTTCATCCTGGGCTTCGCAGCCAGGAAGCCTGGGAACCTAGACACAACAAACTTCTATTGCTTATAAATTAACACAGCCTACATATTTTGTCAGACTAAGGTACCCAAACTTTAGGCCATTCATCAGCTCTTCCTGGAGAGATGCCTCAGTTTCCCCTAAGGGACTATGTCAAGGCAAACCAAGGTGGAAAAATATCTTTCCCTTCTTTTTCATGTGCATGACAGGAGAAAATGAAGGTACGTGGAGGCCCACGTGGGACTGTGGGCGGACAGAGAATCCCATAAATCTTCATTGACGACTTGGATGGAGGAGAGAAGGGAAGCCACTGGAACTACCAACACCATTCATTTCCTTCCCCAGAAGACACTGGCTGCAGGCTGGCCTGTCAGCACATTTGAATTTCTGGTTTCAAAATCATCTACGTTCTTGCTGTAGTTTTCCTCCTATGCTGTCAGCTACCGTCCTATGACCTTGCATCTTTCTTACTTGAAATACGTCTGCAACTTTGAAAACTTTGTTTTGAAAATGAGTGGCTGGGTATGTGTGCAGTTTTTAAAGAGGGTCTTGTTTCTGGGCTTAAATTGATTTTCAGTGGCTAAAGAAAGATTTATTTTAACAGGGACTGGTAATTTTTTTTTGAAGATTTTAATTTTAATTATGTCGTGTGTGTGTGTGTGTGTGTGTGTGTGTATCTGTGTACATGAGTGCAGTGCCTGCAGGCCAGAAGAGGGGAGTCAGATCCTCTGGAGCTGAAGTTCTATAGGGTTGTGAGCTGCTTGATGTGGGTATTGAGAAATCAACTCAGGTCCTCTACAAGAGCACCACATGCTCTTAACCAAGAGCCATCTCTCCAAAAGGACTATAATTTTGTCTGGAACTCCATGTTAAAACTTTTAAGAAATATTCTCCTTGTTACAATAGCCACAAATGGGGAGGTGGCTCAGTGGGTAAAACCCTTGCTACACAACCATGGGGATCTGAGTTCAGATCCCCAGCACCCACATAAAAAACATTCCCATAATCCCAGAACTGGGAAAAGGCAAGCAGTAGAATTCTTGGAGCTTGCTAACCAGCTGGTCTTGCCAAATTGGTGAGTTCCTAGTTCAATGAAAGACCCTGTCTTAAAAAGTAAGGTGGAGAGTGATAGAGGAAGACTCCAGCCATCAACCTCTGGCACGTGTGCGTGCATACACACACACACACACACACCCCAGAGGTGTCTTGCTGGGATATTTTCCCTCTGCTCCACCCGCCTATCTTACGCAGGAGAATTGTAGCCAGGTGGGCACAGGGTGATGCAGGAACCCTAAAGAAACATCCCTGGCAAGGATCTGGAGGAGCGCAGAGCTGCTTCGCCACCTGCTGCTCCTCACCTTTTGCATCTGTGTTTTCCCTTTCAGTCTTCAGTGGCTTTTTCAAGAACCCCTCCTTTAAAACAGATTGATGTGACTGACCACCGCAAGGGGATTAGCATGAACAGCCAATTATTCTTGCACATTTGAAGTCATAGCTCTGTTACACTCAGTCTTTAGGGAAACACAACACTTTACTGAACTGTTGTTAGTCAAGTTTCAGTAATGATTAGTGCTAGGAGACGGGTTCTTTGGTTCAAGCTCGGCTTATACAAATTGTGTATGCGACTTCTCTGATGGTTGGATTCCCAGTGGAAGGGGTTACAGAGAGCAGAGTAGTAAACTCCCAACCCCAAAATGTGCAGTTGGGCTTAGATTTTTTTTTGTATCTTAGAACTCGAACATGACAGGGACAAGATGGAATGAGAGGATAGGGAGGAGTGACTTGTCCCAGAGGTGGAGAAGAGGGAAGGTACTAGATCAGAGCAGCTGGTTCCCAGCCCACAGAATGCTGGGTAGGAAGGAGAGACCAAAAAAAAACCCAGCATCAGAGTCACAGGAAGTGACAGGTTCCAATATCCAAGGAAGCCCGGGTGTATGACTATACTGTCTGAGCACATCAATTGTGTAACTATGGTAGACTACCCAACTTAGATCCGTCCTCAGCTCATCTGTGATAAAACATAATAAAACACTGAATGTAGTCATTCAGAAAAATAAATGAAATAATGAAAAGCCCTTACTGTGTACATGTTTATCCATTTATTTTACATTTATTTATTTTGCACGTATGTGCCTGTACTTACAAATGTGGCAGTCAGAGGGCAACTTGTGTGAGTTAGTTTTCTTGTCCTACCATGTAGGTTCCAGAGATTGAACTCAGGTCATTAGGCTTGGTGGCAAGCACTTTTAACCACTGCGCCATCTTGCTGGATTTGTGCACAAGTTCTTTCAAACCACTGCTTTTATTTCCACTTGTGCTAGCTTGCCTGTCTCTCAAATCTGAAGTTCTGATGAGAGTCTTGAAAAAGAGGGCCTGAAATTAGGATGTGCAGGTTATCTGCTTGGGAGAGTTGATGCTTTCTGTGTTTTGATGCCACATTGCATACACTTAAGTAAACACAGTCTGACTCTTAGCATCCATTTTAGCCAAGAGCAGACTCAAACTGCGGAGAGCCCGTTCCTTCAGATTTCTTTTGGAATTGTGCTATAAAACAAGGGCTTGCTCTTTCTTTTATTGAAACAGTATATTCAGCATGAAATGGGGAGGTATAAGTCAGACCCTTATCAGAGAACTTCACTGTTTCTAATCCCTAGACTTACACCAGCATACACACACACACACACACACACACACACACACACACACACACACAGAGGGGGGAGGGAGAGAGAGAGATTATCAATTGAATCTCATCTACTGTTTGCAGCATAAATGGGAAAATCTTCAATCTTCTGCTTGCAGAACTTTTTAATGTTCACCACACATACCCTCCCCCCATGCACACATTATTTTAGGTGCAGGGTGAGGAAGAGTCGTGAAGAATTAAAGCTATGTTTAGACCACAAGAGGAGCTCAAGGCTCAGTGAGCTTGTCTACACTATAAACAAGCTAAAATAAGATTAATTTTTGGTTGCAAGGTTAGGTAAAAGTCACTTATCCAGAGTCTGTCCATATCATAAAAGTCATTACCACAGATACTGGCTGTCAGATCAGCACAGCACATTCCACGAAACAATTTGCTATGAGCCAGATTGAGAGCCTAGCAGTATCATGTATTGGTTATGGGACTCTAGGAGAGTCCCATACACTTCTGTTTCTCTGTCTGTGAACAAATGGTTCCCAATTCACAAGGCTGTTGGGATTAAACAAGGTAGCTATTGATAAAGCACTTAGAAGGGGACTATGAAGTCCTTACTGATGTAATTGGTTTCTGAGCCTCATGGGCAGCTCCATGGGTTCCAGGGTGATTAGAAGAGAACATACGTTTCTACTTTTTTCAGGAGGAGCAGCTCTTCCCAAGGGCAGACCTGCCTTCTGCCCAGGAGTGGGTTTACCTCTTTCCCAGGGTCCCATACTACCATGGTTGAAATGTTTGGGTCAGTCACTCCATTTCTGGGAGACAATTTATGTCCTAGTTTCCTATGGACAGAGCTCTCCCCTAGGTTTCTCTGTCTCCCAGAGCAGTTACCATGGGGGACTACTTCTCTGAGTTACAATAGTACAACTCCATACATCCCCACATCCACATCTTCATCACAAAAGCAAGACTCACTTCCCTTCCCATTACCAAGGGGCCGTCCTACCTGAGTGAAATTTTTGAAGGAAAGGAAGTAAGTGAAGGAAAATAATCATGATAGAATTCAGATCAGATGTTCAGTTGTGCAGGCAGGAGACTGAAAAAAGAAATAGTGAAAATCCCTTCAGTAAGCCCAGTGTTATCCTGTCACAAATAACAGAATCCCCCTTTTGAAAAGCTGAATAGTATTCCATTGTATCTATGTATCTGTATATAATTCTATTTACCTATTCATTTGTGTGTGGACACTCAGTTTGATTCCATATTTGGCCAGGAATAGACCTACAAAGAACACAAGCATGCAGACATCTCTTTGATGAACTAATTTCAAGTCTTTGGCGGCAAATATCTAGAAGGGAAAGATACCGACTTTTCTGTTGCTGTGATAAAAATGTCATGACCAAGGCAGCTTACAGAAGGTGATTTTATTGGACTCACAGTTTCAGGGGGATAAGAGTCCATCATGGCTGGGGAGGCATGGCAGGAGGCAGCCAGAACAGAAAGCTGAGAGCTCACACCCTCACACCAGCATAGGAAGCAGAGAGACTGAAACTAAACATAGACAAGGCTAAAGCCCCCTCCCAATGATGTGCTTCCTCCAGTAAGCCATACTCCTAAACCTTCCAAAACAGAGCCGCCAACTGAAAAGTGTTTAAATACCTGGAGCCTATGGGGGCCATTCTCATTCAAATCACCACAAAGAATTTCTAGATCTTATGGCAACTCCATTTTTAGCATTGGGGGAACCGCCACACAATTTCCCATAATGGCTATACCAATTTTTACATTTTCATCAGCAGTATATTAGAGTTCCCTTTCCACCATACTAGCATCTTCTTTGGGGACTGAGGAGACAGCTAAATATGGCTCAGCGGTTAAGAACACTGACTGTTTTTGCAGAAGACCCAGGTTCAAATCCTAGCACCCACATGGCAGCTAACAACGGTCTGTAACTTCAGTTCCAGGAGATCCGACAGCCTCTTCTCTCCTCTGTGGGCATTGCACAACACGGGTGCACTCATGCACATAAAATAAAAATAATAAATAAAATATTTTTTTTAATTTATAAAGAGTCTGGGATGACAGTATCTAGGCAATGTGGCTTGACTCTGCAGCACTATAGAGCTCTATCACTTCTCCAGTTTTGCAGAATGCTTAGATTAATTTCTCTTGCTGTGATAAAATGCCCTGACAAAAAGCAACTTAGGGAAGAAAGGGGTTTATTTCAGCTTACAATTTCAGGTCCATATACAGTGGGTCCAGGAGGAGCTTCACACAGCTAGCCACGTCACACCCACAGTCTAGAGCAGAGCGAGATGAATGCATGTGTACTTGCTTGCTTACATTCAGAGCTAGCTCTCCTCCCTAGGGAATGGTGCTGCCCACCATGGGTTGGCTCTTCCCACATTAATTAACTGAGACAATCCCCTACAGACATGATCACAGACCACCTCAATGTAGACAATGCCTGATTGAGAATCATTCTAGATGATTCTAGGTTGTGTCAAGCTGACAAAATCAACCATCACAAGGAACTTGATCTCTTCTGCCTTAATTTGTTTTCTTATAAAATGGTGTGGCTGGAACTGTATTACATCACTGGGTCACAAGGATTAGAGAGGTTAGTTAGAGGTGCAGGGCTCTTGAAAAAGTGCTTCCCATGGAGGATCACGAGGTTTTAGATATCATCACTTGCCCTCCTGGACTTGTCTGTGACTGACCTACATCTTTACATAAGCAAGAACCACACAATCTTTGAAGACCTGAGGAAGGTTTGCCTTCATGGGCATTTTTGTTTATTCAAAAGTTGTTAAATGGGCTGAGGAGATGGCTCAGTTGGTTAAGTGCTTACCTGAATTCAGTCCCCAAAACCCAGGCTAAAAAATGCCAGGGTGTGATGGCCTGTGCTTCTAATTCCTGTGCTGAGGAGGCAGAGACAGGCAGATCAGGACCTTGCTGACCATCCAGCCTAGTCTATTTGTCGAGCTGCAGGCCATGAGAGACTCTGTCTCAATAAAACACGGTGGTTGGTGCCTGAGTAATGACACCTGAGGTTGGCTTGTGTCCCCTACATACATGTACATGCATGCACACACATACACCAAGAGTTAAACATTTCTAAAGTTGTGTTGGTATAACATATGACTTTGTCTAGACTGAAGATTATATCGATTCATGGCATAACAGTGGGGCCATGTTTTGAGAAATGTGTTTCTAATGATTTTATCATTATTTAGACATAGAGAGTATTCACACAAACTTACCTGGCTACAGTCGCTAGATGATATAATATTATGGGTACACAGATGTCATTGAAACACTGAAACATATATAGCATGACTGTTTTTATTATCATATGTTCTCTTTTTTTTCTTCTGACTTTAAATAAATCAGAATTTCAACATTTTAGATGTTCTCTGAAAGAATTATGGGTCCTGGGCATGGTGCCCACTGTGGAGAGCTGGGAAAAACTGAAAACTATTGGGCAATTGCCCTAGCATAGGCCCCACGTTCACTTGAGACCTAGGTCCTCTGTGGGTACCATGCTATCATAATTTCCTGCTCTTCCCAGACTAGTGTCTCAGTCCCTAAAGCTAAGGAATGAACTGTCTTCTGAGGGCCCAGCATACCACGGTAGAAGAAATGAGTCACTCTGTCCAGTGGGGCAGGTAGTGGAGGGAACAGCATGGATGGGACCAAGGAGGCCTTGAAAGGTTTGTTCAGAAAACATGAGATGTTCAGACACACTTTAGTCCCATCTTCTACTGACATCTGTGTGTGCTTCAAAACTGAGATGAATAGCTAAAGACTATTTGAGAGTCAGGCAGCAAGACTTTACAAGGAATTCCCTTCGTAGTGGGAACTTCTCGTTAACGCATGTGAAGAGTTGGGCACGTGCATTGTGCCCAGAACAGAGCCCTAAAGGCTGATCTGCTGTCTCACAGAAGTCGCTCAAATGCTTTTAATGCTGAGTACTATGTTTGGCTGGGTTGTCTCTGAGGAACAGAGCAGCAATGAACCTCTGTGCTAATTTCAGATGTGTGTGTCACAGGCAGTGCAAGTGTAGTCCTGTGGATGAGGCTGCTGAGACTGACCCAGGAGGTCAGACCCTTCACAGGAGGCAAATCCAAGGTGGTAAGCCTTCCTGTGCTGCACCTTCTCTGGTCAGAAGCATACTTGATGCCACAGTGTTCCTGGCCGCGCCTGCTCTTGGCTGCTGCAGAAATTCTCAGCCACAGGTGTATGCGAAATCCCTCGGAATCCCGATGTGCATGAGGACTCTGGGCCCACATCTAAAGCTTCTGAGTCAACTGATAGCCCCAGACTGGGTGGGTTTAATAAGAAGCTAGAGGAGAAAGGTGCTTCAGGTGGATTGGACCAGATCTGAAAAATGCGGCTGCTGAGAGGCATGCCTTGAACAGTTGAGAACCTTTCCTTATCTGGCCCGGTAGTCTACTCCCAAAGATCTTGTCTCTCAGTTCTTGAATGTCCAGAACATAGTGAAATTCTTAAGCATGGAAGGAAGGGAGAAGCACTCCCTCTGGACCCTAAACTGCCTCCTTTGCATATCTGGAATATGCATAATTCCCAGTTTTTCTTGCCCTCCAGGGTGTAGGGTTCCCATGTGACATCTGCAATGTAGAATCATGTCTCATTTTCCCAACACAGGACTGAGTTCCCTGCTGTAAGCCAGCTCTCCAGAAGTCTGCACTGGGGTTCCATTTGCTATTAAGGGCTCTAATGAGGAGGGACAGGCAATTATTATTATTTATTTCACTAATTAGCCAGATAATCATTCATTTTGAAACTATGCAGGGGTGGAAAGCTGTTTGTGGTGCCCTTTGTCTGATGTGGATTAATTTTAAATTTCCCCCCTTTTCCTTTTACCAAAAAAAAAAAAAAAAAATTAAGGCTGCTTTGTTAAACAGGGGCAAAGGCAGGGGATGCAAAGGGGAAATTCAAAGAAGACTGAGTGATCATTTCTGAATTGTGAGGGCAATGCATCCAGGAGCCAGAGTTCATAAAAACATCACCCTCCAGTCTCCGAAGACATCATGCCTGATGATAGTCGTAAAACACGTTAGTGTGAAATAAATTGCTGTTCCATTCAAATCCTTAAACATACCACTGTGGGTGTCACTGGAGATGTGCAACTCTTTTCCTCAATGCTGAGGTCTAGTTTATCATAATTTGTGTGGTGGGTGACAACCTTGTACACATGATTGCCTTTTCCCGCTCAGTTAGCTTGGCAAGGTCAGAGTCCTTTGGCCTTTATGAATGCAGGGCTATTAAGAGATGAGCAGGATAACGGAAGAGCTTGGGGAAGAAACTAGATTCTTCTTTACTAATAAATTTTTTGTGGTGTTTGCTCTTGGGAAGCTCCCCTTCTTGCATTCTGGGTTAGTTTGGGGGCTGGGATGAAGGGATTACTGCTGCTGTTTTGATGATCTTCATCTTATTATGAAGATGGAAACAAGTTCCAGGAAGTTGGCATTCTTCCTCAGTGTCACAGTGTTGGGAGGACTTCTGCCTTTCAGGTTCAATTTTTTTTTAAGGATAATTATAATGGGAAATTATTCCTTCGTTAACAGTCACTTCTATAGAGTAGACATTCAGTGTAATTTCTGTTAAGGTGAGTCTCCTAGATAACACCAGCCTGGTAGATTAGACTGATTTTTTTTTTTCACTGTTGTTTTTAAGACCCCTATACCAGGAGTTATAGCCACATCCAGGGATGTTAGGAGAATAGAAGCTAGAACCAATGATCTTAATACAAAGAAATGTAAGATAGTCGCCCCTTGCCTATGAATTGAGAATCTTTGATAAGTGGGTGTGGGGAGTGAGAGCAGGAGGGGAGAGGTGATGGGAGGGGCCTTAGCAGAAGGAACAGCAGGCTTCACTTACCTGAAGAATGACCAGCGCTTCTTAGCTCTGTTACTGTAGCAGAATATCTGAGGTAATCAACTTACAGAGAGAAAGTTTATTTTGATTCACAAATTTAGAGGTTCCAGCCCACGATTCGCTGATACTGCTTTGGGGTCTGTGGTGAGGCTATGCATGATGGTGGGAGTGCATAAGGCTCATGGTCAGGAAGCAAGAGGTTCAGGGTCCCACAACCCTCTTAAAGGCATGCTCCCACCGAACTAATGGGGGTCATTAGGGGTTCCCAGACCTCATCTCCTAAAGCTTCTACCACTTCCCATTCCTGGCAACTAAGCTTTTAACACATGGCCTTTAGGGAATCTTCCCTACCCTTGCCAAAGCTCTTACCTAGTGACCGAAGCTGAAGGACACGCTCTACCCTTGAGTACCCCTCAGCAGATTAAAGGATTCAGTGTGGGAAACTTTAATCTGCATGGGTCTCTCCCTTTATTGGACTCTTGTGTTTCCCATTCTGGAAATGGCTTGAAGCTTTATTGAAAGCCACCAAGAAGGGGTCCACAAGTCTTGGACTTAGAAAGTTCAAGGAATCTTTGTTCCCAGGTCCTCACATTCTCCTGCCAAACCTTCAGAAACTCCATTACAGGGTAGTTTTTAGACTCCAGATTCTTGGAAGCATCGGGGTTAATTATAGAAGGGGCAGAAACAAAAACAACACCCTCAAATGTGTCCTTCCCACCTCCACAGTGATGGAATAGTTTCCAAAATGAATGAGGATTTTTTTTTTAAAAAAGAAGCTCTTGGGGCTGGACACATGGCTCAGTAGTTAAAGAGTTCTGGTTGCTTTTGTAGAGGACCTGGATTCAATTCCCAGCACCCACATGGCAGCTAACAACTATCAATAACTCCAGTTCCAGGGAATCCAACGCCCTCTTCTGACCTCTGCGAGCATTGCATGACATGGGTGCACCTACCTACAAGCAGGCAATATACTCATATACAGAAAAAATTTAAAAATTTAAAAAGAAACCTTTTATAATATTGACTGTATTAATCCTGACACACTAGTTCACTGAAGTTGATATTTCTATTTTATACCAAATAAAATAATATAAATGGGAATTGGGGCTGGAGTTTAGTTGGTAGAGTGCTTACCTAGCATGCATGAATGTGTGAAGCCCCGGTTCCCTGTCACAGCACTGAATAAACTGGGTGTGGTGGTGCACACCTTTAAGTCTAGCACTCAGCAGGGCAGAGGCAGGGGAATCTCTGTGAGATGAAGGCCAGTCTGGTCTACATAGCAACTTAATTGATGTAGGAGAGTCCAGTCTGCTCTGGGCAGCACTGTTCCCTGAGCAGGTGATCCTGGGCTTTATAAAAAAAAAAAAAAATAGCTAAGCCTGAGCCTGTGATCCAGCCAGCAAGCAGTGTTCTCCCACGTATCTGCTTTTAATCTCCTGTGGCTCCACGACTAGTTTTCCATGACCCCCAACTTTGTTTCCACAGTGTTAAGTCTGAGCTCACAGACAGACAACAAGAGTCATTCCCAGCTGTACCCCGAGGGATTCCCAGGGATCTGCAAGCCCATCTCTGTTTTCCTGGATCCCATGGTCCACACAACTTGGCACCAAGTCTAGTTAATTCCTCGTGGGGTCTCAGAGACACAGCACTTGCTCCTTTCTACTGCTTTTCCTTCTTGTTCACGTGAAAATAACCGAGGATCAACAGAAAACAGCAGCAGCCTGCGCAATTTCAGCTCCAAGGTCTCACGCATTTTCTTTTAAACGACAATATTTAAAAACAAAATTGCTTCGTTTCAACCTCATTGCGTCTCTTCAAGTGGGAGTCCTGTAATTTAAAAATAATAAATGCAACAGAGTGAACATATTGCTTTCATTAATCCCCAATACTGCTTATTTTCAGCGCTTTTAAATTATTTGGGTGTGCTCAATAGATTTAGTTGAAGTGGAAAAAGAATCATTCAAATTTCAGACCATTTGCAACGATCAATTTATCTGTGGTTTTCCAGCCAAGTAACTAACTTCAAAGTGGCATTTAGTTTGAATGATTCCCCCTCCCCCACCCCCAGCCGGGTATGAAACAGTGAATTAGTCAAGTAAAACCGTCTGTGCAGTTGAAGGCTCTATAAACAAGAGCTTTGTAACCTCTGATTTGTCAGCTGGTGCAGTAAGTGCTGGCGGTCTGTTGAGGCCTCCCAAGGACGCCTAGAACAATGGTAATAACTTTTTATCTCTGGTCCAAACTGACGGGAAAAATTAAGACTGTCACCAAGACATTTCACTTCTAACCTTCTCGTTGATTTCCAAAAAGACTTTGAAAAAGACCCGAGATGTGATGGTCTAGTACTTGCAACTAAGCACTAAGTTTCCAGATAAGAGCCCACGATCACTAAATTTCAGATAAAGACTGAGTAACTGTGTTGGGGGGATGGCTTAGTGGGTAAGAACATTTGCTTTCCACCTCTGTGGGAGGTGGAAACAGGAGGATCTCTGACTGGTTGGCTACCAGCTTAGCTCCAGATTCAGTGGGAGACCCTGTATCAGATGGGAAGTGAAATAGCAGGACATTTGACATCCTCTGTGTGCATACCTTTCAGGTGGAAGCACCAGGAGACACAGGTGCACACACACACACACACACACACACACACACACGCTCATATACTCACCCCACCAAAAAGAGAAGAGTTTTTTTCGAACCAGTTGTGCATCCTGTGTTTTTGTCTGCTGATTCTGTCACCCCATTGAGGGCCACACCTCTGCCTTTTATTAACTTGTTTTCTGCTGTTCTTTAGACATACATGATTCTGGCTAAGTATGATGCCTAGAACGTGTTGAGGGAGCACTGTGTAGGGAGCACTGTTCTACCCACATCATATTTATGATCATCTAGACTTCACAATGACCCTGGCAGTTATGGTTTCTAACAAAATGGAAAGAAATGATCATTGCAAGTAAGGTAATACGTTCTCTTCTGTAAGATTTGTAATCGTGTAGAGATGCAGTTCAGCTGGAGGAGTGTTCGCCTAGAGTGCATGAAGCCCTGGGCTTCACCCTCAGCACCACCGGAAACTGGGAGTGGTGGCACAGATCTACAATCCCAGCAGTTGGAAGGTGGAAGCAGGGGGAGCAGAAGTTCAGGACCATCCTTGGTTATATAATGAGTTTAAGGCCAGCCTGGGCTACATGAGATGCTGCCTCTAAATGAATGAATGGATGAATGAATGAATAAATAATAAATAAAATAAATAATACACATATAGCCGTAAAATCCTGTGGACATGTTCAAGGTGTTCTTGTGGTATGTGTGTCCGGGCATCTGCGCAGAACCTAGCTTGGCAAATGAACTGACCTATTTCCCTGTTGTAAATTAAAAACTCTCAAGTCTGAAAAATATAAATTCAAAGTGTGAAATGCAAGGGCAGTACCTAGACAGCACTTCAAGAGAGGGAATCTGGTCTCAAGCAATGGGTTGTTCCAAATTGTTCAAATTGACATTTCATTTAAAGTTCATTTTGAGTTGCCCAGGGTTTAACATTTAATTTGGGTGGTTTGTTTTGGGTTTTGTTATTTGAATTGTGGATTTGCTGAGAATCTAAGCTCCATTTTCCTACTTGGGTGGTTAGCAAGTTCATCTTCTATATCTCAGGCTCCACATGGAAGATGACATGTAAACACTTCTTAAATAGCCATTGCTTCTAATGTTTGAAAAGATGATGAAGCAACATTTTGAGAAAACTCAAAAGAAGAAAATGTCACCCACCGCTCTGCACAACTGTTTTCATTTTTGCACATTCCTTTCCTGTTACTGATTTCTGAAATGGCCAGAACTGATAGAGATTCCACCGAGCATGTTAGAAATGAATTCACAGTTTCTGTCAAGGAGAAACTACCTACACAGAAGAAAACCAGTGAAGGAATGAAAAACCCATCTTATAATTCAAAGGAATTATGCTTTTTTAGTTCGATAAACAGGAAATGCCATGAGGTGTTAGGTAGCTTTGTCTTCTTTAGACATAACTCTTTTCTTTGGTTCCAAAAGCACTGGGGAACTGGGAATGGGTTTATTCATTCTGGAATCAGGAGATCCGGTACCAGCTGCAGACCTAGCTGAAGGAGACTGGCATCCAGAATTCTTACCAGGTGCTTGGCTCTGGGTTAAATCTTAGAAAAAAACAAATACATATTGAACTTAAGCTTGTCATTATTCTAACATTATTGTGGTAGATATTGTTGTAGTCATGGGTTGAAACAACCGACATGATGAGACTAGAGATCAAGGCCTGGTGATTCCTCCAGACTGCTCCTATGTCTGGACATAGAGCAGTTGTCATGTGGACAGGAAGGACTGTGGGCACCTGACTTCTTTACCACTCACTAAGTTTACAGCGCTTCTCAAAATGAGAAGGTTACTAAAATAAGAACTGCTAAAGTAAGAAAACAATGATTTTGCCTGGGGATATGACTCAGTTGGTAGAGTGCTTGCCTAGCATGCACGAAACCCTAGGTTTGATTCCCAGCACAACATAAATCTAGGGTGGGCTTCCCTGTAACCCTAGCATTTAGGACATGGAAGCAGGAGGATCAGGAGTTCAAGGTCATTCTTGGGTATGTATTAAGTTCTAGGCCAGTCTACATGAAACCCTGCACACACACACACACACACACACACACACACACACACACCAATGATTTGCTAAAGGATGAATGCTCCAAATGCTGCCTTAGAGGCTCAGAACTAGGCTGAGGAAGAGCCACTGATCTCACAAAAGGAAATGATTTACATTTGAAAGCCACAGCTGCTATGAAAATAAACATTGAATCAGTTCCTTCCTTTAAGTCCATGTTCCATTAGAATAACTACGGTAGGTGACATTTTTCACATTTTAATTGGTGTTTTGCTGATTTTATCAGAATTTCTGCTGATCAAAGCAAATTGGCTATTTATTTATTTTGCAATGAAGCTAACTATTCCCTGCAAGTTTAATGTACTGTAATGAATTTTAAATATCCTCCCAGTTAGATTACAAAGTGTTTGAATCTCGACATTCTTGTTACACTTAAATTATTAATTACTCAAATGGGCAAAAGGTAACATTCACAGAAAATGTCACATTTTAAATGGATCTGGATTAGATGAAAATGTTGGGTCTGCATTAGATGATGCCAAGACAATCACAGTTTCTCCCAACAATCTGCCTAATCCACTCTTACCTGCTTGGTTCTTAGGCATATGATAAATACATTCATTATTAGTTTATTTTCAGTAGCTTATAGAACAATAAGTTTTTATGTTATTTACACTCCAGTGACTCTGGTTTAATTGGCTTCTTTTTATGTTATTTATATAAATATAAATCATACCCAGTTTTAAAGTATTAATGATGCATTTTATGTTGTAGTGCTGTTTTTGTTCAGACCAGCACTCCATAAATTCACATCCTCTGTGGGCAATAGCCAAAGAACTCTACAGAATCTCCCCCAAAGTGAAGCAAATGTCCTCTGAATCTTATAGAACTCATGTACAAGATGGAAAGATCTGCAAAATTACAACACATTTGCAATTGGGTTAGCAAACTAATTTATTCATTTATATCTGGAGAGCAATTCTCTGGTCCTTATGCAGGAAAAAAGACTTTTTTGTCCCACTGATGGTTTATATTGACAGAATCTAGAATCACCATGGAGATACATCTCTGGGCATGCCTGAAAGAGATTTTCTAGATTAGGTTAACTGAGGTGGGAAGACCCACCCTAATGTGGGTGACACCATGCCATGGGCTGGGGATCTAGACTGAATATAAAGGTAGGAAGCGAGCTGAGCACCAGTATTCATGTCTCTCTCTGACTGTGAATGCAGTGTGACCCCCTTCCTGAAACTCCTGCTGCCGTGCCTTCCTCACCATGATGGGCTGTACCCTTGAACTGGGAGCCACAGTAAGCCCTTCCTCCCTTAAGTTGTGTGGCCAAGTATTTTGTGGCAGTGATGGGTAATGCAGCTAGTGTCTACCCCCACCCCAGGCAAAACAAAACATCCAGAAGCCTGGGTTTTGACTCTTGCTCTCGCTAGTTGCAGGACTGGACTGAGCAAATCTCCCCCAACTTCCAGAGATCACACAAGTATAAGAGGTTGGAGAAATGCCTGGCTGTACATAAAGTTCTGCAGTTCCAGGCATTCATATGCACCCATGTGGTTCCATTTTTCCTCGCTGACAAAATACCTGAGCAAAACAATTTAAGGGAGGAAGGATTTATTTACCTCATGCTTTCAGGGGTTTCTAACCATTAGGAAGAGCAAAGTTCCCCAGCTCATGGAAGACAGAAAGCAAACAAGAGACAGAGGAGGGTCTGGGACAAGATGGAGCTGCCTGGGACAGACCCTGACCAGCTTCCTCCAGCCAGGCCCTGCCACCTAAAGTTTCTAGAATCTCCCCAAATTGCACCACCAGCTGGGGACCAAGCCTTCAGTCCATGAGCCTTTTCGGAGGATGTTTCACAGTCAAGACATAGCAACAGCTTTCCTACTGAAGGGCACATGGATGTTCCACTTCATGTGTCTTTATCTCCATCTTCTCTTGTTCAGTTTTCAAAGTGCTGAAAGAGAACCCAGACAAGATGATTGTGCTCTAAGGTGCATTTCCACGGAAACAACACTACCATCATAGTCATTTTCTTTGCTGGAAAACTTCAGTCATGTTCCAGAGCCTCTCAGTCCTGCTTTCCTTATTTCTGAAACTGATGTAGTTGGAGTTCTTGCTTTATGAGTTATTCTGAGAAATTAAAGAAGTGAGGTCATGTGGCACCTCAGCAAAGTCCATTGTTTCCAATTATTGCTTGGTGAATGGTTATTAGTGTAGTGGATCTTCAGCGTAGTCCCTTAAAGTCTGCTAGGACATACATGAGGCAGGTAACTGGCATGTTTTCAACTCAGATGGAAACCACTGCGGGGGGGAGGGGGAAACAAGTGTTTATTTAGTGAGAATGATGTCACTGAGGAGGAAGAGAGAATTTTCTGATGTTCAAAGTAATTCTACCTAAGACACTAAACAATAATTTGTGGAACAGCCACAGCTGCTTTCAGTATGAGCCCAGTGTTCTTCATAAAGCAGGTGGGAGGATCAGCTGGCAGAAGGAAACTGAAAGAGATGTCTCACTGTGTTCATGCCACAGTTAGTAGGGCGACACATGCAGCCAAGCCCACGAGTGTGGCCTGTGTTAACTACCTTGCTCTTGTACGTTTTTTTCTACTTTGTTTCCACACCAACTCAGTGGAATAAGTAGTTCAGATGTATCAGTCCATTTCATAGATGAGATTATCAAGGCTCAGGGTAGTGAAGAAGAGGTTTGCAAGTTAATCTAATAAAACAGCTAAGGATTATTAAAACAATTCATTTCATTCTCACAAACATCCTATGGGAAATATTCTATTTTTATTTCTATTGCTGTGATAAAATACCCTGATAAACCAAGTGTGATGGTACATGCCTTTGATCCCAGTGCTTGGGAGTCAGGGGCAGGTGGATCTCTATGAGATTGAGGCCAGCCTGGTCTACATAATGAACTCCAGGCCAGTTGGGGCTACAGGGAGACCCTGTCTCGAAAAGCCTACCCCCCAAATTCCCTGACACAAAAAAGCATCTTAAATGAGAAAGGAGTTTATTTCAGATTACAATTCCAGGTTATTATTGTGGGGAAGTCAAGGCAGGAACTTCAAACAGCTAGTCACATCACATCCACAGTCACAAGTAGAGAGAAATGAATGTGTACATGCTCCTTGCCTGCTTGTGTGCAGCTTAATTTCTCCACTCTTAAACAATTCAGGATTCCCTACAGATTTGTTTAGGGAATAGTGCCACCCACAGTGGGCTGGGCCTTCCCGTATTAATTAATTTAATTAAGACAATCCCCCATAGACATGCCCATAGGCCAAACCAGCGTAGACAATCCCACACTGCAATGCTCTTCCCATGTGATTCCAGGTCATATCCAGTTGACAAAGCTATCATACTGCTATGAACACCATTACATAGGTAAGGAAACTCAGGCAAAAGGGTGAAGTACCTTATGGCATATCATCCAAAGTCATTGGGATACCTGAAGTTTGAAGCCAGAACTTCTGGCTCTAGACTGCACTTTACCACCTGCAAATAGACCAGCATTGGGAGTGACATGTGGTCCTCCAACATTAGCAAGTATCATTATCATGGATAGGCTTGATGACTGGGATCCAACCACTAGAACTTCTGGCTGAGTGAATCAGAGGACAGCTTATTGTCAATTGTACTTAAACAAATTTTCAGGCTGGTACAATGGTCCTGGGACTGCACTAGGAGAAACAGTGTGTCTAAACCAGAGGCAAGTTATCTTGAGGCCTCAGATACCTTGCACACTGCAGGACTTTTTGATATATGGAAGAAGGTTAGGACATAACCGATGGGCCTGGGCGGGGTGACACCAAGCATGGGCTCACACCTCAAGGCTCCACTAGGATCCAGAAGATGCAAACTGGAGCCACCTACTTTGATATTTATAAACAACTCCCCAAGAAAAGCTATGGTTAGTACAGCTATGGTTCTCTCCAGGTGTCCTAGTTTGCTTTCTATTGTTATGATAAAAACTGACCATAAACAACTCAGGAAGGGAAGGGTTTAGTGCATCTTACACTTCCAAGTGAAGGTCCATCACCAAGGGAAGTCAGGCAGGAACTGAGGGCAGGAACCTAGAGGCATGAACTGAAGCAAAGACCATGGAGGAACTGCTGTTTACTGACTAGGTCCTCTTGCCTGAGCTCAACTAGGATCACCTTCCCAGGGGTGGCACTGCTCACAGTGGGCTGGACCCTCCTACATCACTCAACAATAAGAAAATGCCTCACAGGCATGCCCGCAGGCCAATCCATAGAGGAAATTCCCCAACTGAGGTTCCCTCTTTCCAGGTATGTCAAAGTTGATAACTGAAGATACCAGCACACCATAAATTGTAGAAGGGGTGGAGAGCAAGAAAGTTAAATCAGTACCCTCCCAGGTGCAGGCCATTAGATGTTCACAGGAAGTCTGGAGGTGGGCAGAGGAGAGCAGGTGGAAGGGAGAGTCAGAGCATCACCCTTTTGTCTTCTTGGCAGGGATGGATGGGGAGGGTAACAGGAGGGACATCTGTATTCAAGGTTCCAGAATTATGGCTGCTTTTCTGGAGTGTCTAGCAATGTTATTCTATTAGTGACCAAGGCACTTTGAGTACATCTGCTTTAAGATGCCAGTGTCCCAAGTTTGTTCATTTGCTGCTGATGTGGTGCAAAGAAGATAACACAGCAATTAAAGAAGGCCGTAAAACTGCACCATTGTGCTTAGCTGTTTAGTATTTCATAGAGTTGCCCAAAGAGCTCCTGTGTATTGTGCATTTATGAAATTTCATAAAAAACACATGACTTGGGGCTGTGTTTAAAAGCACGTACTGCTTTTGCAGAGGAGCCCAGTTCAGCTCCTAACACCCACTTCAGGCAGCTCCCGATTACTCGTAACTCCAGCTCCAAGAGATCCAGCACCTTCTTCTCCCTCCTTAGGAGCCTGCACTCCCGTGCACATACCCCAAACAGACATACACTCAAACACATAATTTAAAAAATAAAAGAAATCTTTAAAAAAAATGTCGAAGTGGTGATTGATTAAATTACTCATTTGAAGAAGAAATGAGGTCTGATAGCAGTGATCTGACTGCACAGGATCCAGTGATCTACTGCCCACCTACTGGAAGTCCAAGCAGGCACATTCTCCCCACAGGTACCCTTGACACTGTTATATGGAACATCTTACATTCTTACATAGGGCTCCACAGTCCTCTGGGAATGTATTCCAGCCCGTGTACCTAACAGAAAATAGCAATACTTGAAAGAACATAAAGCTTTGAACCCAGAGCTGTTGTTTATCAAATGGTCAGTTGGGAAGGAAATACATCTGTGGAGGATTTCCTAAAGAGAAAGTTATTCTTTCCTGTCTGACATGGTTTGACCTACTCAGAGTTGACCAGAGGCAGGCATCACTGCTTTATCAAATTTGCACACTGGATTGCATTCCTTCTCACCCTTTCCCAATGACTTCCATTGATCAGTGTTAAAAAGGAAGATAGTAGGGCTGGAGAGATGACTCAGTGGTTAAGAGCACTGGCTGCTCTTGCAGAGGACCCAGGTTTGATTCCCAGCACCCACATGGTCTGTAACTCCAGTTCCAGGGGAATCCAACACCCTCTTCTGACTTCCTGGGGCTTTATACAAGCAATACATTCATACACATACACATAAAATAAAAATAATTAAATAAAATATTTTTTAAAAGAAAGATGATGGGAATACTTTGTGCTTATATTTAGTTTAAAGGTGCTGAAGTCCATTACATGTGTAACTTTTTTCTCTATATTTATGAAAAATGTTAAAGATACACAAAATAACATATTCCAAAGTAGTCACAAAAATTTTACCATTTGCCATACCCACTCTATGGTTGAAAAAGAAACAAGATGTTATAAATAGAACCAAAGGCCTCTTCACCCACTCCCATTCCTCCTGGGGCAACCCACTATCCTCTAATCTAAAGATCTTTCTTGTCCCTATTTTGCATGTTGTTAGGCAGGTTCAAGTGTCTACAAACAATATGCAATATTTCCTTGAAGAGTTTCAATTTTTTCATGAATTTTGTCCTGGTTAACTTTATCAACTTGATACAACCTAGAATTATCTGGACTGAGAATCTCAGTTGAGGAATTTCCAAAGTTAAATTGGCCTGTGGGCATGTCTGTGGGGGTTTGTTTTAAGTTAACTGATACAGAAGGGCCCAACCCACTGTGGGCTGCACCATTCCCTAGGCCTTGAACTGTATCAGAAAGCAAACTGAGCATAATATGCCTAACTAATAACCAGTAAACAACATCCTCCACCGTTCCCGCTCCACTTTTTGTGACTGTGCAGTGAGTTCCTTGGTCAGGGGTGATGCTGTATGGAACAGCAAGCAGGCTTACCCTCATGTTTCTTTCTTAACTTCCCTCAGTGATAGACTTAGGCCCAGAATTGTAAGCTAAATAAACCCTTTCTCCCACAAAATTGGTTTTGGTCAGGGTATTTGTTGCAGCAACAGAAATAAAACTAGGACAAATATCATGGATTGTGTCTCCTTTTGCACACGGAAGATGAAGAGATGAAAAACTTGCATTGATCATCTGTTCATCAAATCTGATTCTCTCATGGGCATAATAGAACGTATAAATGGTGTTGAAGTTTGAATGTGGTATGTCCACCATTGGCTCATGTGCTTGAGCCCTTGATTCCCAGCTGACAGTACAGTTTGGTATGGTTGTGGAACCTTTAAGAGGTGGAGCTTATCAAGAAGTTTGAAGTTTTATAACCACACATCACTTCCTGTTCACTCTCTGTTTCCCTGATTGTGGGTGCAACTGTAACCAGAGACTGTGCAACCATGTAACCGTAACCATAGACTGTGCTCTCCCAACTATAAGCAAAATAAACTCTTGCTTCCTTAAGTCACTTCTTGTAGGTATTTAGTCACAGCAACTTGGCAAACAACTTACATAATTCCTTTCTGTGGGTTGGGAATTGGGAATCAGGACTCTTTTGACCCACACTTCATCAACTATAGGGTTTTACAGGTATGTGTTATTTACTTCATTAAAATAATTCCTCACATGGTGGAAAGAGAGAGAAACAACTCCAAGCATTCATGTACACATTGTGGTACCTGCATGCCCACGTGTACACACATGCATACATATACACACAAATAAATGTAAAAATAGCCTTTAAAAACATGAATGATGCAATTTCAAATAACCAAGCATGAGCTGATCTTCCATAGACAGGGACTAAAGCAACCTACTGGTGTTTGTATGCAAGTGACTCTTACAGTGTGCTCTTTAGCATCAGTTAGGAGCCTGGTGGGAAGGCAGATTCTGAGTTCCCCACCCTAACATCCTGAATCAGAAAGCCCATGGAGAGAAGGGCTAGCAATCTGGGCTTTACCAAGCCCTAGAGGTGATTGTCAGGTGTGTTTCCCCTGGTACAATTAAAGGGGAAACAACACATGTGCAGGCACACACTCTCTAGACATATGCAAATCCCTAGTACCATAAATTTAAAACAAAGTGAAATGGTTCCTTAGCGTATTTCCACTTTATAGATGTTTCATCACTTAATTTTTAATTAACTAATTGATTAATTTGTATGTGTATGAATGTTTTGTCTGCATGAATGTAAGTGCACCTGTGTGTGCAGTGCCTGAGGAGGCCAGAAGAAGGTGCCGGGTTCCTGGAATGGTTGTTAACTGCCATGTGAGTGCTAAGAAAACTGAACCAGGGTCCTCTGCAGGAAGAGCCAGTGCTCCTAACCATTGAGCAAACCTTCCATTTCCTCACCATTTAATTTTTTGAAGTTCACTGCATTTATGTTCTTATAATAAGCACCTTGTTTTTCCTTTTCTTATTTTTGAGCTCCACTTCTTTTCCCCACAGTGAGTGTCTCCTCAAGTTATATACCAGTTACTAGCAGGCACCATGTGCTGCTCCCCTGTACCTCATCATCTGTGAACACAGGACAATTATCAAGATTTACTCTCACAGTGAGCATGTTGTGTTTAGCAAATAAATTTGATAAGACTAAAATCCTGAAGTATTATCTGTCAATCTCCAAAAAACAAAAATTATTGGAAAATGTGCAATGGGTTTCCATGCTGAACTATTTCCTGCCCAGAGGTGAACCCGAGTAGCTCATTCCCCACTCTACAAGTTGTCCTTGGTAGTAGAAAGAGCCTTAGGACTGTCAGCTGATGAGCACACACCACAATAGTTTTATATTCAGAGCCAAAATGATTGCATGGCAAAAGATCAGAAGCCTGGGGAAGTCATTAGCAGTTCAGAATTTACCATTTGCCAGTTCCACTCCTAAGAATGCTAATTGCATCTACAAAGAGAAGCCAGGAATAATGTGTTTCATGAATGAGATCTCAGAGCTACAAATGTGACTCTCAGAGATACACTTGTAGTAGCGCAATGTTCAGACATAGCAACTTGGTGCTTTACCTTTTGAACTTCTGCTCAGTTTCTCTCTAACTTATAGTTAAGTACAACTCTGAAAATTTCCCCAAAGACAGTCATTCTAAACCATCAGAACTCATCTCCTTGGAGTTACAGTGGTCACCTTGACCAACTGTGTCAGCCTCAGACAGCCAAGATGAGAATTTACAGGCTAATTTTAGTATGAAACAGTACGTTCTGATTGAATTAGAGGCCAGAAAAATATTTAGTCAAATACGAGAAAATGTTTTTGCAAAAATACATACAAGTGGGCTGGGCGAGGTAGCTCACACCTTTAATCTCAGCCTTTATTAAACCTGCATTTGCTGTGTATAAACCTATGGAGGTGCATCAGTCCTACAGTATCTAACAGAATTAGCTGGCCTCAGATGTAATGTTTTATACTGTCATTCCACTTTTGATTTGCTTTACAAATATTTTATTCATTTTTTGCCACTTTATTCATAAGGAAGACATTTCTGTCATTTTAATATTTTAATAATGTCCAGGTTTTTGCATCAGGAGAGAAATCAATCAAAAGTCCAACCGTTGTAAAGCCTGATATCCACAACAATGAACAGTGAAACAAACTGTCTATCGGTACAGCAGTGGCACTTTTATCTTGAGGGTAATCAACCACTGAGTAATTGGACTTAAACTCTGCTCAATGGGAGGGAACTTGTCCATGGTACTGTAATCATCATAGCCAAATATGCATGGCTGGAGATGTCATGGATCCTAGAGAACATTATTTCCAGTCATGTCGCAACTTACATGTTCTGGCTGCACAGCCTTACTGGGATATATTCTGATGATGAAAAGAGCTATAAGGGGGTAGAGAGTTGGCTCAGCAGTTAAGAGTACTTGCTGCTTTTGCAGAGGGACAGAATTTAGTGCGTGGCACCCACATGGTGGCTTGCATCTGGTAGGCCACAATTCCAGCTCCCAGGGACCCGATGCCCTCTTGTGGCCTCCATGGGCACTTGCACTCACATGTACACACACTCACACACACACTCGCACACACACACACACACACACACACATGCACACACACAATCTTTTTGAAAAAGATCTATAAATAATTTCCAGATTTTTATCATGATCATATTGTTAGTAGGAATGTGTATATTTTTATTTTGCTACATATGTACCTCCATATATGTAGTAATTGCTAATTTTGTGTTAATATTGATAGAAATCAAGACTTTGATTATAGGTAAAAAATAAAAGCGTATAGACCTTCAAACAGGTTACATGAAAATCTTGTGAGGGCAAATTTAAATTAAAAATATCAACCTAAATTCATTATTATTTTTCTTTAAACAAGCCTTGGTTTCCATTACTTAAACAAGCTTTGTATTTATTTTTCTTTCTGACTTTGCTTGTGCCTTCGACATTTCCACTGTGATTTTCTGCTCCTCAGTAAGGAAAGCACGCTAGATCCTGTCACAGACACGTTTGGCACAAATGGAGCCACCATAGGCCCTGCTGATGTCTTTTTTGTGCGTGTTTGTTTTAGAAAATTTCATAAGGACTTTAGGTCTCACAGAGCAAACCCCTGGAAGCTGTCAGGGCCACACACCACAAGCAGATTTCAGTGCTTTCCTGACCTTCTTGGTATAAAGGTATTGCCAGGAGTTCAGGACAACTTAGTTTTGTTAAAGGTTGTATTGTAGATAGCCTACCATGGTATGTCAAAAACTGGACCATTCTGAACATCTCTAAGCAGCATCCCTGGAAGAGGACAAAGGAAGAGTATATGAGTTCAAAGGTCAAGTGCAAATGCTCAGGTCAGGAAGTCTCCTCAGAGAAACATTATTTTTTTTTTTCATTTTGGAAAATACACTTCCCTAGTTTTCTCTACTAAAAAAGTTGAACAAGTCTGAAAAGTGCAATTACAACAGGTTAATCTAAATCTCATGTTGTGTTTTTTAAGTACTGAAGGGAATCAAGACTCCTTGATCAGGTAAGTGCAGGGAGAATTTTACAACTCTGGGGTAACTCATGTCTGAAAGCAAAGGAGCTGCCAGAGACTAATGGGTCACATCAAAGGGGCATAAACATCAATGAGAAGAAGCTTTGTAAAGGTGGGAGAAGACCACGGCTCCCCAGCCCCACTTAGAATCAGTATATGCCCCAGGAGGTGATGCAGTTATGAAGTATAGGTTTTAACAATATTTTGTCAAACACTTGAATTTGAATCTCACCAAATCTTTAAAACAACTTTGATTTGGAGAATGAACAATCTGTTGAGATTACATGGAAGTAAATTGACAAATAGTAAATGCAGAATCTTCTCTAACACATTAGAGAGAAAAGAAGGAGGAAGCCAGAGCAAGAAGAAAAAGAAATAAAGAGGAGGAGTTAGTCAATCCTTAGCAAAATGAAACTTTCCTCCACTGAGAGATAAGTTTACAACTATCAGATTCAACAATCAAGTAAGCAGAACAAGAAAATGATTTTTTAATCAATAAACTTCATTACAAATATGCGTGTTTAGGAGCTAGAGAGATGGCTCAGCTGTTAAGTGCCCTGGCTTTCTTGTAGAGGACCCAGACTCAGTTTCTAGCACCCCCACGGTGGCTAACAATCACCTGTAACTTTAGTTCCAGGGAATCTGACACCCTCTTCTGGCCTCCCCAGGCATTGCATTCACATGGTGCACAAACATGCATGTAGGCAAACACTCATACACATAAAATAAATATAAATCAATCTTTAGAATATATATATAAATGTCCAATTGTATAGCTGATGAAAAGAGAATTCATGTTGCTCTCAAATAACTCTTAAAAATTTACTGTAATTGACCACTGGTTGTGGAGCATATGCTGACTTTATTGTTTGTTTGTTTTGAAGTGGTAATGTTTTCAAACTGAGATTGTTTTGATATTTATTAGGAAAATTAGAATCCTTGATATGTATATCAGTTACTTTTCTCACTGCAGCATCAAGCAAAGCTTAAGAAAGAAAACTTTATGTTGGCTCATGATTTCAGAGGGGGTGGTATATGTTGCTTGGCCTCATGTTCCAGGGCAGAGTATCAAGGTAGTGGTGGACAACTGTTCACTTCATGACTGACCATGAAGCAGAGAAAAGGGAAATATTTCTATTCTCTGACCATTTCTCTTTCTCCCTTTTATTCTAGCTGGGCTTCCAGCTCCTGGATGGTATCATCTACTTTCATTCTTTCAGTAATTCTCTAGAAACACACTTTTCTCAATAGACACATCCTATCTGGTTTCTTATGAGATTCTAAATCCAGTCAAGATGACAATGGAAGTTAACTATGTTAGACAGCAGTTTCCTCCGAATTTTAAACACTCCCTCCAGGAGGAAGGGGTAGGCTCACCAGACTCAGGAGGCTTCATAGAAGGAGTAAATAACTGCTGGGGAGGAGACTCTCACCAGAAGAGCTATGAGAGGACATTCTCTTGGCCTTGTCTAGCAAGCTATGCATAGAGCTCCAGGGTTGCAGTTTCCTGGGTCATCACTTGTGTTAGGATGGGCTTTTTAGTGATGTGGCTGCTTTTGAGTCATCCCTGCTCCTGTGAGTAACCCCTAGCTCCTACACCTGTTAGCAACCTCAATAAACTCATTGGCTCATCAAGTTGGACTTTTGTGCCATCATAACTTTGGGCTACATGGTTCCCTTTCTGCGGTGAGTAGACATGTGTGTTGTGTCTCCTCAGGAAAAGTCTCTTGCATAACAAACCATCATAATAGGTTCATAGCGTTGAATTTTCTCAATTGGAAATAGGGTATAGGTCTGTTAATATATCAGCCAAATAGAGTTTCTAGATTATTTTCATATTGTTCTTGAACATTTTTCATAAGTATTAGGATTTTAGATTTGTTGTTCTTAGATTTATTTTATTTTTAATTATAGGCATGTATGTGGATATAAGCACATAAGTGCAGGTGCCCACGGGGATCAGAGGTATCAGATCCTCCTGAATCTGGAGTAATAAGTGGCTGTAAACTGCCTGATTTGGGTGCTGGGAACTGAACTCCAGTCTTCTGCATGAACAGTACACACTCTTAACCACTGAGCCATCTCTCTAGTCCCTGAGATTACTTTGCCTATATAAGCTGTTGATATGGACTGAGGTCCTCAATTTTCTGGTGAGCCTTACATCTGGCCACCTTGAAAACTCTTGCATAATTATAGAAGTCTTATATAATTAAATAAGTTGATTGTACTTAGAAAGTACTCATCAATAGGTGAATCATTAAATTAATCATGTTGCTTCTATTCAATGGAACATTGTACAACATTTTAAAGATTATGTATATCAGGGATAGGCAAGTAAACTTTTAAAGAAAAAAGTTGTAGGATTGTAATAATATGGTATGATCCAAGCATGTAAAACTACAATATTCTGATATACTTATATACAATATAATTCATAAAATACAAGTTGGCAGTGATTAAAATATGAGGATAAAGGGAATTTTCACTTTTTACTGCATACATTTTGTATTGTTTGAATTTTTCTAAAATGAAAATTTATCCACTGCTTTTATAATTATAAACAAGTTAATGTGAAAATAAGGTGCCAGGAAATAGACAAGTTGATACAGATTGGCCTGGAGGGAGCTCCAGGGAGACTAGGTAAAAGTTCATAGAAAAATCCGCATGGCTCATTGATTCCTACAATATCTTTAAAGACACTTTCATCTGGCTTTGGAAAATCTGTGGCTCTCACAACCCATCAAGGGGTATTGCCAGCATCTATTAGAGCAGAAAATGAAGATAAAATGGAACATAACGGTCCAATGAAATCAGTGGAGACATCCCATCCCTGATGTTTATGTATCTCGTGTGATGTCTCGCAAAGGGTCTTTCCCTAAAAAGGCCTAAATAAATTAGCTGGCTAAATGAATTGGATAATATTCCTTTAACCCTCTCTTATCTCCAGGTGGAAGCCAATTGAGAACAGCTATATTTCCCAGGTCAATCTGGCATCTAAATTAGCTCTTTGAACATGATTTAGACAGGAGATGCCTGATCATAGAGGGGAGTACCCTTTGTTTACTTTGAAAGGTTTCCTGGGCCTGGCCCATGAGGTCTTCGTGGAAATGGCCCCTCTCAACCTCTGTCACTGTAATAGCCTATGAGTATACTTTGGAATGAGCTTAAATGTATGATAACTAGATATCTAGATAGCTATGCAGAAGATAGAGAGATGATGATAGATAGATAGATAGATAGATAGATAGATAGATGATAGATAAATGATAGATGATAGATAGATATAGATAGATGATAGATAGATTAGATAGATAGATAGATAGATAGATAGATAGATAGATAGATAGATAGATAGATGATAGATACTGAGACAAAGTCTCATGTACTAGACTGGATTTCAGTTCCCTATGTAGCCAAGGATGACCTTGAACTTCTAATTCCCTTGTCTCTACCTCCCAAGTTCTGGGATCACAGGTCTGTGCCACAACATCCAGTTTATGTGGTACTGGTGTACATCACCAGTCCTGGTTTTTGTTTGTATAATGCACTAGGTGCTGATCAACAGTGAATACCTAGCAGTGTAGGAATTGCCTTGAGAAGCTGATTGATCACATTTGGGTTAGACTCGAAAGACTCAAGAAAGTCTAAGCTTATATGAGTATGGCTAACAAGAGTTTCTAATATGCTTGGTGATGTCTGTTGACTGAGTTCTCTTCTTTTAGTCCCCAGTCACTTGGAACCTCCTACAAAGTCACATCCTGTTTGTTTTCTTCTAAGACTGTGAGGAATTGTTGCTTTCGATTAAAACTGCCTTATACTTCCTAGCTTCCTAGAAAGTTAACACTATGAAGAGACTGTATCTTGCATGATTCCATCCTGATTCTATGCATATGGAGACAAGGTCCAGGGCTGTTGGTCCATGTTGGTCACAGTGTGCCCTCTGACCTAGTCACCTTTTCCTAATACAGTCTTTCATGATTTGCAGCCCCTGACCCACTGCAACTTAACCCCATAAGCCAAACCACAAGGGAAGCAGGTGGTCCCTCTCCAAGATGGGCTTCTACCCTCAGCCAGCAGCCTCTTCCCTCCCTTGAGTTAGTAGCTTACTTGTTGAAGCACTAAATTGGTTCACAAACTTAACAAACCACAAAATCAAAACCAGGCAACTCACGGACTCCAATGGAACATGGATTGGAAGATAATGGAACTGATGTCTTATGAAATATATCACCCAATTAGTTTTCCTTTCCACAGGAGAGAGAGGGAGGAAAAAACCAGAACTAAACAGCAACAGAAAAGAGTTTATCAACTGAGTTATGGAGAAATATCTCATAAATAAATATCTCCAGCTTGGTTCTTTCAGTGTGGACCTTGTTCTTAGAGTAGGATCAAAATAATTGCAATGTACATTAAAATTTTCCTTGGTAATGAATAGACGTTGTGTTAGCTGTATTCTGTGAAATCGTGTTTAAAATTTTAAGATTTGTTCAAGATCACTGGATTATATAGACAGGAAAAATGTGTTGTCTTGCTATAAATTTAGCAGTGATTCTGTTTTATTGGCTGCTCAGCTGGGAGTTCTGAACAGGGTAATGTTAACAGAATTCACATGGGGGTTACAGCACATGTACATTAGCAGGGTAGATTGGGCTGTGATTTGCAGCGCCAGCCTCCTTTTACAAAGAGTATTTTCCACCCACCCACAGCTTCATGGTAATGTTTGAATCTGTCTAGCTGGTGGAAGACCAGTAGCTTAAGGAGCTAATGAATATTCATTTCTTTTCCCTGGGTACAAAGTAAAATAACCAGTAATTAGTATAATATTTAATACTTCTGTTCAAAATAAATAAATCTTTTGTTTAAAAAAAAGCCTAATTATTATAATGTAACAAATCCTGCATATGTAACTGGAGTTAGATGTAGTGTTTTAAAATGCTTCTAAGCCCTAATTTACATGTTTTGAGATAGTTAATTATTCCCTTGAATGCATAAAACAAAACTCTAAATTTCTATCTGCATTTATTATTCATTTTCCTATCTCTCAAGTTCAGCTGATTCTGATATTTAAATTTCATATTTTTAAAATGCTGACAATATTTGTATTTTGAAGTAATGTTCTGAGTTTGGAAAGTGTTCTCTGTCTTCAGTTCTCAGCCACACAGGTGCATCTGGAGCTTCCCACTTGTTGTTTCTCACTTGATCCTAGGTAGATGTGGCAAGGGTTGCTATTTCAACTTTTTTAAATGTTCTCTTTTGGACCGGAGAGGCAGCTCAGTGATTAAGAGCACTGATTGCTCTTGCAGAAGACTCTAGTTCAGATCCCAGCAACCACATGGCAGCTAACAACCATCTGTAACTCCAGTTCCAGGGGATCCAACCCCCTCTTCTTGCTTCCATGGGCTTTACACAACATGGGTACACTTACCTACATATAGGCAAAACACTCATACACATGAAATAAAATAAATAAACAAAATGTGTACTTTTGGGCACTTTATTGGTGGCAAACATTACACTGGATTCCTTTGCATGCCATCACATTTTTTTTATTCTACCAAATCCTTTGTTTAGTCACCAAAGATAAGAGAACCAGTCTCAAAGAAGTTCACTCTCAAAGCAACATGTACGATTCTAAATTATTCATCTGAGTCCAAATCCAGTTTAGATCACAACTACAAGATTCTGAAGCTTGCTCTGTCTAGCTGCTGTGGGGGGGGGGGGGGGGGGGGGGGGATGGAGGAGATGGTGGTGTTGCTGGTGGTTGGGGTTTGGAGTTTAAGTAACCCCCAAGGGCCAGAAGCTAAAGCCTTGATTAATACTTGCAGTGCTATTTAGAGGCGGTGGAACCTTTATTTAGCCAGTGAAGGTCAGTCACTGGGAGTGTGCCCTTGAAGGGGCATCTCTCTCTCTCTCTCTCTCTCTCTCTCTCTCCATCTTTTTCTTTCTCTCTCTCCCATTATGTGACACGTAGCACTGCTCTACCACGAACTCCCTACCACAGGCTCAAACACCATAGACAAAGCCTCCGAAACCATGAGCCAAAATATACCTTCCCAGCTATAAATTCATCATCTCCGATTATTGTCACCATGGCAGAAAGCTGAGTCACACACTGGTATGTCAATCAGAGTTCACCAGGGCTGATATCTGCTGAGTAGGGGAGGCAGCCTGGGACCCATGGCCTTGTGGGTAATGCCTCCTGGACCTGTGAAAAGCCAGGAGCCTTTTCTCCTGTCTCCACATGGCTGACACTTCCTCACCTTCAAGCCTTGCTTCCTTCCCACAGAGCTTCCTTGAGCCCCTATCTAAAGTAACCTTCCTCCCGCTACCCCATGGCGCCCCAGAAGCTCATGATCAGTAATGCCATTCACTTAACTTCAGAACACTTTTTAAAAAATATTTTATTATTGACTGCATGCCCGACATCTGGGCACTGTGCGACTGGAGAGGCCAGCTCACACTGTTCTGGTGCCCCAGCCGCCGCTTCGATTCCACCTTCCTCCTGTGCTGCCTGCACAAGCAGCCGCCTGTCCATCCCGACCTGTCGGAGGTGGTGAGCTACAAGTGGTTATCTCCACCAGAGGCAACTCAAAGTTTCATGTCGAAAGAAATTTGGTTGGCCCCGCCACAGTTCTATGAAGTCAGGAAACTTGGAAACTTTGCCCCTCTCACTGCCCTGCACAGATTTTGTTGGGATCGTGGATTAGAAGGGGCGGAGAGATGGCTGCCCGTCATAAATTTAATTGCTGATAGTTCGGTCCGTCTTTTACCTGGAGATGGGCTATACTTAAAAGATTCAGATTTCTTAGGAAAACATTTGTCTACTGAAAAAAAGATTGAAGAAATCATGAAGGGCAAGACGTTTCAATAGTGATGCACAACTCCTATGTGTACGATATCCACGTGACTATTGGGTCAAAGAATAAGCAGGTTTATCCTAAGAGCTATGTGGTAAGTCTGAGTTCTGCTGCCCGCTTGTGAGTGGACTAGTGCTAATGAATAAAGCTTGAATTAATGAATTCAGTTAAAGAATTAAACTTGCTTGAAACCTAAGGAACTTTGTTCCTAGAAAAGTTAGAATGCTGCGTTTCCTGTCAAGTGCATTGTGGAGTTGTCTGTCATTCTTTAACTACACAGTATACCACAAGTATGAAATTTATAAAGTTTTGCTCTTGTTACTAAGATAAAAATGTTCACAATAGTTCTCCTGTCTGTATAGTTTTATTAGCTCAATTAATACATCTTGGTTTGAATAAAATATATTCCTGTTATTGTTATAACTAAAAAAATTTATTTTTTATGTGTATGAGTGTATTACCTACATGTATGTAAGTGCACCCATGTGGTAACTCAGAGGTCAGAAGAGGGTGTTGAACTGGAGTTATGGATGGTTGTTAGCTACTATGTGGGTTGCTGGGGACCTAACCCTGGGTCCTCTGCAAAAGCAGCCATTGCTTTTAACTGCTGAGCCATCTCTCCAGCCCCAACTTCAGAACACTGTGCTTTCTAAATGGATCTTTATTTTCTCTTACTGACCATCTCATTTACCACTCTGTTACATAGGCCAATGGAGCACATAATGGGTTTCCGTATAGCTTTTTTCTCTGAATGGAAACATTCCCTTTTAGAGACAGGCTCCTTAAGACTCAAGAAGTGACAGAAGCCCACAAGTCTCAGGAAGTTCCTAAAACTTAACTAGATTCCCTTAGGCCCCCTTCCCAAGGTCGTATAAGCAATAATCATTGCTGGGGAGAGGAGACCTTGTGGCTGATCATGCTACCAGAAGTTGTGCAGGGAGCATCAGGGAAGCAGATTTTGTGTGTCAGCACCAGGCTGGAGGGGCTTTTGGTGGTTCAGCCTTTGAGTCATTCATACCTCTGTAAATAGTCCCAGTAAACTCACTGGTTCACTAAGCTAGACTTGGGAAAAATCATTTCTTTGGTCTGCCATTGGTTCCCTCTCTGGGTTCAATATATGTTTGTTCCTGGCTCCCAGGAAGGGTCAGTCACAGAATATAGGGGCTAATAAATTTATATTAAAGTGAATGAATGAATGAATGAATGAATGGAAGTAGACCTTGGAAAATTGCAGTTAGTCCTTAGGCTTCTAATACACAAAATACTGGGCCCTTCTGCCTCAAACTCGCTCCTTGTATTTCTACTTATTTTCAGAGAGAATCAGCTCATTATGTAACAAAACAGCATGTCTGTTTTTATATTGCAAGAAGCTATGGAAATCGGGTGCCATTCACATTATTTAATTCAAATCTAAATCTAGTATAAGTCACCATGGACTTTGGTTGAGTCTGCAAAGCAAGTGACACCCCCAGAGGAGGTATTGTGAGAGATAGATGTAGCAATACATCAAAAGTGTCGGACACATTTACATATGTATGCGATATTGAAGGTGAGCACAGAAAGGAGTCAAAGAAATGTTAGCTTCTTTTCTTGTCTTTCCATTCCATTTGTTTGCACATCACACACCCCACCTGTGACTGGGGTGCTCTGTATATAGCCTCCTGGCTTACTCAGGAGGAAACAAGGGCAGCATTGTTAAAAGCTTTTCTCAAAAATCCCCTACCTGGGAAATAGTGATCAACTTCCCTTTCCATCCCATCAAAGTTACCTGTGTCCTCTGCCCACAAGCAGTAGACATGTGGATGTAGGAGAAGGAAATGAATCTACCCAATTAATCAACTTAGAATGACAGAGAGCCAGGCTTTGCCTGGGGACCACTGCCTGCTGGGATGTGGAGCTACAGAGTCTGGGCCCAGGACACGAGCATCAGTGGACAAAGGCGATTGCCAGCTCCAGCCTCCTCTTGACGGAACACCTCTCTATCTATGGCTTCTGCCTTTGGCTCTGAAGTGAATGTCAGGACACGCGTGATACTGTATTTACTCCTTGTTGTTATTGCAGGCCCAGGAATGCCAGCAAGCTGCTGCTGGGTTCATGATGTGCCATCTGTAGCTATAATGTCATGGGAAAGATTGGTGTAACTAAAAGTCCTTGGGGAGGGGATATAAATAATGTCTTCCCCCTCCTCCCTTGGTCCCAATGACAAAGGGAAGTATGAGTCCACCAAGTGCACTCTGGGAAACCAATGAGTTTATTGGGCTTACTTACTGAGCAATGGGTGAGGGTTTACTTATAGGAGGAGAGTGGGTGCTCCCCTCCTAAGGCCACACTGGAAAGTCTTCACCCAGCATGTGTGATGGCTTCCCCCTAGCCACAATGGCTAGTCCCTCCAAGTCTTCCCAACCTGTATACGTTAGCTCTCCCTCCAGGCCACATGCAGTTAGAGTAGAATTGTTCCTCAGGACTTGGGAAGTGTGGCTGGATACTCAGGTGAGGGGCTTGAACTCTTCCAGCCCCTCCACATATAAGGGCATGAACAGTCAAAAAGCCCAGCTGTGGGGATCTTTGGCGAGCAAGCACAGCTGAACTCAGGAAGATGGTGTCTGTCAGACATGGAAAATAGTCCTGTACAGCACTGGTGTACACAGACGAGATCATCTGAATTTGGAGTTATACTTGAGTTCAAACTCCTGTTGCATCATGCATCTGCTCTGTAACTCTGGGCAAGGAATGTTCTGAGTCTTTGATTTGTTCCTTCTGTATAATTAGAATAACCCCTTCTACTTCACAATGATTTAGAGATCAGCACAAGCCCAGCACAGGCTGACTCCTAACATATAGAATCACCAGTCCCTTTTCCTACAGATGGCATTCCCCTCCGGATGGGAAGTCAACAGAAATGGTTGGAAATATCTGAGGACTCCTACCGTGACCCTGCAGCACCTGGGCTTACGTGTGGTTGTTCTGCTTGATCCAAACTTGTGTTCCATTTTCCACGAGTGATTAGTGAATTTGGGGGGAGTTGACAGTCCATTTCTGAACACTTCTTACTTTGTCTGGATGTAATGGTGAGTAATAAGTAATAAATTATCCTCTCTTCCCCCATATCCTCCTGGTCATTATTCTTGAATATAATTAGAATGCCAAATGCGAAGTCATCTGTCTCCATCCCGCAGTGATGGTGAACTGGAGAAAGTGCTTACTGCAAAGGAATGCTGGCATGAGGAAGAATGGATTCTCCATGGAGCAGCGGAGATTCAAACTTAAAAATTTGAACTCAGACTGGGGAGATAGAGCCATCAGCAAAGTGCTTTCCAGGCAAGCATGAGGACCCGGGTTCAGCTCCTCAATACCCATGTAAAAACTATAAAATCTCAGTGTGGTGGCATGTGTCTGTAACCCTAGCACTGAGGGTGCAGGAACAGGAAGGTGGGTGGAGTTCACTGGCCAGGCAGCCCAGCCAATTCCATGAGCTCCAGGTTCAGTAAGAGACCCTGTCTAAAATTAACTAACAACTAACTAGATGATAGATAGATGATAGATAGATAGATAGATAGATAGATAGATAGATGATAGATAGATAGATAGATAGATAGATAGATAGATAGATAGATAGATAGATAAAATAAGACGCAAAGCAATGGAGCCCTCTGGTCTCCACATGCATGCACACCCCCGCCACACACACACCTTGATCTGATATCCACAATTAGACATGAGGACTTCAGTGTTCGCTTCTCAGTTGTGCATGTCCAAGTATCTGCTTTGTTGCTAATGGGCAACCTGTAGATCTGTTGGAAAGCTTCCCCAGGGTCTTTAGGATATGCTCTTGCTGCTCTGGGTCTCTCCTCTCCTATGTGATGGGAGAGCTTCCAAGTCTCCTTGAAGGTCATCCTCTCACTCCCCTCAAAGTTTATAGGGCCTAGTATCTGGGTCAGGAGTATCCTTTGTGGTCACTCCATGACATTATTGACTTTCTGAGACATTTGTGTGTCTAAGGCTGCCAGATGATGTAGTAGAAATGCCTATTAAGTGGCTCTAGATAGATACTGCCGAAGAAGATATATATTGATAGAAATATCTAGCTCAATCAAACCTTTGGGGGAGAAAATGCAAATCAGATGGTCTATATGCTCCTCTATAAGAAATGATATAGTCAATAATGTTATTTGGGTCCCATTAGAAACTATACAGCTCAAATTTTTTCTCCCCTGCTCTAATATATCCTGTACTTGAGGTTGGAGAGGCGGCTCAGCAGTTAAGAGTGCTTCCTGCACAACCATGAAGACCAGAGATTGGATCCCAGCATCTACTTAACAAGCTGGGTGCCCTCTCCACATGCCTGTAACCCCAGCTCTGAGGAGGGTGGGCACAGAAGGATTCCTAGGACTTGTATGCTTCTAGCTTAGCTGAGAAATACAACCCCTGGTTCAGGGACAGACCCTGCCTCAAAAGAATCAGTGGGCCATGCTACAGGAGGACACCTGATGTCCTCTTCTGGCCTCTGTGCTCACACACAGGTGTGCATACATACACGTGCATACACTCATGCAGACAGACACAGAAATAGATGAATCTTCCTAAATTCCTGTATTCAAATTTCCCTCCCTCCCCTCCTTCATCCATTTATCCATCTAGCCATTTCTCCCTGTGAACTGTGACAGTGTGTGAAGGCAGAGGCCCAGTCATCTCAGCTACCATTGCCTCTCTAGCGTATATGGCAGGTGGGAAGACTTTTGCTATACAAAGGGTCAGTGGACATTTATGGAGTGACTATTGCACACACAGAACCAGACACACCTATTTTATTCAATCTCTAGAATGTTCCCCAAACAAGTTATTTACTACAAGAAGAAATAGTTTCTTTTTCCTGCTTGTTGCAAGTCCGTCATGAGACCCTCTCTACCAAAGATAGATTGATGAGAGAAAAGCACACATATCATTTAATACAGGTTTTGTGTAAGGAGGCTTCAGAAGCTGAGAAACAGGGACACCTTTGATTGTTGGTCAAAATTGCACAGAAGTTTAATTGGAGCACAAAAGGAGGTGATTTAGCAGTAATAAGCTGACAGGAGTTCTCAGGGCCTGTTCCTTCAGACTCCCCTTGACATCCCTGAGTGACATCCTTTTCCCCTTGGTAGAGGGGAGGACACGTCACGTGGTGGTTAGTTTTAAATGTCAACTCGTCACACCCTGCGAAGGGAGTCTGAGTTGAAGAATTATCTAGATCAGGTTGGCATGTGGGCATGTGGAGGGGGCGTTTCCCCCACCCAGGCTGGCATGTCTCCTTGGGTAGTCGTTAAACAAATCTTTAGAAAGCCTTATTGTTGAGATGCCATGTGTGCAGCTTCCCTGTCAGATCTAGAAGACACTGTCTAACAAAAAGCATTCTGATCCTCTGGGTCTTATAATCTTTCCACCCCTCTTCTGTGATCTTTCCTGAGTCTTAGCTATAAGGGGTTGCATTGTAGATGTATCAATTGGAGCTAGGCACCCCAAATAAATTTTTTTAAAGAGATGATTTTGAAAGTAGTGCTCCCCCACACTTGTCATGGGAATCCTTGGGCTAATAAGAGAGCAAAAATCAGGCATGGTAGAGTACACCTTTAACCTCAGCAGTGAGGAGGCAGAGGCAGGAGGATCTCTGATAGTTCAAGGGCAGCTTGATCGCTACATAGTGAGTTCCAAGCCAGCTGGGGATACAGGGAGACTCTGTCTCAGGAAAACAAAAACAAAAAACAAAACAGAGAGAGACAGAGACAGAGACAGAGACAGAGAGAGACACACAGAGAGAGACAGAGACAGAGACAGAGAGACAGAGAGAGAGAGCGAACAGGAGCACAGATTCAAGTTGTGAAGGGACAGTTCAGTGTGACACAGACACCACTACCTGGAACATCAGGCCCTAAGTCTGAATGTAGTTTTCCCAGACAGAAGCTCAGAGAAGTGACCACTGTGGCTTCACAGGGACAGCACTGTCTTGCTCAGCTCACCCTGCTCTGCTTATGAATATCAGGACATGTTCAGTTCATTTTTCCTTAGTGGGTCTTTCTCAACTGGAAACACGTATTTACTATGGACAAAGCAAACACAGACTGATAAAAATTAGGTGATGATTATCCAACATCTCATTGTCCAGGAGATATTAACATCTGTTAAGTATTGGGTTCTACATAATATATAGCTATAGGTATTGACAAAAATTACTTTGAGATGGTATTGATTATCTGTGGGCAATTAGCGGTCACTGTGGGTAAGCAGATCCTTTATAATTATTTCTATTTTTTTTTTAGTATTTTATTTATTATTTATTTGTGTGTATGTGTGTGTGTTTTGCCTGCATGGGAACTGTGCCATACACATGCAGTGCTCAAGCAGGCCAGAGGAGGGCATCAGATTCCCCCGGAACTGGAGTTACAGATTGTTGTTAGCCACCATGTGGGTGCCAGGAACGAATCTGGGTCCTCTTCAAGAGCAGCCAGTGCTCTTAACAGCTGAGTCAGCTCTCTGGCCCCTGTTATTTTTGAAAGTTTTGATGATGTGCTGAGATATGGCTCAGTCAGTAAAACACTTACCTCAAACCCCAAAATCCTTGTAAAAAACCTGAATGAGGTGGTGTGTGCCTGTAATCCCAGTTCTGCTGAGGAGGTGGAGACAGGTAGATCCCTAGAGACTCATGGGCCAGGTGGCCAGCCCAATGTGGCCTAGTTTCAAGCCAATGAGAAGACCCTGTATCAAACAAAAATGAAGGTACCTAAGGACTAACACCCAAGGAAGTCCTCTGAGCTCCACACGGGTGCTGTGTACACACACGTGCACACACACATGTGCCCACCCAAAAAAAGATTTTAAAAATAGTTCAATAATGATTTCCTAATTTTTTTTAACTTAAAAAAATTATTGTGAATTTCACACATGCATATAAGGTGTTTTGATCAAATCCCTGCCCACTCCCTCCCCTCCAACTCCTCCCATATCTCCCCATCACTTTTTTCTGACAACTTCATGTTTTCTCTTTCTTTCTTTCTTTCTTTCTCTCTTTCTTTCTTTCTTTCTTTCTCTCTTTCTTTCTTTCTTTCTTTCTCTCTTTCTTTCTTTCTTTCTTTCTCTCTTTCTTTCTTTCTTTCTTTCTTTCTCTCTCTCTCTCTCTCTCACTCTTCCTTCCTTCCTTCATTTCTTTCTTTTCTTATGGCACTTTTTGCTACTTTAACATTCCCCTCCTCCAAAGAGGTAACCCTAAAATCTTCTAGGGATTAGATAAGAGCTCCCAAATATTTTTGACATTTTTGGCCTTTGGAATGGAGTATGTTGCTAAGAGGCCCAAGGACATTTTGACTTTTAGCCAAAAAACTGGCTACTTTTCTTTGGAGTCCTTTTACACTAACTGCCTAGTCAATTCCTGTCTCTAGTTCTTATCACGCCATCCTCTGAAGACGTTACTCATGTTGCCAATAAGGGAGCAGGACGCAGACTGCTCTGGCTTCTTCCATGCTGAACAGGGACACAGGGTGAAGCACTTGGGGTACCCCTTCAGTGGGTCTATCTAAAAGACTCCCAAATTGCATAACTCTTATCTGTAGGGAGAAAAGAAAGTCCTTGACTGGTGGATAGGAGATGTGAAGGAGAAGTAAAGGCAAGAGTAGTTAGTATTACAAGTTCTAGACAGGGAACCAGAAAAATGTCAGAACAGGGAAAATTTCAAATGTTCATATCAGAGTCCATTGGAATTTCTTGAAGAGAGCTCCCAAAAGCATCCCTCTATTGGGTTCCTACTTATTTTTCTTTCATCTGCCAAGGCTGGACTCGAAAGTGATAGACTCAGGATTTGTTTTCAGATACTTTGATAGCTGTTGGAGTGGCTAGAATCAGTGTCAGTTCCCTCTTAAAGGCTTCTAGATAGGGGGAGAGAACAAGCTTAGCCATCATTTTAGAACAAGAGCTGGTTGTCTCCCTTAGCTACAGGTGGGCACTACAGTATTGGAGACCAAGATTTGAAGTCTTACATCTGAGAAGCACTTTCTGCTTAGAAACAAAATCAGTTGATGATTTCCTATTTAGAATAAACCTTGGATCTTCTAAGTAGTCACCTGCTTTAAAAATGACTTAAGAGAGTGGAGAGATGGCTCAGTGTTAAGAACACTGACTGCTCTTGCAGAGGACCCAGGTTTAGTTCCCAGCATCCACATGGCAGCTAACAACCATCTATAACTCCAGTTCCAGAGGATCTGAGGCCCTCCTTCTTTTAGCTTCCATGGGCATTGCATGCACATGGCACACTTATAAAACACTCATCCAAACTAATTTTAAAAATAAAAACAAATGAAAAATATTTTTTAAATAAGTAAGTAATAATTAAAAAATAAAATCACTTGAGATTTGGTTATTCTTCCACAGTTCACAATCTTTTGCAGAATTTGAGAGCTTGTGGGATAAAGTGCTCCTGGTTTCTGTCCCAGGAAGGGGTTGCTCCTGCAACCCAGAACTGCTGAAGCTGGGCAGGTATTTTGCACATTTGAATAGGAAAGGGCCACTTAACGGTTTTTCTCTTTACTTCTCTAAAGTTTTCAGAATCAGGGAATGGTGGTACCTAGAGCAGAAGTTCTGCCTCACCTGTAGACGGCAGGAAGATGATATGAAAAAAATCATTCTACACAAAAGAAAACTGTGGAAGATGTATTTGAAGTCTTGAACTTGTGCTGGACTCAATGCACAGAGCTAAACTCTGACCACAGCATTCCTCTGGCTTTGTGGTTCAAGGACACTACTGTCCTATGAGTGTGCTGAGGTTACATGGCTGTAATTGCCCACCCCGTGCTTCCAAACACCACATCTGCCTCTGCTTGGCACACCCCAACATTCAGACACCATTCGGCTCTAAACTTGCAGACAGCATGGCCCATGGTCCTTCAGGAGGAGAAGGTATGAAAGAGATTGTCTACAAGTGTGAAGGATGCCTGCTGGTGAATGAATTGTTATGGGAAGAGCCTGATTAGTGCTGGGGGAGGAGAGGCTTGCTGTACAGTGCTCCATGCTGGCATTAGAGCAGAAGGAAAAGATGGTGTTGATATGCATGTACACTGTGGTATCTTAGGGGAGAACAGAGTGACTGCCCCTTGACAGTGCTCAGCTAAAGTTGACCACAGGCTGAAGGTTACTTTAAACCTAAAAAGAAGAAGCAGGACCTGGTGGCATGTGTTTTCAATCCCAGCATTCAGGAGGCAAAGGTAAGCAGATTTCTGTGAGTTCCAGGCCACCCAGGGCTACATAATGAGGTCTTGTCTCAAGAGAGAAAAAATGATTTAAGAAGAAAAGAAGAAGGAAAAGGAGGGAACAAGAGGGTGAGGAGGATGACGAGGGGAGGGGCAGGGAAAGAGAAGGAAGAGGAAGAGGGGAAGGAAGGTTTATGTTGGAGAAATGTTCTGTCTTCCTTATAAGGTTTTTTTCAAAACGCCTCTTATAGACCTGGGCATGAGGTACACACCTGTGATCCCAGGATTCAGGAGGCAGAGGCAGGTGGATCTCTGAATTCAAGGCCAGCCTGGTCTACATAGCAAGTTCCAGGCCAGCAGGGCTACATAGTGAGACCCTGACTAAAAAAGACCAAAACAAAGCAAAACAAAAAAACCTTGTTATAATTTCAATGTCTAAACAATCTTTAAAAGAGAATTTATGATTCTCTGATCTCTTAAAAACAAAATCTAGTACAAACAGTCCAAATGTATAATAGCTGTTTACACCTATAACTGTAAGACAATATGACTTGGGCAGGCAATATTATTTTCCTCATTAGGTCATTAATTCCAACACAAACAGTATGTAATGTGCTCTGAAATTTTCTGTGTTATAAAAGGGGAAACTGAGTCATGGAACTGTCTGGTTTGACTCTGAAGTTCCTGTTTTTCTAAGACTTATTTTATTTTTATTCTGTATGTGAGTGCATGTATGTATGTGCCATGTATATTCAATGCCCATGGAGGCCAGAAAAGGGCATTGGATCCCTTGGAACTGGAGTTAAAGGAAGTTGTGCCATGTGGGTGCTGGGAACTGAACCTGGCTCCTCTGCAAGAGCAGCAAATGCTCTTACTACTGAACCATCCCTCCAGTCACAGTCCCTGTTCTTAGCACAGAGCTCTCCTGCCCACACTGACTTCCTCAGTAGCATACATTCCTGGAAGAGCCCACAGTCTCTGCTTGAGAGATGAACTTGGGGCTCAAAATTGTTCCTCAGCAAATTGGAGAAGCTTCATGAAGCAGCTTTGAAGGAGCTTGCTCATGGGGGCTTGATTTGCTGGGCATCTAATGTCAAGGCAGAATGAGAGATTTCACTTTTGAGCCCCCAGACAGAGTGGAAACTGTCCACCAGGCTGTAGTGCTGATGTGATGAAAAATACAGCGTAAGACAAGCTGCAGTTTCACTTTCACTGAGGCCGAGTCATCTGAAAAGAGAAAGAAAAGAGTTAGGAGACCAGGCTGGGTGATTCCGCTCGGCTGTCTGGCTAGGGCAAGCTCTCGACTTCACAGAGACCTGATTTCATACAGACAAAAAGACTAGTCATGTTATTTCACGTCCAACATTTGTGAGCTGTGTTTGCAAAGCCACAGGAGGAGGGCACTGTCTTCTCCACCTCTCCCTGCTCCCCTCACCCTTGCTATTAGGAAACAGCCATCTTCCAGAAAGACCCTTCAAGTCAAGTCAAGTGAAGGGCAAACCCATCCTTAAGTCAAGGACCGAGCACCATAAATGTAATAACAATGGAGGTCAGATAGGAATGGAAAAACCAGCCACACACCTATTCACACTAACTCACATGCCATCTCACACACAGTACACAGCCACACATACACAAACACATTCACACATACACACTAACAGCTGATACACAACACTTGAACACGTACTCACACACTCAAACATTCGAATACATTCACACATTCACACATGTACTCTCTGATAGAGTCATACATAGTCACACATTACTCAAAAACACACACTCAAGCTGTCAAACACACATCCACATTCTCACATGCATCCACTCACAATCACAGGCTCAAACTCACACTGAAACACATTCTGTCACATACCCACTCACACTCACATACACACTCAGAAACATGCAAAATCAAAAACACACTCGTAGTCACACAAAAGAACACATTCAAACATAGTTGCATACATCCACACATTAACACATTCTCACACATACTCATTCAAACACACACACACTCAAATAAATTCATGCACCCAGTCTCACACTCTCACTTGCACAAACACACCCAGACACAAATTCTCAAGTATTCGCACATTTTACACATTCACACACTCAAAACATATACTCTCAAACACTAACATACCAGACTTACACAGGGGCACACACTCTAAAACACACTCACACTCAAGCACACACACCTGCACACACACTGACACATCCTCTCACACACACTTTTACAGTATACAGCGTTCTACCTATTATATACTAGGCCTTCAGAAAATATTCGTGAAATGACAGGATGGGTATGTGGATGGGTGAATGGATGGATGGATACGTGGTCGATGGTTGGATTGGTGGGTGCATGAATGGATGGTTGAATGGGTGGGTGGGTGGATGAATGGATGGGTGGATGGACATATGCATGGGGGATGATTGACTTGGTGGGTAGATAAGTAGATGGGTGGAGATGGGTGGATGTATGCATGGGTAGATGGATGGTTGGATGAATGAGTGGATGAGTAGAGATGGACAGGTGGATGAATGAATGTATGGGTGGATGAGTGAACAGGTGAGTATCTGCATGAATGGAGAGAGAGAGAGAGAGAGAGAGAGAGAGAGAGAGAGAGAGAAATTTAATAAATGAATTCAAAGGGCCCTAGAAGGCTAAGTCTTGTGTGGATGATAGGTAGCCCTTTGAGCAAAACTGGGGCTAAAAACATGGTCAGCCAGTTCCAAATGGTGCTCATGGCACCATTCTTGCCGATTCCCCTCTATGTACACATACACTCCTTTAACTCATGTAACTATAACCAATGGTCTCCTAGGTAATATCACCTCTCCAATCATGTGACATCATCTTACCATTGAGGGAGCCATACCAGCACTAAGCCGGTGGGTATGGCTGCTGCAGCCCCACTGGAACTTCCCCTTCTGTTGATAAACACAGAGGTATACACAGGGCAGAGAGGGTAGGGAGGAAAGCATCTCTGTCTCTGTGTGTTTCTGTTTGTCTGTCTCTCTCCATTCCTCAATCTGTCCAATAGTCAAATTCCTCCAGGTCCACAAAGTGTTAAGCAGAAGCCAAGTCATTCAACTTCTCCGGTGTCTCCACAGAATTATAGTTAGATGTGATACAAAATGCTTTAATGGAGTCACTAGCTTCTCCTCGGGTTTTTCATCAGCAAAAGCTAAAGGCTGTGCTGGCCTGGGATTTACTAAACTCATTCATTCTCTGCATTTTCCTCCCTTGGTTTTTTTTGTGGTTGTTGTTGTTTTGTTGTTTTTGTTGTTGTTGTTTTTCTGCCCTTGGTTTGTCTTAGTGAAACACCATAGGGAATAGTGTGTCCTGCATACTGTTTGAGAAACCCATCCTAAATGTTTGCACAAACTTTGATGGGAGGCAAATGCATGTACCTTGAAATAAAGAATAAAGTTATGGGGTTGGAGAGATGGCTCAGTGGTTAAGAGTACTAGCTGCTCTTGCAGAGGACCTGGGTTTGGTTGGAAGCACCCATATGACAGCCATAACATCAGTTCCAAGGGACCCAATGCCCTCTCCTGGCCTTCCAGGGCATTATTGACCACACATGGTACACTTACATATGCGCAGGCAAAATATTCATACACATAAATTTTTTAAAAATCAAAAACAATTTTTTAAAAAGAATAAAGCTATTTCTATTCAATAAAGCATTTTAAAAAATTTTAAAGTGTATTTATTAAATATCCATTAAGTCATTCTTCATGTTAAGTTTCCTAAAAAGAAACACCTATTTGAAAATTTTATACTTACATGGTCCATATCTAAATTAGGCAAAACTACTTACTTCACAGAGGAATGAAAGAACTCTAGATTTTTTTCTGACTGGGCATCTCTCAATTTTGTTTTTATGAACATTTCAAAACAGAATAATCCAATAAATACCCATTCCTGTTTTCTTGATTTAGTAGCCTTGACCTGACCTCAAATGCTTCACTGGATTCTTCATGCTGGACCACTTAAAAGGGGATTACTAATGATGACTTCCCTCTAAAAATAGTAGTACACACAATAAAAACAGATTGTTTTCCTTTTAACCAAAATTGCATTATCTTACCCAATAGAATGTATGACCACCATCTCTGTATCCAGAAGCTGTACGGTTCCTCACTGTCCTCAAAATGTCTTTTATAGATTATTTAATCCTACCAGGATGAAACCAGGAACAATACATGGCATTTGGTTATGTCTCATAGCTTCTTCAAATGCTGACTTAAATTATAAAAAGTGCAAGAACGATTGGTGAGGTGGCTCAGTGGGTAAAGGCGCTTGCCATGTGAGCCTACTGACCTGAGTTCATCCCTGGAACCCACATGAAAGTGAAGGGGAGAATCAACTTCACAAGTTGCCCTCTGACCTCCACATGACATTATGGCATGTGCCTCTACCCCATACACACACACACACACACACACACATACACGTATACACATAAATGAAAAAACTAGTAAAATTTCACTAATGAGGTCTGAGAGCTGCATTAATCTATGGATATAGAGACACGAATTTAGAGGGCAGTTTGGTGCTCTGTCCATTCAGCAGGAGAGTAGTAATAGGATCTCCCTGGGGTCTGTGAACTTGATTTACAGTATCAGGCTTATGTTTTCTCCCGTTGAGTGCATTTTAAATTGTCAGAAATAGGTTGAAGGATTATGAAACAGGCATCAGAATCCATAGATCATGTTTTACCCCTGGCTCTGCCAACTACCTGTTACCTGCTACTGAGCACAGCACCCAGCCCTGAGGCATTATGATCTCATCAATACAATTTGTTTACATTCTTGTATTTAACACATACATATTGATTTTCCAATGTAGCTGGGTTTGTTCAGATCATATTGTTCCAGGGAGAAGTCAGGTTTTCGCATGATAGAATTCCACATTTATCATTCTAGTGGGTTATCCACACCCGGATCCATCTTTGTTTCCTCTTTATTTTTCTGATTTCATTTATTGAGGATACATATCCAGTTGTTCTAAAGACTATGTCACAGTTCTTGAATCAGCTGCGTTTTGTTTCTTCTTATGAAGTCATTTATCTTGTTCATCTGCTTCCTGTATTTCTTGTGCCCTGCAAGTAGTCTCTAAAGACTTGATTTAGCCGGCTGGCAAGATGGCTTAGTGGATGGATAAAAGCACGAGGCTGATGACCTGAGTTTAATCCCTGGAACACACATAAAGGTGAAGAGATAAAACTCCATAATCTTTTCCTCTGACCGCCACAAGCATGCTGTGTGGTACAGACACCACCACCCCAAAACTAATAATAATAAATAAAACAATTTTTTAAGACTTGACTAGCTGGGGGTGGAATATTATGAGGAAAGTGTGTTGTTACTCTATACTTAGTTTTGTAGCTCATCAAAATGTACGTCACGTCCAGTTCTTCAACTTTTGTATGCTAAAACTGATAGGGGGTCTAGGTGTGGTAGCCTGATGCCCCACCATAGACAGTGATATGTGACAGCTGAGGACTCTGTTTGGGGATTGGGGAAGAAAGTTCATTGGAACCACCCCTTGTCAGCCTGTCCCCTACCCTCCTACCCGCCACAGATGAACCTTGCTTGACTCTCTTAGTTCTTTGTGGGGGGGGGGGCATGGGTAGAGGCATGTGTACATAGGTGCACACATAACCAAACGTCAACTTCAGGCGTCTTCCTCGATTTGCTTTGTACTTGCTTTGTACCTTGGGATTTTTTTGGTTGTTGTTATTGTTTGTGTGTGTGTGTGTGTGTGTGTGTGTGTGTGTGCGTGTGTGTGTTGAGACAAGGTCTCAATTTTACCTGGAACTTACTGTTTCTGCTAAGCTGGCCTGCCAGTAAGCCTCAGGGATTCACCTGCCTATCTCTAGCTCCCCAACACTGGGATTACAAACATACACACTACCACACATGACTTCTTTGTGTGGGTTCTGAGAATTGAACTCGGCTCTTCATGCTTGCATGGCAAGCACTTTATGACTGAGCATTTTCCCATCCCTGAGTCTATTAGTATTCTTCCCATCCATTGGAAAGTTCATGGTGGCAGTCTATAGCACAAGACAAATTAACAAGATAATCACGTAACAAATTTGCTTAATCAAAGATTTAGATGGCCTGAGATTCTTTAGAAGTGAAGATTTTAGACAGGGTATGGAGGCATTCACCTTTAATCTCAACACGTGGGAGGGAGGCAGAGGTAGGAAATCTCTGTGCGTTCAACATCAGCCTGGTCTACAAAGAGTTCCAGGCCAGTCACTGCTACAGAGTGAAACCTTGTCTCCACAAAAAAGAAGCAAAGATTTTTAAGGATTTAGGAGAATCTGTTCTCTCTCTCTCTCTCTCTCTCTCTCTCTCTCTCTCTCTCTCTCTCTCTGTGTGTGTGTGTGTGTGTGTGTGTGTGTGTGTATTGACTGGAACTCAGGGTCTTGTGCTTGCTCAGGTTAGCACTCTACCAACTGAGCTACAGCGCCAGCCCCAGAATCTGTATCTTCTTACTGGGGTTTGACAAATGAACAGTTGTGTAGAAGTGTGATTAGACAGCATAGTCTCAACCCAGTGACAGCAAAGCGAGGGAACGTCCCAAAGCTTGGTTGCACATACTTTTCTCACATCTGTCTCCTCTTCCTTTCTCCCAGACATAAGGTGGGACACCTACCACCGAAGGTCTCAGGACAGCTTCACTTTTGGGAGAGGAAGATCAGAACATTCTTTTATGACTAGCCCTCACACAGCAAATGAGAGAAAGAATGTCTTTTCTGCTTCTGGGGAGTTCTCGATTCCCAAATGCTGCATTTTGGGGGAGCATGTTCCGAACACTGACAATTGCTTTTACATTAGGTGACCAGCATTCACCCAGAAAGAAGGCTTTACCTCATCCACAAAGGCTCAGATTAAGGCAGAATCCTGACTGGAAATGGATGTAATTCTTTGCAGAATGAGGAGCTGATCCACTCTGATGATGGTGTTTCTTTGTTGTCTTTCTTCCTGAACATCATTATGAACACAGGAAAAATTTTGAATTTAATGAGTTTCATCCAGTTGCAATTACTCATCTATATGTGTATGTTTGTAGACTAGAGGTCAACGTTCACTGTCCTCCCTCAGGTGCCATCTAGCTTGGCTTTACTTTGGAGTTTTTTGTTGTTGTTTTTGTTTTTATGCTGTGTTGTTGTTGTTCTGACACTGGATCTCCACGTAGCCCCAGCTGGCCTTGTACTTACTGTGTAGACCAGGCCTGCCTCTGCCTCTTGAGTATTGGGATTTTTAAAGGCATGTGCCATCATGCCCAGGCTGCCTTTTTTTTTTTTTTTTTTTTTGAGACAGGGCCTCTCCTTGGGTCAGTAATTAGACTAGGCTAGCTGGCCAGTAAGCTCCAGAGATCCACTTGTCCCTACTTCCCCAGCTCTGGGATTACAAGTGTGCCACCATGCCACTTTTTTAATGTGGGTCCTTGGGGTGAAACCAGGGCCTGATGTTTGCATGGCAAGTACTTTACTATCTCCAGCCCCCAGATTACTCATTTTGATACTTACATTATTCCAACTTTACATTTGTCCCAGTCAGTTGAGGTGAATGATGAGGGTGGATGAAGGATCTCTTTCTAGATATCCTCAGACTTTGCCTGCAGTTGGTATTGGGCTAGATGCTCCATAAAGAGGGCTGGAAGATTTCGGTTCTTCTGTGAAAGCCTCTGTGAATAATGAAGAACAAAAGTCTGAGCAGGTTTCCTTTGAATGGGCACTCCTGCTCCAGAGGAGACGGGCAAGTTGAGTCAGCCTTGTACTCAGGGATGCAGTCAGGTAGCTGGCTCAGCAGGGGGCAGCCAGTGACTCAGAGATACAAAAGGTAAGTGAGAAAAGACATCTTGGGTGGGTTTCCGCTTGTCGGTGTTTATTTTAATTCGTTTTTTCTTTTAACTGCAACTACAAAAACACAAACCAAAATGATCTCAACATTTGAGACGGAGTAGGAATAGCGAGGGTAGCTGAGGCCCGGGGTGGGAGCGGAGGGAGTTGGGAAAAACAGGTGTTGGCGGAGGAACACGGTATCTTCCTGTGATACTTAGAAGCGGTGTGGTCAAGGCGAGGCAGGCAGCTCTGCAGTGAGCGAATCACCAGTTCCTCTTCCACAAAAACAACCTGAAACGGCATGCAGGGGGTGGTACCGACCAATGGCAAGGCCTCACTCATGGAAACTTAAGCCCATCAGAAGGCTGGGATAGGGATTGACCGGAGGATTTTAGCTATTTATCCTTTGCGATTATCGTTTATTTTGTTCTACATTTTTATATTCTAAAACATGAAAGTAAGAGCAAAAGGCTTCGTAAATGCTGATAAATAATTTTGACAAGAATATTCTGGAAACCTAATTTCCGTTGAACTTTCAATAATAACAGGTTATATTTTTTAGTACTTAGATAACATTTTAACTACCTTTTTGAAGTAGATATTTGGAAGTGTGTGTTTTCATGTGTGTGTGTACATGGGTGCAGGTATGTGTGTGCACATACATGTGGAGACAGGAGGTCCACACTGGGTGTTTTCCTCAGTCACGCTCCACTTTATTTTCTGAGACAGCATCTTTCACAGAACCTGGAGCTCATCATCTCTGCTTCTCCGTTGCTGGGATTTCACATGGATATTGGGGATGGGAACTCGGGGCCTCATGCTTGCAGATGTTCTGTGGCCCCGGCCATCTCCCCAGCCCCTGGTGTCGTTTCCATTTTACTGATGAGGCATTTGAGACAGAAATGTGAAGTAAGCTGTTGAAGCTCACACAGCCAACAATCACAGACACAGGATTTGAACCTGAAGCTTTAGTAAGTTCCTAAATTAGGGTTCTTAACCATTCTGCTATGGATGGCTAGGTCTGAGGAAACTCGTCATAGGTATCTAAGAGCACATATCCACAGTTTCCACTTGAGTTTCTCAGGAGCAGAAGAACAGTGGTGATGTTTCAGGAAACAAGATTGCCTAGACAAATATTTCCATCCTCTAGGGGCTGCCTTGTATTCTTTTCACCCGGGCCGTTTAAGCCCAGAAAAGGATCACGAATGGCTTCTGCCATGTTGCTGTGATTTGAAAGGCAGATGCAGAACTTCGATGGCTTAATTGACCCATCACAGAGAAGACACCTCACCAGGGCAGTGTGGCTCTGTGATGACATGCACCTGTGCTTTTCACCAAAGGCGTGGGGTTGAGTTGGGCTCTTGGGCATTTCATGTTAGGAAACTTTAGTGATGTTAGTGTGTGAACTTGAGGGTAAGACTGCCTGCATTTGCAAGTGGCGTGCACAAAGCTGGGTGCATGGTAATCACTCAGTGAAAGCCAGCTATTGTTACTGGGATGAATGGCTTTCTTAGCTCCAAAGTGGGTTATGAAGATAGTCTTTGGGCTGTTCTCTAGAGATTAATAAGAGCAAGAAACACCCAGGACGGCTCGAATGCCACCTGCTGGGTACAACTTGGTCCAGGCTGGGTGCAGAGCAATCATAACAATGGCTAGGAATTCTCTTCTCTCAGCCCCTTCATACAGGTTACACCTGTGACTTGGGGCAAGCTGGTGTTAATCCCCACACCCCCTGCCAAACAGCAAGTATCTTTGAAGTACCACTTCCTGTGGCTCCTCCCTGCTGTGCAGCTCAGCTTCCTGAAAAGAGCTTTGAAGTCTCACTCTCTCACCCGACTTGAATCCCTTTCTCCCCACGGAGACGCTGTGTGACTTTGGGCAAGTTACCCAGCTTTCCTGACCTTCATCTTCCCACCTGTGCAAGACAGACATCCTCAGGGGTCATTGTGAGTGCTTAGAACTGACAGGATCTAAAACACAGAGCTTGGGCCACTGTAGGCTCCCTTCTGCGGCCACGGAAACCGCTGAGCACCTCCAGGGAGTCCGTGGGAACAAAGATGTCATTTTTAGTGCTATATTTTTTTAATCAGGCAGAACTGAGAAGTTGAAACAGTGAACTTTTTAACTCTGCCTTTTTAAACTACTGTCTTCTCACAAGTGATGAGAACAGGAGGTCGAGCAGATATAAGTAATAGAACTGTGGCTGATTGAGCTAGGTGGTTCTAATGAATGACAGCACTGTTCGTTAGTAAAAAGTTGATCCTATCCTAAGGTTGATTAGTTTTGGGGTGTGTTTAATTTAGACTAGTGGAATTCACAGAGACAGACAGATGGTGACTGTCCAGGGCTGATGGAAGGGAAAATGTTGCTGTTGAATGGCTCTGGAGTTTCGGGGTTTTTTTTGTTTTTTTTTTTTTTTGAGATGTGAAGAGTTCTGTGGATGGGCAGTAGTGAAAGTTGAACAGTTAATGCCAACAAACTATATGCTTAAAGGGGATTAGGAAGGGTGTGAAGACGACTGTATTTCTCCACAATCATAAAAAATTCAAATGTTCCAAACAGACGCGAGCACAATTCTTACTTTCTTCCACCACTCAGAGTTCTTAGAAAAAAGCCAGAATGGGTATACATCTGGCAACGAGTTCTAGATTCCCAAAGTGAGAGTCCTTTTCAGGGGAAGCAGCCCAGTGTGTGGTCCTGAGCTGCCCTGGTGGCCAGTGCTAGAGTATATTCCCAGGATCTGCACACTTTTGTTTGTTTCTCAATCTGAGCTGCTCCCTTTGGAGACCCAGAGACCTATTTGTTGAGGACTCTTAAAAATCAGGTTGGGGAGAATTTTCAGGGAAACAGCACCATAAATTGTGTGGAGATCCAAAACTAACAGGCCCATGAAAGATTTGTGTTTTGAAAAGCAAACCCCAGTGGGATTCTCTCAGCAAAAAATGGAAAAGGTCTTCTTAGCATTCAGTTGAACTATTAGAGGCATTTTTGCTGTGGCAAGCACTAATCCAGGTACGGCCACCGCCACAACCCCAGATCTCCACAGCAAATTAGCAAGGTTTTAACTCGGCTGCAAATATCAAGCGGGCTGCTTGTCATTATGCAAAAAGGGACGAGGGGACGGGAGGGGGACCGGCACCTAGCGGCAAAGCACGTTATAATTGTTTAAGCAGACCCCACAAGTCATGCATTTCAATTATTTGTTCAAAGCAGCCGGCAATTAGGAGTCGCAAACAAGGCTTTTGAATGCGAAGTCAGACAATTAAAATGTTTCATGAGTGCATTAGAGAAAGAAGTCTGAATTAGCACTTTGAATACACAAGACCTCTTTTTTCTAATCTCTAGGCCCTCTCACTCCGGAGAAAAAAACGCCAAGAAAAGAAAGTGAAAGAAGGGATGTTGGGGTGTAGTGGGGTGATTGGGGTGTTTACTTATTTATGTGGAATGCTTGACTAATCCCGAGATGGACCATCCTAATCGGTACATTTCAATGTCTTTCCTTACTGGCCAGATAGTCCTTGCCTCAGCATAATGGCCCAGGTGCCCAAACCGCTCTCTGAGGGGGGTCTTAAATCCTTTCAGCATCTCCCCGCCTCTTCCCCCACCGCTCCCCCACTCCCTCCTTTGAAGAAGCGGGTCTATTTGAACCAGTGATGTGTGACTTTTCAGGATTTAGGGCCTAGCCCGGAGCTGGCTGCCTCACACCCAGGATGGGAGGAACCAACCGGGGCGCACGGGACAGCGGTGGAGGGCTTTTCGTGTTCTGGGGATGCTGGGAAGCAGATGCTGCCTTCCCGCAGAAGCTGGACGATAAGGCTCTCATCTGCCTTGGGTCTTTGAAGGCAGATCAGCTGCTTAGCTGCCCTTCCCCCACCCACAGCCCCACCCACACATCCCCTTCCCCCAATCCCAAAACATCCTACTGAAATGCAAATTATATTTTATAATTGATCGTATTTTAGGATTCCTTTAAATTGTTCTCCCAGAGGACACTTTTTTGAGAGGAGGGTACTCGAATTCTTTTAATCCTCTCTCCCTTCAGTAGGCCTTTCTAGCAAACATTCATTACTTGGGGCCAGAAATCAAGCATTACCACACAGTAAGTGAATGCCATCCAAAACACTTCATGTCATTATTTAATATGTGGGATTAACCAGGAAAATGCAGACAATTTAAGGCGAAAATTGCCAACATGTCAGTTCAACCTATGCATATGTGAGGGGGGGCTAATTTGAGAGTCTAGTAGCTAGCAGCTTTAATTTATCATTTCCCTACTATAGCTGATTTAGGCAACATCATTTAAATAATCCTACTGATCTCTTTTGCAGAGAACACACTTTAAGAAAAGTACCTAGTTCAGGTAGAGGAAAGCTCTAAAATCAAACAAAAATAGAAGAAAAGAGAACATCCTCTTATGCCAGTATTTTGAACATTATTTGTGCTATTTTTTCCTTAGATTGCACTGTCTGCAACCAGTCCTTGAGGATCTGCTAGGTTAGATGAGCTTTTGTATGAGCAGTACATTCTATTAGCTAGAAATGTTTAATGTTTTTCCACAGGAAATATTTCTATGTAAAAAAGTAAGTTGCATTTTCAGTTAGCCGGAGACAGCTACCGATGCAGCAGGGTCAGTTCCTACATCACGACATTTTACTGCACTGGTGGGGACACAGCTTTGCATCTCTCATGTCTTTGGATTTTTGGGTTGGTTTTGTTTTTACAACTCTGACATGTAAAGATTTTTAAAATATTCAAATTTAAGATATATAAGATATTTAAAATATCCAAGGTGTTAAATGGGATCATTCTAAATTGACTGCTTTTTTGTAAACTACATTCGTTTTGCCAGTGTGGTTTTTTTCAATATAGTAAGTTGTTTTTGAAAGTCTTTTTTTTTTCAATAAAAAAGTCATTCTTCACCATAGGTCTAGCCAAGGTAATTTACAATTCTATTGTAAATAGATCTAAGAGGAAGGAGGTGCTTAGGAAGAGCCCCATACAAAATCTCTCTTAGGCACTATAGGACTTGCCATTTCCCCAAACACACTCTTTAAAAACATCTTAACAGAAGTGTCTAAACCTGAAGGTGAAACCCACTAAATAAATGATAGCCAGGTGTGACGTTTAAACACTGGCCTATGACCACAGGTTACTTTTGACTGAGCACTTGCTGAAGACTTTACCATATTGGGGTCTGGTCTTCACTCACCAGTACAGTGAGTGTCACTTCTATAGCCAGCTTGCTTCTTTTTCTCACAATAGGTCCTTTAATTGGAGAGAGTCCTACCAACCAGCATAACTGGAGTTCGACTCCAAACAGCTTGAAAACTAGGTCAAAGGCCTTTGTAAGTTAACTCAGGGAGAGAGAAAAAGAAATGAAGCAAAAGAAAAAAGCAATATTCTCCCCTCTCTCCCTCCCTAAAAGTTGACCTCCCAGGTGACTGTCAGGAGTGGATGCCACTCCTGAAGGTGACTCAGGAGGAAGCCATGAGGAGGAGGAGCGGAGCTGCGCTCCTGTGTACGTTGCCCAACATGTTAGCCTTGCTGTCATATAAAGCTCCTCCATTTTGGGCCAACAATCACAGTTCCTGAAACTAAAGTGAGTTGGTTTCCAGAGCTACAGTAACAGCTTTTCTAGATTCTTGCCCTCTCTGCCCTATTGAACTCCAATAATGACTGGGATAAGAGATGTTTATGTATCACCTGACATTCTTTTACCCACCACCCGCCCTATTTCCTTAGCTGCCCCTATAATGGCCAACCCCTAGCCAAAATCGGAAATTCTGCCTCCTCTTCCTCCTTCCCTTTCTCTGCTCTATGACTACCTCAGCCTGTGAGCGGATCATAAGCGCTGGTTTCTAGAACCTGAGTCGCTCATTCCTTTCTGTCTTTCCCTCTTGTCGACCTTACACAATCCGTTCCATAGTCAAGAGGTAGTGGGAATCCGGCCACGGAAATGCCACTATTTCTGGAACAGAGGGCTGCAAGCCAACCGGCCCTTTGGATATCTCAGTAGGAGGCTGACAGAAGTTTCTGCTGAAGGACACCAGTACAAATGCCTTTTATTCGAGGGGACATGGGAATACTTCAAATTATCTACCTTCAAAAGCTGCGTGTTTGAGGCTTCGAAGGAGAAACAAAGGTGTTCTGGGCTGAGCAGCGAGTAGAAGGCTTTTCCCAGCTGTAGAATTCAAGGATGATGAAAGGGAGACGCAAGAGAATGTAAAACAAATTGTGCACTGGAGGGTGGAAAATACAGATTTGAAAGTTAAGTGTCTGGAACAAGAGAGATATGAGTCACTGGAATTTACAAGTTACTATAGGAAACAAAGATAAAGACATTAGGAGGGGTGTAGTGATGCCCGTAGCAAAATGGCATTTCGTTAACTGCAAAACCAGTCAATGGCAGAAACTGTTCATCAGCTCAGGAAAGGGGTGGTAATTATGGGAGACAACAGCAGATAATAACATTTACGCAGGACCTGCGGGGACTGAGTTGGGTGTTCGGCAATTATGCCAAATGGGAGCACAGATTTTTCTTCCCCTTCCACGTGGTAAATCAGAGAAAATTAGGTCTGGAAGGCGTTTGTCTCCAATAGAGGAGCCAGAAAAATGTGGCTAGCCAGAGGCAATGGTGTTCCAGCCAGAGGGAAACTGCCTTTTTCTGTGCCTGGCAGTACAATCCTCTTCTGCTAAGGTGGAAAACATGTTTAACTCTTTGAACTTTGGTGTGTGGATGCAAAATACTTATGAGGATAAGTACAGAAACACAGCAAGCTGTTGCTCAGGTTCAGAACAAGACCACAGCCAGCCTCAGTGCCCAAGAAGAGCTTGCCTAAGCATTGGCTTTCTCTCTCTCTCTCTCTCTCTCTCTCTCTCTCTCTCTCTCTCTCTGTGTGTGTGTGTGTGTGTGTGTGTATGTGTGTGTGTGTGGTCTGTCTGTCCATCAGTCTGACTCTGTGTCTCTGTGTAGTCTGTGTGTGTGCATGTACATATCTGCCTGGACAAGAGAGGCCAATCTTGGGCACAGTTCCTCAGGAGACATCTTGTTTTCTGGGACAACATCTCTCATTGACTTTAAGCTCAGTGATTGGATTGGATAGGAGGGCTGGCCAGCGAGCCCCAGGGATCCTCCCATCTGTCCTCCCAGCTAGGATTACAAGTGTAAATCACCTTGCCTGCTCCCCCCCCCCCTTTTTTCTTTTTTTTCTTTTTTAGCATGTGTATTGGGGATTGAACTGTCCATCTCCTGCAGGTAAGGCAGGCACTTTACCAATTGTGCTATTTCCCCAACCCTTTCTCTGTGTACTCTTATGACCTATATATATTTTTTTTTCTAAAAATACAGTTTTGTGTTGTCTATCTGGAGGCTATGAATGCTTATAAAGAGATAGATGCATAGATACAGATTCTAGAGATAGAGATCTAAATGAAGATAGTGTAGACACTGTTCGGTCTGGCTTCTTTGCTTGTTAAATTCATCTCTGCTGTAGAGCTCCGTTCACTTCCACTGCCAACTCACACCCCACTGTATCACTTGCCATGTATTGTAGACATATATAAATAATGTGTATTGTTGATAGGTATTTTGACTTGTGGCAGGGATTAACAGCTATCACCTGTTCTTGGGCACATCTGAATGACTTTTCTCAGCCTCCTTTCCAGCAAAGGATGGATGGACAGAGACCCTTACCATGTGTGACTCTCAGTGGTCCTTCCCCTCAATCTGAACTAGAAAGGACCTCTGAGAGACCTTAGAAATCATATTGGTAGATGGTGGAGCCATCAGCAAGAAGACTGGGTTTCTGCAACACTAGAGTGAGAGCTGCCTGGGAGAGCCCTTGATTGGAAGCATCCATACTAGGCTAATATGGGAGGAACAAACCTTCTTATTTTCCATTTTCATTTGTGTATGTGTGTGGGAACACATTTATGGTACATGTGGCATGTGGAGGCCTGAGCTTGATATCAGGAATCATCCTTGATGGCTATTCCACCCGTATTCCTTGAGGCAGGGCCTCTCAATGAAATCCAGAGCTCACCAATATGGCTAGTCTTGCTAGCCAACTTGTTCTGGGGATCCCCTGTCTCTGCCTTCCATGTGCGCGTGGGCCACCACATCCTTCCAGCATTTCCTTGGGTTCAGGGGAATCCAAACTCAAGGCCTCACACTTTTCATGGCCAGGGTTATTACCAAGGACACATCTTCCCACCCAGTAAGCTTTTGAGGCCAAGTTGCACAGTGGCACACACCTAAAACTTCTGCACTTAGGAGGCTGAGACAGGAGGATTACCAGTTTCAGGCATGCCTAGGCTACATAATGAGCTATAGCTAGACCTTGTCTGGAAAGAAAGAGAAGGGGAGGGGGGAGAGGGAGAGTGGGGGAGAGGGAGAGGGAAAGAGAATCAATTTTTTATGTGTCAAGCCCTTGAGATTTGGGAATTATGTGTCATAGAAGCCAAGGCAGCTTCATCTTAGTTAATACAGAGTTGTTTCCACGTTCAGCCATTATGAACAGTGGTTGCTGTGGAGTCTTAACCAGATCTCTGGATGTCACAAGTCTGTATTTCAGTAGACAAGGCTCTAAGTAGTGGACTGCTGGGTGAAAGACCATGCATGCCTCCAGCTTTCTGAGATAATCCCAAATAAATGCCACAATTTCCCATTTCTACTTTCTATTCCTGCAGCGGTCCTATGGCTGTTCCTGACATATGCTGGATCCTGAATTTCTGACATGGTCATAATTGTTAACCAGTAGGGAAGGAGTATTACGGCATCCGCTTTTCATTTCCTTGGTATCTGTGATTGCTGACGTTCTCATGTGTTTTGTTAGTTGTTTGGATTTCTTGATGGATGTTCTGTTTTGTTTGGTTTTGGGTGCTGGGGATGTAATCTGGGGCCTCATTTGATGGTAGTCATGTGCTCCACCACTGAACTAGAGCCCTAACCCCTGTATTTACTCTAACGTAAGATCTCTATGTCTTTTGCTACATTTTCTCTTCTTAATAATCACATATTTACTCACTTAAAACAACAGAGACAACACTGTTGACAAAGGCAATCTCCATGATGTCTTCATATTTCAACTATTAATACTGAAATTGCAGCATCAGTCTCCAGTGATGAGTCATTGTTCTATGGAACTTTAAAAATTTCAGCAGAAGACCTGTAAATTCTTTGTGTGTATACATGCATGTTTCTTTCTTATATATTTATGCATAGAAAGCACTCCTGTTTCATGGGTCTCATGTTTCTGTCAATGTTCAATGGTGTTTTGAATTTATTTTCCAGGAATTACTGAGTTCACCCTTTGATAATTGTTTTTCTGTATTCCACTCCACTGACTTTATTGGAATGCTTTGTTTCCTCCCTCTTCCCTCCCTCTCTCCCTCTTTCCATCTCTCCCTCTCCCTTCCTCCCTGCTTCCTTCCTTCCTCAACCACGTATTGAATACCTTCCATCCAGGCAGATTTTAAACTGCATACAGCAATGAACAACACAGAGAAAAACTTCAGCTTACACACAACTTAAGAATCTAGCAGGGAAAGACAGAGAATAATCAAGATAAATAGATATAAAGGCCAGATGACTCTAAATACTGTGAAATAAAAATCAGGTAAAGGGCAGGACTGGAGAGATGGCTCAGTGGTTAAGAACACTGGTTGTTCTTGCAGAAGACCGGGGTTCGAATCCCAGCACCCACATGGCTACTAACAACTGTCTGTAACTCCAGTCCCAGGAGATCTGACAGCCTCTTCTGTCCTCCCCGGGTATTACATGACATGGGTGCACTTACCTACATGCAGGCAATACACACATACACATAAAATAAAAAAATAAATAAAATTTTTAAAAATCAGGTAAAGGAAACAGGAAGAACAATTGGAAGAAGTTTGTAAGGTAGGCACTAATGTAGCTAATAGGTAAGAAATAACTCAAACGTGCATGCTGAATTAAATTTTTCTTAAAACATAAATTCCCTGTGTGAGAAATAAAAAGTTCAAAAGTAAATATAACAAGAAAAATATATAATTATATCCAAAGCTCCATTAGGAACTTAAGCCAGTGACATATGGAGCTAGAAGTTCAGTCGGGGGCACGCCTTTAATCCCAGCACTTGGGAGGCAGAGGCAGGTGGATCTCTGAGACTGAGGCCAGCCTGGTCTACATTGTGAGTTCCAAATCAGCTGGAGATATAGGAAGATTGTTGCAAAAAACTGAAACCAAAACAAAACAAAAGGATACTTTTTCTGTTTTGCTTCAAGAAACGTTGTTACAGTTCACTACCAGTGTTGTTCACAGTTGTTCTTTTTTCTTTTTCTTGTTTCCCTTAGATTTCTCTTTACATGAATCCAGAAGCCAGCATTACCTTATCCAACTAAGGAGATAAAAAGAAATTTCTTGGTTCTTCTCCCTTACTATTTATATTGTAAGACATATTTGTGATGGACTGGGGAGATGGCTGGGTCAGTAAAGTGCTTGCCAATAAGCATGAATTCAGATCCCTAGCACCCACATGAAAAAATTCCAGTGCTAGGGAAGTGGAGACAAAAGGATTTCTGGAGTTTCCTGGCCAGCCAGGCTAGCCAAATTCTCAAGCTCCAGGTTCAGTGAGAGAACCTACCTCAAAAACTGAAAGGGACCAGGGGGCTGTTACCTTACTAGAAAATCTGAATTTTAAATTATATTTTTCATTGTTTGACTATCTCTGTATGTTGTAGCTTTTTGGAAGTACTAATAAACTAGTGTATTTTATTCTTAAAAAATAAAGTTGAAAGCAACTGAGGAAGGCACCCTACATCAGCCTTTGCATTGACATGCATACACACACCCACAAACCTGTACACATGCATATAGTGTGTGCGTGCGGGCGCGCGCACACACACATGCTCGTGACATGTAGCTTTTGTTCTTAGCTCAGCTCTCACCAAGCAAACATTTCCAGATAAACTCTCCTTGCTGGATATTGACCGTCAGAGGAAAGGCCAAGTTCTTTCCTTTACCCTCATCTGCTTCGCCACACAGCACCAACCATCTTCCCAACAGGGGTGACAGGTGCAATACTTCAGTCATACTTTCTTCTCTAGCTCTGTCTCTCCATCTATCTCTGTCCTTCCGTTTATCCATTCAACCATTCACCTGCTCACTTACCTATTTAACATGGATTCGAGGTTCTTTATAGTTTCACAACTGATTTTATCGCGGTCTTCTGAGAAGAAGACACCACTAGATGACAGAAGAAAATGGGTCCACTGAAAATAAACAAAAATCTTACTGCTTATATGAAGCCGCCCTCTCTAGTTTATTCCTCTTTCTTTTCGGGTCTTCCTTATTACAGCACTTACAGGTCATCTCATCCTGCCTTTTTCTCCCCTGTAGAGGTTTGTTCTAACATTTGAATCATGGCTTCTGGAAGCTTCTTAGAATCACAACTTTATCTCTTCAACCAGTTATAGTCAAACATTCCCTCAAACTCACTTCTTTTTTTTTTCTGTATGACAATTTATTTATTTATTTTTACAAAAACGTTATTGAGAATTTCATACATGCACATAAGATGTTTTGATCAAATCCATGCCCACTTCCTCCCCTCCAACATTCCCCGCTCTGAAGAGGTAACCCTAAAATCTTTTAAGGATTAGATACAAGCTGCCAAATACTTTTGACATTTTTTGCCTTGGAACAGAGTATGTTGCCAACAGGCCCAAAGACATTTGACTTTAAGCCAAAAAACTGGCTACATTTCTTTGGGGTCTTTTTACCCTAACTGCCTACCCAATTCCTACCTCCTATTCCTAGCACACCATCCTCTGAAGGGCTTACCCAAACTGCCAACAGGGACTAGGGACATGGACTGCTCTGGCTTCTTCCATGTTGAACAGGGACACAGGATGAGGCAGTTGGAGTACCCCTTTAGTGGGTCTATCTAAAATACTCCCAAATTGTGTAACTCTTGTCTCTAAGGGGAGAAGAAAGTCCTTGAATCATGAATGGGAGATGTGAAGAAGTAAAGGCAAGAGTAATTAACATTACAAGTTCTAGACAGGGAACCAGAAAAAAAGTCAGAATGGGGTAGTTTTCAAATGTTCATGTGAGAGTCCATTAGAGTTTCTTGACAAGGACTTCCAAAAGCATCCCTCTATTGGGTTCTTCCTTATTTTTCTTTTGTCTTCCAAGGCTGGACTAGTTGGCTGGGAAGATTGACTGGATATTCAGGTGAGGGTCCAGTGACCCTGCTTGGCACTCCTTTAAAGAATGAGCATAACTGTCAACAAGCCCAATTGTGACTATGCTTAGTGATCAGGCTCAGCCGAAGTTGTGATGATGATAGTTATTTCATGCAGAAGGGACTGCTGTATAGCATCATATTATTAAAAGGACCTGGAATTTAAAAGGATTTGGTGCTAGGAGCCACATATGAGGGAGAACATATGTAGATTTTTTTTCTGAGATTGTGTTACTTCACTTAGTATAACAGTTTCTAGATCCATCCAGTTACCTGCAAATTTCATGATTTCATCTTTCTTTACTGCTGAATAGAACTCCATTGTGTAAATAGTCCACATTTTTGTTAACCACTGGTCAGTTGAAGGGCACTTAGGTTGCTTCTACCTCTTAGCTACTGTGAAAAGAGCAGCAACAAACATGGTTGTACAAGTGTCTCTACAATAGGATGAGTCCTTTGGGTAAATGCCAAGGAGTGATGTAACTAGGTCATGTGGTAGGTTCATTTTAGTTTTTTAAGAGTTCTCCACACTGTTTTCCATAGAGGTTGCATGAGTTTGCAATCCCACCAGCAGTGAATG
>NW_008341422.1:1821587-1865747 GCF_000622305.1 Nannospalax galili | reverse complement strand
GGATTTTGATTGGGATTGCATTGAATCTACATATTGCTTTTGGTAGGATGGTCATTTTAAAAATCACTTCTTAGGACTTGAACTTTGCAGTGACTGAAGTCTCTCATACAATCCTTACTAAAAAGAATTGAGGAAAGCCAGGATTCTGTTTTAATACTAGAGATCTCTGTTTCTTCTGATCTTAAAGCTTTTCCATGGCTCTGGTCCTCTTTTCATCTCATCCATGAAGGAGGGACAAGGAGTGCCATTCACCACACCAAGGCTGATCCTTCCCCTGTGTCCCTGAGCTCGCTCCCAGCCACTTCTCTGAGACATCACTGCCGGATGATGTCTCTTACCTTCGAGATGCTTACCTGTCTTGCATCTTGAACCTCTTCCTGTCTTCCAGTCTTTCCTCTGCCCTGCAGTCTGTTCAGGCAACTCAAGCTCTAACAGCGTCTCTGCTGTCTCCTGCCTCGTTCCCACCGCTGCCTGGCGTACCCATTAGTGGCCGCTCCCCCACTTCTCATCTTCAGTCCCTTGCAGCTGGATTCCTAACCTCACACTCTCTTGACCACTTCTTCCCAGAGTAGCAAAGGCCAGTTGCTTTATTTTCTTCAGCCCTTTTCCACAGCATCTGACGCTGGGTGAAGTTTGACAGAGGGAACTGTTGGCACGTGAGGCAGGCTCTTGGTAGGGGATGGCTGCTGGTGGAAGACTTGGCTTACTTACTATGTTAGTTACTTTTCCTGCCTAAAGGAAGCTTTAGGAGGAAGGGCTTATTTTGCCTCACAGTTTGAGGGTGCAGTCCAACATGTCAGGAAGAAATGGCAGCAGGAGTGGGAGGCTGGTCACATCGCATCTGCAGTCAGGAAGCAGAGAGGGATGGATGCGGGTGCTCAGTGCACTCTCCTTTTCACTCATTCCAGGAGCAGCCCATGGGATGATGCTGTCCACATTCAGGATGGTCTTCCCAGCTCAGTTAACCTAATCTGGAAACTCCTTCATAGGCACGCCCAGACATTTGTCTCCTAGATGGTTCTAGATCCTGTCAAATTGACAATCTTATTAACTACATACTCCCCTGGATCTTGTCCTCAGTCTCAGGTCCTGAACACCCAGAGATGAATAGACCCTTGGGAATAGGATGACTCTCACTGAGCTCCAAAGTGGTATGGACGATCAGATGTGGCCACACAATGTAGGTGGAAGTCCCTTCTTTCCTGATTATTTGGCTTTCAGCAAAGCTTGGTAGCAATCCCATCAGATGTGGCCACACAATGTAGGTAGAAGTCCCTTCTTTCCTGATTATTTGGCTTTCAGCAAAGCTTGGTAGCAATCCCCTGGTGCCTTGCGAGGACTGGCAGGGCCAGGCTGCAGGGGAATGGAAGGGCTGGGAAATCACATAGTTCTCAACTTGAATCCAAATCCATCTGCTTGAGTAGTTATTTACATATTTTTTTAGTCTTTCTAGCCCTCCCTTTCTGTTTCGGTAATAAGTATCTTACCTAATTGGGAGATTGTTGTAAATTTTACCAATAATTTCCCAGGCATAGTGGCATATGTCTATAACTCCAGCACTTGGTAAGTGGAGGCAGGAGGATCAGGAGTTCATGGCCATCTTCAACTGCACAGTAAGTTTGAGGCCAGCATAGTCTGTATTAGATTCTGTCTCAAAAATAACAGCAATAATTATTACCATTATTTTTTCATATGCTTCCATAATATCAGATAAAATACACTTCATGTTATCAGCATGATAACCAGCAGGCAGATGTACCAGGCTGGTTATGCCATAAACTATCACTAGGAAGAAGGCTTATGCTTAAGAAATCATTGGTGATTTAAGGATGGAGAGGAATCAGTCACATCCAAACAGGAACACGCATGGGGCTATGTCAAAGGTGTCCTGCATGCCTCAGAGAAGTACTAACTGCTTATCTGTTTCATTCTCTTTGATGGACCAAATTATATCGTTCTCCATTTTCATGTTCAACACCACAGTTTACATGGAAGACCTACCTGTGTGCTTGCTCACATGGCCACTCAGGAAGTGTATATTTCTTTAACTTGCAGTCCAAAATCCCAAAAATATCAGTATTTTATGAAGAACTGCTTATGGGCTGATCTGCAGTCAGGGCACAATTTTCAGTCAAGTTCCTATTGACTATAACTACATTACTCAACAAAGATTGGTCACAATGGTGAGCTGACCCAAGACAACGTCAGGTGTGGAATCACAGGCTAATATGTATAGGACAACTAAGCATGCAGAGATGGAAAGCCATTTCAGAATTCACATTCAACTTGAAGAGTTAAAAATGGATGTTTCTCAGGCTAGAGAGAAAGCTCAGTGGTTAACAGTACTTACAGCACTTACAGTACTTACAGCACCCACATATCAGCTCACAACCCTCTGAAACTCCAGCTCCAGGGGATGTGATGCCCTCTTCTGACGTCTGTGGGCACCTGCATTCACATGCATATACCTACACACAAATACACACATACATGTAATCTTTAAATTTAAAAATCTTTTTAAATCTTTTTTTTTTAAACAATGGCTATTTATCAATCATTCCAAATAGTTGGTAGTCACACCTCTCAACTCCCAACACCCTGCATAGTGGAGATTCAATATCAAGTTCGTAGAAATCTACTTTGGTGATTTGGTGACATCGTCTCTAATATCCTTATCTCAACAGTGAATAACTTTGCAGAAGTCAGGGCTTTCTGGCAGTACAAGAGAATATACATCTTTCTAAAACCTCAAATATGTTAATTTATGAAATTGTGAACTGTTATCAGTAATTAATCTTAAACCATCAGCCTGTTTTTGCCCACCATTACCAAGAGTTTGGCTAATTGTGTATGAGCTTCTTACAAGCGTAAATTCCCATAATAGACCAAATTGAACCATAAATGCTGCTTAATGTCATTTTTTAAAGAAATAAAATAAAAATATTTTGTCCTAAGAATGTTAGAATTTTCACTCCAACCTAATACAAGCAAACATTTTGGAGCATATTGCCAGTAATTTGGGGTGTGGTAACAATTTAAATTCCATTCCTCTGAGGAGAAACTTCACATAGAATTGGACATTCCCTCCATCCAATTAGTTTGATTTCAAACAATATATATATAAATTATTATTGTCATGGGTTACATCTGTTTAAATGTGTACACTTCAAAATAACATCTTGTCAAACTGCCTTCTAAGTGTTTATGCTTATAACCACAGATCAGTGCTGCCTTCAACGTTAGCCAGAGAAGCTTCTCTCTTTGGTGGTGAGCAGTTAAGGCAGAGACTCGTAACTGGTCTAAGTGACTGTTGAGTGCTCAGCTCTAAATGGGCCATCTACACCAACTTCTGCCCCTAAGGCTCAGGGAACATTGAGGAAAAAGGGGAAGAGATGTTGCTGCAGGAATGGGGGGGGGGGCAGCACCATTATGTGTCTGACCTCCTGGAACCAGAGTTAGAGGCAGTTGTGAGCAATACTATGAGGGTCCTGGGAACTGAACCCATGTCCTCTGGGTTGCTGCAAGAGCAGGGAGTGCCCTTAACCACTGAGCTACCTCCCCAGCCCCTCCCCCTCCATTGTTCTTTCTGATTCCCATGAGGTGCAGCCCCCTGATATAAACTATACAAAGCTACCCAAGCATGGTGGATTCTTGAACTGCTTGGTTTGTGGGAAGAGAAAAATGAACATCAGAGGCACTGAGTCTCTAAGTCTCTGTTGGCCTTATCCAACCCCAGATGCTGGGCACAAAGGTACCTCTTTTGCCAGTGAATTGGCTGAAGCAGCTTTGCTCCCGAGTCGAAAGTCTTCAGATTAGACTGTGACCCTGCCCGCATGCTTACCCCAAGTCCTAGCCGTAACTCCCTCTCGGATTGCAGGTCGTTTTGCTGCAGTGAGTCCCGGTAGGCCCTCTATTCAAGCCAAGCGGCTGGTCAGGAGTCACAGGGAGGTTTATGATCCAGCACTGCTGGTTCCCCCAGTTCTTCCAGCTGTTGAACTGGTACTAGGGGCAAAAGGTGACTAGGTCACTTCTACGCCACCTGCTTCTGTTGTTGTTTCTTTTAAATCCTCTTAAGTGGACTTTTTAAGTGTGAACTTTTCAACCACATCCTGGCCAAAGAACAACCTCGGAAGCAGCTGCAACCTGTTCAGGGAGGGCCTGGGTGGAAAGGCGGGGAGCCTGTCCAGACAGAGGGCCTGATGGGAAGTCCGGAGCCTGCCCAGAGAGAGGGCCTGGTGGGAAGTCCGGAGCCTGCCCAGAGAGAGGGCCTGGTGGGAAGTCCGGAGCCTGCCCAGAGAGAGGGCCTGGTGGGAAGTCCGGAGCCTGCCCAGAGAGAGGGCCTGGTGGGAAGTCCGGAGCCTACCCAGACAGAGGGCCTGGGTGGGAAGCCCCGGAGCCTGCTCATTTCTGCTCCCAAGCTCTCACTAATCTGGCAATCATGTGGTAAGTACCAGTGTTAACCACAGGGACTTGCATGTGATTCCTTGCCCAAAGGCTGCAAGAGGTTGGCACTCTAATCTGAGTTCCTTGCAGCCAGGCCTAAATTGGGAACTGAAACTTTCTCTTTGCTTTCCACCTAAAATCCTGGTATGGGTTTTAAAAGCCAGCTGGTTAGAATCTCAGAAGTTCCCTCCGAGTCCCGAGTTCGCATCAGGGTTCTATCTGTTGCTGTGCCAAAAGTGACACCTTTACAGCAAAAACTGGGAAAACAGGGTAGTTAGGAGCAAAGACCATGGGGCCAGGCCACCTGATTTAATTCTTGGCTCCCCACTTATTAGCTGCAGGACTTTCCTTTGTGCCTCAATTGATTCTTCTGTAAAATAAGGATAATAATAGTATGAACATCAGAGTTACTTTCAAAACTAGACGAGCTAATATTATAAAGTATAGGGACTGTGTTTGGCTCCTGACAAAATTAGAGTTATAGATTTGCTGTTTAAGTGTTATTAGTTCATCTTACTAATATTACTACGTTATACAGGCAAATCTTGTAGGCCATCACACTACCCGATTCTTGGGATATCATCTATAAGCTTTTCCATTACTGATCACCATTGCAGAAGGTTTTGGTCTGTTTGCTACAAGCCCAGAGGTAGATGAACATTTTACACATATTGTCTCATTTAAGTTTTACATAATTCAGTGAAGTTGCGCTGCAGATTATCCCTGTCCTATACAGGAAGGAAGACAGGTTCAACCTGGGTGAAGGTGATGCACAGGGTCACAGTGGGATGAGAGTAGAAACTCGCATCCAGGTCTCTCACTCCACAACCCATAGATTTGACCCCTCTGCCATCTGACTTCAGTCCACTCAACTTCCTTTTGCCTAGGTTCCTAGTTCTTATGTCAAATTTACACCTAAAGACCAAGTAGGATTTTGACTGCTGGTAAGTTTGGCTGTTATTTTCTGAGGGCTCCGAAGTTGTGTGAGCTCTGCATTTGCACTTTGAACATTTATGTGTTAGCACTTACTTCATTAGGAAAGAGGTAGCCAGAACTATTTCTGCTGCAGAAAGGACCAACATGGACCAGCTCCTTCTCTCTCAAACCCTCCGTGTTTGAATGGGCATCTAAGCTGCCTCCAAGAGCACCAGAGAGGATGTGCACATGTGCTCCAAGGAGGCTGCCTGGGTTTAGAGCAGAGATCTTGGCTCAGACTCCAACTCTAGTAATCAGAGGCACTCTGCTGCCAATTTGCCCTGTAAGCCTCAGTTTCTTCCTTTACAAAATGGGAGCTATAAGCTTTACGGTCAAAGGTTAGCGGAATGTTACCTGAGCTAGAATTATACATTTGGGATCCAAATTCAGGCTCTTGCTGTTATTACTTGTGTGATTCTGGCAAGCTGCATAAGCTTTTCTGCAATTATTGTCTCGAATGGGGTTAAAAATTGCAGCTCAGGCTGAGAATATAGCTTAGCTGGCACAGTGCTCTCAAGGGACTGAGTTCAATCCCTAAAACCCATGTTTAAAAAGAAGATGAAGACGAAGAAGATAAAGAAGAAAACAAACAGGCTGAGTAGGAGGAGGAGCAGCTCATCAGATGGTTCAGTGGTTAAGAGCACTGGCTGCTCTTGCAGAGGACTAGGTTTAGTTCCCAGCACCCACATGGTGGCTAACAACCATCCATAACTCCAGTTCCAGGGGATCTGACATCTTTTTCTGGCCTCTGCAGGCATTCCACACACATGTGTACTTACATTCATGCAGGCAGAGCACTTATAATACATAAAATACAAATAAATAAAAACTTTTAAAAAATATGATAAACAGAATGAGTCAAAAAACAAATTTGCATGAGATACAACTCGGCTGCTTAAAAAATATAGAAAGGGCTGAGGTCAGTAAAGTGCTTGCTGTGCAAGTATGAGGACTTGAGTTCAGATCCCCAGCATCCATGTGAAAAGCTGGGTACACTAGGTACCTGTAATCCCAGTGCTGTGAGGGCAGTGCAGGCAGATCCCTGGAGCTCACTAGCCAGCCAGTCTAGTAGAATTAATGAACTTCAGGTTCAGTGAGAGTCCATGTCTCAAAAAATAAAGGTGGAGAGCAACACCTATATCGCCCTCTGACCTCTGGGTACATGGCCACACACACTAATCCACACTCTATCTCAATCAGAAGACAGACATTTTCATGCCCACTGAAATACAGGAAAGATGAACTCCATCATTTTGGTTCCACTCAGATGGCAGCATGAAATCAAAGGTAAAAAACAGAGTCAAAAGAGGTACACGGGGACAGGTGGATTACCTTCAGAGACAAAAGTTACTCCTCACTACACACTAGGGAATATTTCCTTCTGTGCACACATGCACCAAAGTTCAGAGGGATCCAGACACCTGTCCATGAGCACACCAGAGTAAATGATGGCATATTTTGGTTTTGGTCCTTACTCATCCCAAAGCCCTCAAGCTTAAAGTCCGAGTTTTTAAAATTGTGTGTGTGTGTGTGTGTGTGTGTGCCACAACACACATGTGGAGATCAGAGGACAACTTGGAGTCAGTTCTCTCCTTCTACCCTGTGGGTCCTGAGGATTGAACTCAGGTTACCAGACTTGGAGGAAAGTGCCTTTACCCACTGAGTCTTCTTCTTGGCCCTATATTGCTTTTTATTTTTTAGGTTTTTTTTTTTTTTTTGTGAGACAGGATCTCACTGTGTATCCTCAGCTGTCCTGAACTCTCCATGTAGACCATTTCAGGCTAGCCTTAATTTCACAGTAATCTGCCTGCCTCTGCGTCCCAAATTCTGGGATTAAATACATGTACCTCCACACCTGGCTTCCTATATTGCTTTTATAATCTCATTCACCGTTACTCTAAAAGAAAACCTGTAGTTCAGATTTTGACCCACTTTTATCTTCCGTTGGCATTTAAAAACTATTTAGAAACTATTTTTTTAGCCTATAAAAAAGCTTTATTCATTTCAAAATAAGCATTTTAACTATTTTGATATTAAATTTAATTACTTTATTTACATTTTCATTTAAGTTTAAAAATAAATGTAATATTTTCCAAAACAGTTATTTACATTCTAACAAATGATGTATATTGGAGGGGAAAAATGTATTGATTGTGGGAGTTTTTGGAAGCCCAAATTATTCATTCATGTAAAACCATAATTATATGACAAAAATTAATTTCTTATAAAGTAGGATTTATTTAAGCTCTTCAAGGTCTAAGTAGGAGAAACTGGGTTGTAGAAGAGAGGCTGAGCTTTCACAGTGTGCCTGAAAGCAGAGAGGTGATTCCAAGTGTCATGGGCTCATGACACTTGGTGAGCAGTGTTGGCCGTCATTTAATGGTAGTTAGCAGAGTTTCAACTGATTCTCAACAAGAGGAGGGATGGAAAGCCCTGTTTGTTTTTCAAATGCTATTTCTCTCTCTCTCTCTCTCTCTCTCTCTCTCTCTCTCTCTCTCTCATCTCCTAGGAAGAGGTTTAACTAGGATTTCAAAGCCTACCCTCCCCACCTCCATAGAGTTTGGCAGCTCTTGGATTCTGGTGCCTGTGCGCCAGCTATTTGCTCTGCCAACAACGTGTTAGGATAATCACCCATTGAAAGATTTCAACACATTGCCTTTCCCCACAAGCCTTTGTCTAACAAGGTAATTTATGACCTGCTCGGGAATCTGGTCTTTACAAAACAGTAAATTCACACTTGCGTTAGACTTCAAAGCTGCCATTATGAGGCTCAGTAGCAGAAGGCATCCTGCAGCTGAGGGCAGATCAACAGATCAGCGAGTTTTTAATGACCTCTCAGTTTCCCTGCAACCTGGAACTGAAGACACCAGGCAATTTCTATGATACTGCGATCTGTGAGGTTTGGGAGGGGCCAAAAAGAGTCAGAGTGTCTGCCACGCAAAGGTCAGTTGCTCTGGTGCTTAGACGCTTGCTGGTATGCCAGTAAAACCACATCTAATCCCATGACCAGCCTATAAACCCTCAGGTCCCTGTCTGGAAAGCAAAGGATTGAATGGGTTAGCTTCCCAGAGTCCTGGGCCATTTCAGAAGATGCTTGGGGCAAACAGTTTCTTTCCCATATGCAAATCCTACATAAAACCTGGACCAGACCCTGTGCTTCAGAGGGTAGTACCCTGACAGGATCAGAGCACTTAGAATCCAGAATACACTCCCCACTGAGCCAACTCCTAGCAGTCAGGCCTAGGAAGTGGAATCTGTAAACACTGTTGGGCCAGGGAGATTGCTCAGTGGGTAGAGACACTTCCCTCCAAGCCTGATGACCTGAGTCGGATCCTCAGAACCCACATGGTAGAGGGAATGAACCAACACCGGCAAGCTGTTCTCTCTTCTCTACACTGTGCTGTGGCAAAACACACACACACACACACACACACACACACACACACACACACATCTGCCAGGTGTGGTGGCACACATCTTTAATCCTAACACTCAAGAGGAGGCAGGCCAACTTCTGTGAGCTAGATGCCAACCTGGTCTACATAGTGAGTTCCAGGTCAGCTGGGGCTTCAGGGAGACCCTGTCTGAAAACAAAACAAAAATAAATGAAAAAATAATAATAAATAAATAAATAAATGTAATTTAAAAATCTTTAAAAACATATATGCTCATTGTAGAGAATTTAGAAAACTTCAGAAAAAGAAGTGGAAAAAGGGAAAATAAAAATTACTCCAAATCCCAATATACATTTTGGCTTTTAAAAAATGGGCTGCTTCTTCTTTTTCTTTCTTAAACATTTTCATCTATGGCTTTTTTTATTCTAATTTTTTTCTATATTTCTACTATAATGACAAAATCAGATGAATATTCAAAACCCATATTAGCAACATAATCTCCCTAGTCCTCCCCTCCCTAAATAAAGCAAAGTTCTCCAGAGGAATAGTTTCTAGAGCAGCATAGTCTAATTAAACAACTTATTAACTGTTTCTCCTAAAAACGTCTTACCATGTACTTTGGAAAAAAAAATGAGAAAATCTATATTGTAGGTTCAAATGTGAGAATAATTTAATACATATGTATATGTACATATAGTACAATTTTTTTCTTTGATTTATTTATTTAAAAAATGGGCTTCTTCTAAGCATGATGTCTTGTTACTGCTATTCCATATGACAATATCACAGACATCTGTTCATATCACTGAAAATTCACCTATGGCAGCTTTTCCAATGTCTGAAAAGCAGACACACATCTAAGTTTGCTGATGAGAAGAAAGTGCTGGTTTGTCTCAAGCATGTACTTGGATAAAGGTCATGGATGATAATTGTGTCCCTCCTTAAGGGTCAATGATATCATGAATTTGGTCAACAGATAATTTTGAGTACCTACTGTTATGGTTTGACTCTTAAATGTCACCACAGTTTTTGTGTTTGGGGTGCATATTCCCCAGTCAGTGATGCTGTTTGGGGAGGCTGTGGAATGGTTAAGAGGCAGGGCCTGCCTGGTAGATGGGAATTCTGAGGGGAGGGCCTTAGAAAGTTGTAACTTGGGGCTGGAAAGATGGCTCAATGGCTGAGCTTGCTGCTCTCGCAGAGGACCCAAGTTCACTTCCCACACCCACATCAGATAGTTCACAACCACCTGTAACTGTAATGCCAGGGGATCCAACATAATCTTATGGCCTCTGAGAGCACTGCACTCACACATGCACATACCCACACGAAGATACTTCTGAGAGTACCTGCACACAGACACAAATAAAAATTTAAAAAACAAGTATCTAAAACTGAGGCTGTTTGAGCAGAGATACCAAATTCTCATCAAGTGAAGGTCATTGAGGTAATGTAAAAATTCCTACAAATTAACAATAGTTACCACAGAATACTTTGTTTGCTTTTGTTCTTTTTATTTTTTATATCCTATCTAGCATGGACACAGTAGGTGCTCGTTAAGTGTAGGTTGAATGAATGAGTGCTAAGGTGGTGGGCAGATATAACTGAAGTCAGTTTGGGCTTCTTAGGATTCAGGAAGGGAAAGAAACCCTAAGTGCTGTGCTAGCTCCTCTCTCCTTGAACAGCTGTCTGCACAGGAGAGGATCCATAGAATCAGATAGACTCATCAAGAATCCTCTCTAAACCTGAGTTTTCTCCTTATGGGCAGAAAGCACCATATTCAAGTTTAAGTTCAAGTTCAAGAGATGTTCTTATCCAGCAACACAATAAGTCACAATGTGTCCTCTGGAAAGGGGGGGTCATGTCAGCTCAACACTGTTCAGCCTTTGTCTGGTAAGGAAAGCGTACTAGCTTATTACTCCCAGCAGCAGAAGGAACCATTCTGTGTAGAGAACTGTGGGCTTTAGGGAATACATGAAAGTCTGCCCCGTCCCAGACCAAGACAGGGGCTTGATGTATGTGGTATTCAGAGCCTCAGAAACTGGGCAAAGCAGAGATGAGACCAGGTTCTTCTCTGCCTGTTTGATTTGTGCCTGATGCCTACATCTTGACAGATAATTAGCTGGTTGTATGGACTCGCTGGAAGGCATTGCAATAGTATAATTTGTGTTTGGGTCCCTGGCTCTGGATGGTAGACTGTGTGTTAAAAGTCATCCCGAAGGTGGATTGCCAGATCTCTGACACTTGCCAAAAATGATCACAGAAAATGCTTCAATTTGCTTTAAGGTAGGACCTAATAAACACGTATGCAGTGTGGGACCTGGATCAGTAAATCTGTTATTTTTACTAAGGACTAGCAACTCTTTGGGAGCAGAATGGGGATAGAAGAGTTTCCTGAACTGGAGTGGGAAGAAGAAATGTTATTGAGAGGGTGCTGATGAGGCAGGGCTGGTTTCCATGTTAAGGGATGCAGAAGAACTGGCTGGTGGTTTGATGGTCAAGATCTCCTTCACTGAAGAAGGGGGTCCAGACAGAGTTCATTTCTGGTCATTTCTATGCCCAGTCTCTCCCTGGCTCTTAGGCAAAATCAGCCAATAATAGAAATGGGGGCACATAGGGCTGGAGAGATGGCTCTCTTTTAAAATTGTGTATGAGTGTTATACATGTGTGTATGCAAGTGCACCATGTGTGTACAAGGTCCATGGAGGCCAGAAGAGGGCATCAGAGCTTCTGGAAGTGGAGTTACAGACGACTGTTAGCCACCACATGGGTGTTGGGAACTGAACCCAGTCCTTTGTAATAGCAGCCAGTACTCTTAACTGCTGAGCCATTTCTCCAGCCCCTGCACTCATTGCTCTTTTGAGGACCAGGGTTCGGTTTCCAGCACCCACATGACAGCTCACAGTAACTTCTGTAACTCCAGTTCAAGGCGATCTGACACCCTCTTCTGGCCTCCATGGGCACCAGGCTTGAACAGGGGAGTGTACTAGTCAGCCTTCTCTCACTTTAATGAAATGCCCGAGATAATTAACATATAAAGAGAAATGGCTTGTTGTGGCTCAGAGTTCTAAAGTTCCTAGTTTGTAATCAAGTGTCCCCATTTCCTTGGACCTGTGACAAGATAGCACAGCATGAAGGGGCATGTACCAGAGAATGCCTCCCACCTCATGAGTCAGAAAGAAAAAGAGAAAGAAGAAACTAGGGTCCCTTTGAGGGCCTGCCAGTAACCTAAAGACTTTCTACTAGACCCTGTCCCCTAAATGTTGGACCACTTCTCAATAGCACCGCCCTGGGGGCCAATCCCCACCATAGAAGAGAGTTATGGTGAATGAGGTCATGAGCTGGTTTCTGGATTAGGGGTCATGCTTCAAATATTCCACTCTTTATCTTGCAACACAAGCCAGGGTTAGCACTCATTATAACAACAATGTAGATGAGCATCTTACCTCTCAGACAAAAAATGCCAAGGGATGTTCTCTTCTGAATAGGAACTACAAGTAATCATTAGGAAAACAGATTTTCTTCATATTAAATGAGCTTTAGAAACTCTAGGCCTCTGTTGCTTTCCACGGGGCTGTTCCACAGAGAGCACCAACTCTCTACATCAAAAACATTCCCCATACACTTCTGATTCCAGCTGGGCCAGTTGACGCCATCTGCTGTAGGCCCTGCCTCCCATAAAATTCTAAGCTCCAGGAAGATAGTACTTGTGCTAGCTTCTCTCATCAGGACACCTTCCACACCTGGCCAGCAGACTTTCCTGTTACAGACACTAAGTGTTGGCTTCACAAATAAAAAGACTGTCTCATCTCTCCACCTCCGGCTTCTCCCCTTAGCAGGATCTCCACACTGTCCCTGGAAGTAAAATTTCAACCTGATGTTTTACCTTCAAAAGCACCCCACTGCATGTTGGAAAATGTGTGGGGCTGATGTGAACTCTGCCAACTTTCCTAAGCTCCAGTGAGATAGAACAGTCCACTGTCCAGGCACATCAGACCTCCACACCTCTGTGCTTTTCTGGCTCTTCCTTCGGGCTGGATACAGGCAGATCTGTGAGAACAACCTGCCTACCCTACGCTCTAAGATGCCTGGCATTTCCTCCATGCTAGTTAACTTCAAAATGCTACTGAAGGGAGTCAGAGCACACCACCCCAAGTAGACCAGTTCAGTGTGACACACGTTTTAAATTGCAAGCAATTAGCACTCTGCTCTTCTCATTTCTGTCTAAAACCAGGACACGCATTTCTGTACGTAAAGATGAATGAATTGCTATTTGTCCAGAAAGTGGAGAATGACCCTTATCTGCGTAACAAACTTTAGGGCACAGCCCTTACCACCATTCCCTAGTGACCTTTCTACAGCTCACCTCTGCCAGCTCTGAGTCCCTTTCTTTTATTTAGCCTCTTTCTACTCTTTGCTAGGATGGTATATAAGGTCCAAATTCTAACTACGTCCTGAGTTACTCATAATTTGGTTCTTCCGTGTATATTCGCCTTGCATGTCTATGTATGTGAATGTTCACATGTGTGCAGGTGCCCTCAGTGGCCAGAACAGGATATCAGGTCCCCCAGAGCTGTAGTTAGAAGTGATTGTGAGCTGCCTGATCTGAGTACTGGGAACCAAGCTCAGGCCCTCTGCAAGAGCAGTAAGTGCTCTTAATCACTGAGCCACCTCTCCAGGCCCAATGTTAATCTATCTTTTGTTAGTTCGCTTCACGGCCCCATCACTGAACTACAAAGAAAAGAGGTTTCATTTTCCTTCTGTGTTTTTCAGAGAGGGTAAGAATGCATGTCAGCCCTGTGTTTCCACATGAGCATGTTGCTGAGAACTATATTTTATATTTTATTTAGTTTTATTGTATGTGTATGAGTGTTTTGCCTGCATATATGTAAGTGCACCCATGTGTACAATGCCCACAGAGTCCAGAAGAAGGTGTTGGATCCCCTGGAACTGGAGTTACAGATGGTTGTTAACCACCATGTGCGTGCTGGGAATCAAAGTGCAGCCAGTGCTCTAAACCACTGAGCCATCTCTCCAACCCGTGAGAACAGTGTTTGAAAGTAGGGAAACTTTTCTTAGTAGAATTCTCAAGATCACCCTTAAAGGCTGTTCCACTGAATTTTTTCTTTTTCCCTCCCTTCTTGGGAGACTCACGCCTGTGCCTATGAGGCCCCAGAGCTGACAGACCGACATAAGATAGATATCCTATTTGAATTTTGCATAGTTTATATGACATTTGGGAGGGGGTGACTTACAAAGAAACGGCTCCTCATAACCCACAGGCCATTCAAGACCTGCCTGTAGTCTCCATCACCCTTCGAAGCTGCATGCTTCCCTCCCAGAGTTCCAATCCGGCCGCAGCTCCACCCCTTTTCCCAGGGTGCCTCACGTCGCCCACACTTGTGCCCATTACCCATGCTTGCACCTGTTGCCCACACTTTTCGGAGGAATGAGGAATCTCTGGGCTACAGTGACAAATTAAGTTTTTACTGTTAGGAAACAAACAAGCAAAACTCTAGGTAACTGATCAAGAGTCAGTCTGCTGTCCTTCATAGCTGTAGAAAGATCATATTCTCCTGCCTTCGTTCATGTCTGTCTGTGGACAGATATAATTCTGGAAACGGAGCTCTGCCTCTAAAGTGGGGGTAGGGTGGGGCCGAGGCTGAGGCGGTTTACTGATGGAACTGGTGTGGTTAAGAGAACGACTGGGATTGATTCCCCAGGAGATGTCTACAAAATAATTTGGAGCCACCTGCAGAGAGAGAGGCGCAGGGCTTGACTTCTGTTCAAGTCTTAGTTTTGAACTCTGTGACCCACTTTAAGATGGATTCAGGCTCATGGGCTTTCCTCAGTAACTGAGATGGAAAACTTTGAGTTTCCAGTGGCACTGGGACATCGATCTTCTGATTTCTGATTATCCCTCATCCCCAGAACAAGAAAAAAAGAAAAACGCTCTCTTTGTCCACTCCAGCCTGAGTGCTTGTGTCCTACCTTGACCTGCTCTGTTCAAGAGTTGCTTTCCAGTGCTCCAAACCGATCTGCTTGAGCTCACAGACCAAGAGAGCTGTGTTCTATCTCTCCTGCAGAGAGTGTCTGGTCACATCTGTACCTTTTGCCATGGTGATACCATGGGAATTTCGTGTTATGGCTGCCAGGGTTCTTTTGCCTAACTTGTAGGAGGTTGAATATTGTGGGTGTGTGGGTGGATTGGTTTTCTCATCACCCTAAACTTTGGCTCATGCATCAGTCCATCATGGCAGGGAAGGTGAGGGGCCTGTCCATAGAAATGGGAGCTTGTGGCTGCTCAGAGGGCAGGGGTAATAAGGAGCAGAAAGAACTGGGGTGGGACCTGGCTCTAACCCTCAGGGTCCCCCCTTCCAGTGACTTCCTTTTTCCAGGAAACACTGCCTCCCAAAGTTTCCACAAACAGCACTAACTAGAGACCAGTCATTCAAACACATGAGCTTGGGAAAGACATTTTACATTAAAAACATAGCAGTGGAGGAAAAAAAAAACAAAAAACAAAAAACAGGAGTCCTTCAAAGTTTGGTTATTAACCAATAAGGTCAATAGTAAACTCCTGGGGGAATTTTAGACTTATCTATCCATCACGAAGAGTGTATTTTTCACAGGTTCTGAGTGATGGGTCCTGTCTGTATAGTTCTTACCCTTGAAAGTTAAATTTGAATTTTGCAGTATCTCAGCATAAGTCACACTGTGATTGGCCCTTCATCTCTCTTATCCTCCCTGGGGCCACTGGATGCCAGTGAAAGAAGTCTAATGAAGGCCCCTCTTTTGATGTGCTGCGTCCCTGTGGGTATCTAGCAGGTACATAGGAGGTCCCAGTAACAGCGCCATCCCTGTTTAGTCAATATTCCTTTTGAAGGTGTGGAAGCCCATATCACCAGCCTGTATTGGTTTGACAAATGATGAAGATAATGAGGATGAAGGTAAAGAGACATTCTGGGTGCATCTCCCATGCCACCTGTTTGCAGAGCCTTCGATATTCTCCATCTTTGAAGGGCTTGGCAGGCTGGAAGAACTAGGCCTGGACCTCCAGACACCCCAAATCCTGGAGCACTGCAGAGTTGCAAGACAGATGAAGGGAATGCTTTGAAACAATATTGCTCTCTCTAATTAGTGCAGACAGAGAGTCCCCGGGGAGTGTGAGGGTGACCTCAGCCTTGTGAGACTCTGGTATTTCTCAGAGTTGCAAGGGCTGGAAACCTTTCCGCCTTGCACAGACTGGTCTGGGAATCTTGAAAGAATCTTTTTTTTTTTTTCTCTTTTGACCTACAGTGCTTCTGGGTGTGTAGTAGATTGGAGATGGGGTGGGAGAGTCCCCGAGACAGCAGGTGTCATTGTTCTCTGGAGTCTGAGATATTTTATGCTCAGAAATGTCCTTATGGCCTTCTGCTAGGGTCTCTAGTGGGAAGGCTTAGGGCGCCCTGTGCAAGACTTCTGAGCTTCCCTGAAAGAACCTCTCCCAGCATAACCTTTGCAGACAGAGAAGAGAAAACTCAAGAGACTTATGGCAGCCAAAGGGCTTTGGAGGACAGCTACTGCCATCACAGCATTGTGGAAGAGAGAACTGAGGTTCACAGAGGCCCCACAGCAGGTGTGCAGCAGAGGCAGGATTTGCACATGGGCCTGATTGGCTGTAGGTTCCCAGAGCACTATTCTGCTTCCTTTGAGAAAGCATGATTGGAGTGAGGTGTATGGCCCCCTAAGGTCAGAGTTGCCTTAAAAGAGAGAAACAAGATTGGGGAGTGGCTAGTCAGTGAAGTCCTTGCCTTGTAAGCACAAGGGATTGATTTTGATCCCTAAAACCCTCATTAAAAAAATCTGGGTTTGGTGGCACGTGCTTGTAACCCCAGTTCTGGGGAGGCAGAGGCAGGCTGATCCCTTATGCTTGCTGATCAGCCAGCCTAGCTAAACCAGCAAACTCCAGGCCAGTGAGAGACTCTGACTCAAAAAAAAATGGGGACGGTGCCTGAGGAACAGCACCAGAAGTATTTCTCTGCATGATGCATGTGCACCTGTATACAAATGTGTACCAGCACACACATGTACATGCACATACATGTACAGACTACACACATGTATACACACACGTACTGACCCCTCCACATACATATACACATACATACACAGACATATACCTATACACACAGATACATGAGATACAGACACACAGAGACACAAATAAAGACACATAGGCATACACATTCACATACAAACACAGAGTCACACAGGTATACTGACAGAAACACACTCATGTATGTGCATAAATATACATACAGACTCCCCACATATATATATATACATGTACATACAGAGATATACATCTGAATACACATAGATGCACAGATACATAATATATACGCGTATGTATACACACACATATATGTACTCACATACATTCATGTGTATACACATGTAAAAATGTACACACCAGAGACATACAGGCACACATACATACACATGTATACACAGACTCATACACCCATATCTACACACACATACACATACACACAAATATTGAAGCAACAAGGGCCAAACAGTACACATGTTAGCAGCCCTTGTGGGCCTGACAGCCCTGCAGACCAGAAATAGAGCAGGAGCTGCTGTGCCAGGCCAAGATGGGTCCTGCTCCTCTCTGACTCCAGGGACTTTGAGGAAATCCCCAGAACTTTCTAAGTGAATGAGGAAAATATTGCCCACCTTTTCCATTTTATGGGATATCTGCAAAGGAGCTTTGCGGACTGATGAGTGCTTCCCCAACCCAAGGGCTTCCTGGGTGAGAGGTCCTCATCCCCAAAGAGCTGTGATCACAGGTCCTTCAGGCAGTTTCATTTCTCATGACAGGCCAGTGATGTGCTTTTAAGCCTCCAGAAACTCTCATCTTAAAAATACAGGACAGGAAGAGCCTTGGTGTCTTTAAATCTGAGTCATAGCAAATAAATGAGCATTAATCCTTTGCATTTGTTAGGGAATGCAAGTCCTTTGAGAGTCTTTTCTTGGTGGCTGTACTTGGCTCCCATGCTTCCCAGTCTAGTTAGATAAAAAATTTAGTATGGCCTTCTTTTGTGTTGTTTATTGGCCAATGTGTTTCATGCCTCATTTGCCCTCAAATTCACATTTTTATTCAGCAGAGTATTTGCTCTGTCTTTGTGTGTATGTGTGTGTGTGTGCACTCAATACACAGTCATAGAAAACCTTTGCTCTTGAAACATCAGCCACATGATAGGATACTTATTTCACCAGGCTATAAGCTATCTATGCGTTGTTTTAAAGCCCGAAGCAAAGGGACAAATGTTTCAGATTTTTGCTTTGAAGGAGTGGCCGCTGACAAGCCTGAGATAGTGAGGGTCAGTGTCAGCTCTGTGCAAGCCTTTTAATTACATGCAGCCTGGACCACGGCTGCCAGCCCTGACCTGCCGCCTTAGCCCTGCCACCATGCTTGCTGATGGGTGCCATGCCCAGTGCCATCCTTCATGTGAGTGAGCAAGTCTGTCATGCCCTCTCAGCAGGCAAGAGGGCTGGAGCAGACTGGTTTTCATGTGATTAATGAACAGCAATAGCGCCTAATTATGAGATTCCTAACACAACCTCCCTGTTAGCAAAAGGAGAGCCTCTTTCTTCTTCTTGCCCACCCCCACACTCCTGCCCCAACTTGTCACATTTGAGGAGGATTGCATTGTTTTTATGAGGAATCTTCTTCATAGAATATTTATTTTAAACTCTAAGAAACTTACTTTAAAATGTTTGATCTTGGGGTTGGGGAAATGACTCAGTGGGTAAAGTGCTTGCTGTGCAAGCATGAGGACCTGAGTTTGATCCCATATGCACCTAAAAGCAGAGTACGGCAGCCTGTGACTGTAACCCCAGCACTGCAGAGTGGAGAAAGGCATGTACTGGGGGCTCACTGGTGCCAGGTGGCCAGAATGGCATGCTCCGAGTTCAAGGATAGATCCTGTCTTGAAAAAGAAGATGGAGAAGTAATGCAGGAAAGATACACTGACATTCAGCTTCTGGCCTCCACCCATGGACATAAGGGTGAGTGTACCCTCACACACATGCATACATGTGTGCATGACAGAAGTGTATCATCACACATACATGCACACATGCATATACCACCCACCCGCACCCCCATCAACAAAGAAAATGTGTAATCTCAGAAGTAGAGGGTTAAGTTAGCCATACTTCTTATTTGATTTATTCTTATTCCCTTGTAAGCATGTGAGGGAACCACTGGCACTCTGTTTATTGGGTTGTTCGGCTTTCTGCACTATGACAAAGTCCTAGCAACAAACAATTCGTAAGAAGGAAAGATTTATCCCTTCCATTTCAAGGGTTGCCATTCATGGCCACTTGGTCTCACTGCTTTTGGCCTGTGGCAAAGCAGAACATAGTGGTAGTAACACATGGCAGAGGAGATGGCTCTGGAGTCCAAAAGAGAGGAGGGGGAACCCTAACATTCCCTTCAAGGGCTCATTCCTCTCTCAGTTCCCTAATTCCTTCTACAAGGCTCCACCCCCTGAAGGTTTTACCAAGCGTGCAATGGGCCAGCAAGCACACCAGTGACATGTAAGCCTCCATGTTGCACACCAGCAACATATAAGCCTCCTTCAGATCTGAACAATGGCTCTGTGTGTGTGCGTATGTGCAAGTATAAGTGTGCCTGTGTGTGCCTGTGTGTGCATGTGTGTGCATATGTGTATGTGCCTCTGTGTGTGTCTGTATGCATATGTCCATGTGATCTATGTATCTGTGTGTCTATGTGTGTCTGTGTGTATGTCTCTGTGTGTGCACATATGTGCATGTCTATGTGTGTATCTCTGTGTGTATGTCTCTATGCATCTGTGTGTGTGTGTGTGCATGCGTGTGTGTGTGTGTGTGTGTTTGTGTCTGTGTCTGTGTTCTGGTAAATGGCCATGAGCTTTCATCTCTCATTTTCCTCGGCACTACCTCTTTCTCAGGAGGTTTCCGTTCACCTTGAATGTGTTTTTGTTCTCTAAGGAGTGAATCACATGTGCTGTGTTTGACTCGTCTGCATCTTCACCTGGAAGTGTGGGCAGAGTTTTCAGAAACTCTGTCTCAATCAGTCTTCCTTTTACTCAGCACTCCCGGGACCTCACCCACCTGGCAGACTATCTTGAGCTTTGAAGGGTCTTCCTGTGGCCATCCATTCATCTCAGAAGTAGGAGCTGATGTCTAGGTGTGACAAACTGAGATGTGGGAGGATCTGAGTGGTAGCAGATGAAGCCAGACACACAGCCAAATCAGTTGCTAGGCAGAAGTCCTCCAGCAATCTATAGACAGCGCTCCAAATCAGGTTTTTGTTTTTTACCTGTAGAATGGATTTAGTGTCTGCAGCTCAACTTAACTTGTAGTTAAATGAAATAACATATTGGTGAGAACCATGATCCATGCCCAGCAAAGAGCTCTGGGTTTTTTGTTTGTTTGTTTGTTTTTGTCTTTGTTTTTGTTTTAATCAGAGCATCTTTGTTGGAGAGGCTTGAAGTTTCCTGCTGAATTTAAGAGCTAGGAAATAGATCCCAACTTGGGAGGACAACAAAAGATAGTCGTGACTTTCGGCTGGAGGTTTATTCCATTTTCCTCATGAGGGAGGCAGAGGTACAAGGATGACCTGGGCCTTTCAGAGCTAGTGAGCTAAGTGAGTTGTTTAGGAAAGTAGATTCAACATGAAAATCTGTTTGGGGTTGGAGAGATAGTTCAGTGGTTAAAAACACTGACTGCTCTTGCAGAGAAGCCAGCTTTGCTTCCCAGCACCCACATGACAGCTAACAACCATCTGTAACTCCAGTTCCAGGGGATGGGATTCCCTCTCTGGTCCCCACAGGCATTGCACACATGGATGCACTTACATACATGCAGACAAAAACACTCATACACATTAAAAAAACCCAAAGAAATCCAAAATTAATCTATCCATCTATTTATCCATTCATTCATCATCTGTTATCTATCCAACCATCTATCCATTCACGTATTGTCTAATCTATCTATCTATCTATCTATCTATACATACATACATACATACATACATACATAACCTATTCATCATCTGTCACCTATGTATCAATCTATCATCTATTTATCTATTGATTCTCCATCCACCATCTCTCATCTATTTACCACCTATCTATCCATTCATCCATCCATCATCTACCTATGTATCTATCATCCATCCTAATCTATTGCTTCTCCAGCTGCTCAACTTTGGAAACTGATAGTCTCTGAACCAGGAAGGGTAGTTCAAATCTGAGAGACAGCTGGGGACCTCTGTTGCCTCACCAGATACGAGTGCTGGCATTTGCCAGCAGAGCTGTGTGATTCTCCACTACATGGATCAGACTTGTGTCTGTGAAAACAGGAATACAACAGTCATTGCTAAAACCTCTCTCCCCATTTCACATGCCCTGTGCACTGAGTACCTAGATCTCTAAGGTCCTTTCTAGTGTTTTCTTTATCACTCATTCAGAGTGGATAAGAAAGTGCCATTGTATTAAAATAAATGGGCATTTCATTCATTTATTTCCAAATTAGCTTCAAGAGAGAAGGCAGATGTAGACTGGTATAATTCTGACCAGAGAAGATGGTAAAAGGTGTATCTCTCTCCTGCTTTATTCCTTGCATTTGAAATAAAACCACACATCTCAGACAATTCCTACACGATTCAATTGTGATGATATGATTCACTGAGGCAAAAATAGGGTGTCTGACTTTAGCTATGTGCTCAGTGTTTCTTTTTAAGGGACATTTGCTTCAATGACTAACAGGAGCTCAGTAGGACAATGCCTTTGGAAAACATAATACATATATGTATATGTCAAGAACTCAGATCTGAGGCTAGGGAGATGGCATAATGAAGAAAGTGCTTGCTTCATAATCATGAGGACTGGAATTTGGATCCCCAGCACCCATGTGAATGCTAGGTAGGAATGGCAGTTCACTTGCCATCCCAGCACTCAGGAGGCTGAGGCAGGAGATCCCCACAGCAAGTTGGCTAGCTAAGAGCTGCGGAGCTGGCAAGCTCCAGGTTCAGGGAAAGACCCTGCCTTGGTAAAATTAGCTGCACAGTGATTGAGGAAGATGCTCTACGTCCACCTCCGATCTCCACACATACACAGCCATGTGCGTGTGCAACCACACACACATGCCCACACACATGCAAATGTGTATACATACCACATACATGTATGCACACCACTCACATATACATAAATAAAAGAAACTCAGATCTGGGGATGAAGGTGTAGCTGAGTTGTTAAGTGCTTACCTATCATACATGAAGTCCTAGGTTCAATCCCCAGCACTGTATGTGGAATACATTTATAACTATAAATCTAGATGTAGTGGTACACACCTGTGACCCCAACATTTGGGAGGTGGAGGCAGGGGAATCAGAAGTTAAAGGTCATCCTTGACTACATAGAGCATTTGAGGCCAACCTGAACTAATGAGACCTTGCCTCAGGAAAAAAGAAAGAAAGGAAGAAAGGAAGAAAGGGAGGGAGGAAGCAAGGAAGGAAAGAAAAAAGACTCTGCTCTATAGGCATAGATACATACATCATTTGTACCATACTGCAGTTCATGTGTACAACACATCATAATGAATGTTGGCTTCACTCTAGGACACTGAAAATGGGCAGGCTCATACCTCTGCTCCCACAGTTTCCTACCGCATCTCAGTGCTGAAGTTCTTTTAGGCTCAGCTCCTGGAATATACGCCACAACAAGCAAAGGAAATGGAATAAGACTAGGCAAGTCCAGGAGTAGAGCTTTAATTCTCTATCTCCCAGAAAAAAAATTCATTTCCCTGCTAGACCAAAATAAAGTTGTTCTGTGGAACAGGAAACGGTCTTCATCATGTTGCACCAAAGCCTGTGATATTTACCTTCCAGTTTGGATGAAGAGAGGCTGTCTTCTTGTTGCTAATTGAGGCAGAGTTAGGGGTACAGCGAGCAGCTGCCTCTGACATTTAGAGAACATACTAGTTTAGTATGTGAATATCAGATTTCAGAATTATAGTTATGAATGTAAATAGTCTTTTTTCTTTCTAATTTTGCTCTTTGTATTTATATAGCTGCAGTGTGCTCAGGACACAGTCACAGTGATTAGTAATCTTTATTTAAAATTAGGAAATATTTATTTTGCTGAGAATTCATTTCTCCCTATTTTCAGGTGCAGTAAAAGCCAACCTCCTGATGATGTTGTAGTCCCCATAAGGGAATTTAAGCAAACAGTTCTGACTCAACTGAAGAAGTCCAAGGTTTGGCCTCAAAATCTTCAGGCACTCCATCATTAGAAAGCCTGCTCTTCTCCTTCTTAACTTTTCATTATGATAGAAGTTTCCAGAAAAGTCTTTCCCTTTGTGTGGGGAACCTTGGGGCTTCCAACCACCCCTCTAGTTTGGAGAATGCTGGTTTCACCCTTTATGTTCTACCTCTAAGGGAGGCAGGTGGGGATGAACTACTCACTGGGCAGCTTAGGGACAGCTCTTAGACAGATGGCTTCTGACTCTACACTTTGCAAAACTAAAGAAAAAAGAAGGGATTTCTTTTCAATTTAAGCGTTTCTACCCTTGCCAAGTGAACCCATCTCTCCATCCAGCTTCCATTAACAGCAGGCCTTCACATAGAATGTAGAATGTCCTACCCAGGGCAGGGTGTGGCCTGGTCTCCCTGCTTGTGCCTGTGGCTTTCCCCCTGGGCCTCTGTAACCTCTTTGGACAAAGCATAGCACTCCCTTTCAGCTTCTTCCCTTCAGGGGAATAGTTAGGTATGTATTTAATCAATTTGGGCAACTAGCCTATGGTTGTTAAAAAGCAGGTGTTGACTATGGGAGCAATTACTAAGGACTGCATACCCCAAATGATTTATAATCTGAGATCTGAAGCGAAAAGAGAAGAAATGGATTTCTCACACTGTCAGATCTCCCCCTTTCCTCCCCTGCCCCAAATGTGCTAAACATAATTAATTCTCCTCCTCTGAGCACCTCAATGGCCAGGGGGTGTGGCCAGCTGGAAGATGGGGCTGTAGATCTGGAGATGTGGCGGGTCCACCTACTAAACCCACACAAAGGGCCGCGTGCCCTGCCCCAGCTCTACATTTTATAATGCTGGGGCTGAAATGACCTTTAAAAAGCCAGATAATATTTTATTTACCTTTTTTCTCCCATTTACTGTTAAATGTTAATGAAGGTAAGAGATTCAAATTCCTGCTAATAAAACATTTTAATTGACTCAAGTGTAGCCATAACTGTAAATTGGCCACTTTTGCACGGACGACCTCGGAGCTTCCCTGCCCCCCAACTCTGCAGCTTGTGCAGTTTGGGAAGTTGGCAGCAAATGTCTTCTTTGTTCTTCCTGGCTGTCACTTGTGGTTGTCAGGACTTCTCCAGGACAGGCAACCAAGAGTGACTGGTACCCCGTACTTCCACAGAATTAGCTTCCCTTCCCGCCTCCCCCAGATTCTTTAAATTCAGACGACCACCTCCTCCAGGAAGTCCCATGACATCTCCACTTCCTGTCCATCCTCTTCCACATGCCCTGGTGCTTTGTCAGTTTCCTGTGGCACGGCTTATGCCACCTGATTACAGTAACTTCCTTGACAGTGTTTGCTCTTCATTAACTACCTTTGCACAACCGGTGCTCAGTGTCGAAGGTGAATTCAGTAGACTGAGCAGGGCATTCTGGGACATGGTCACTAAATGCCCTTCCACCGGCTTTCTTAGGTGAGACTACTCAGGATTCAGATGAGTAATGACTGCATTTGAGTCTCCACAATGCAGCAACGGCGGTGTCTGGGCTGAGCTGTGCTCCTTTCCTTACAGTCCCTGTGCCTTCATGACCTGGGAAGACTGGGAGAGGGCGCCGTGAGGTGTGCATGTGGTGTGTATGAGTATGCATGGGATATGTGTGTATGTGTGTGATGTATGTATGCACATGTACATGATGTGCATGTAATATGCATGTGTGTGATATGCATGGATATGTGTGTGATGTGTGCATGTGAGTGATATATGAGTGCATGATATGCATAGATATGTGTGTGATGTGTGTGATGTATGTGTGTGATACATATATGTGCATGTACGTGATATGAATGTGATGTGTGCATGTGTGTGATGTATGTGAATGTGTGATATGAATAGGTATGTGTGTGATGTATATGTGTGTGATGTGTGTGTATATGTGTGATATTATGTATGTGTGCATGATGTATATGTGATATGTGTATGTGATGTGCATGATGTGTGATGTATGTGTGATATATATTAGTGTCTATGTGCATGTATATGTGTGTATGTGATATGTGTTAAGTGCATGTGTGTGATATATATGTGTGTGTATTGTGAGCCTGTCTATGATGTGTATATATGCGTGTGTGTAGTGCAGATGCTCATGCACATTGTGAGGTCTCAGATTTCAGGGTTCAAGAAGCACACTGAGGTTGACTGTCCTTTTGAGTGAGTGATTTTTAGAGGCATTATTAATGCCTAGACAGACCACAGGATGGCAGGGGGCAGGGGCTCTGTGAGAGGTCAGACCCACAGGACTCAGCAGGGGTTCCCACTTACAGGTTTCGGAGAGCAGAGCGGTCCAGGCTGCTTTGCTGCTGACAAGTCTATTGTATGTTCTTACAGTCAGTCTGTCTGAGTCCTTGGCGGCAGAGAATGGGGCAAAGGTTTGGCACTTTAGTGAATGTGTGTCCATCTTGCAGGATGGAGAGAGAGAGAGAGAGAGAGAGAGAGAGAGAGAGAGAGAGAGAGAAAGGCAAGTCTTCCTCCAGGAGCCCGATACCCTGTTTTTCTGCGGCATTTTGACACCTTCTGGTTCTGGGCATTCCCAGCTTCCAGCAGTATTTGGTTTTGTCACTGGACACTTCTAGATATAACCACTACTCACCCCTAGTTTCTTTTTTGCTGGGGGGCTGGAGGGTGGAGGGGTCGGAGGGCATCCTCTTTCAAATTATTAAAGTCAGCAGCTCTCAACTGGGTTCCTGAAGTGCCCATTGATCCCAGAACTAAACAGATACTTTGTTGCTGAAATTGAATAATGGCTTTAATTTGTCCTTTCACAGGGAGATGGAAATGAACAGTGTTTCCTCAATTGTAGGTTTTCCTGTTCTGTCAGCACCTCCTCCACTGTAACCCACAGTGCCCCAGTCACTGACCCCCTTGGGAACATGATCACACACTTCTGGGCTCCACCTCTAGCCAATTAAAGTAGAAACCCTTGGTGAGACCTGGGCATCGTCCAGTTTTGAAAGTCTCCTGGCATTTCTTCTTTATGAGCCCTGAGAACTTCAGTAGGGCTCAGCTCCATTAAGAGGTCTGTTGCTTGTCATAAAATTTTGTTATGTAAACTTGTGGGCTCATCATAAAAGCTATCCCCCAAAAGTCAAAGAGTTTGCTTCTCACTTTAGAAAAAGATAAAAACAAAGAGCAACTTGGCATAAATATGTAAAGTAAGATGACAGCCTTTGCTCCAAAGAGGGAAGACCACCACTTCAACCTCAACCTTCATAGCCATCTCCTAACAACTGCTTGATGCAAATTTGAGGAGCAGACAGAGTTCTGGCTTTGGAAACTACATGCTCCCTGGTTACTGTGCTACTGGCCGGGCCAGGGTTTCCTATTGCTATGCAGAAGGATTCTTTGGAATAACTTTTATATTTATTTTAAAATCTTTAAATTATGGGGAGAAAACAGTTCCCCGGTGGTTCTAATGTCCAGTAAGGGCAGGAATTGCCACAAAGCAGTGATCTTGACTAAGAGAAAGTAGATTGAAAATGAGCAAGTTTTTGGCCAAGTCTATTCCAAGTAGAGCCTCTCTTCTGAACTGCATGGGTTCAGAAGTATTTTGGATTTCAGGCTTTGAAATATCTACAGGCAAAGGATGCCTGAAAGATGAGGTCCCATTCTACATGCAGTTTGTATATACTCTATATATATAGACTTAGACGTAATTTTATACATTACTGGCAAATGCATCTTTGTTTTGGATGCAGGCTATTATATAATGTCAGGTATAGAATTTCCACTTGTAACATTACAGCTAGAGTGTTTGTCTAGTATGCCAAAACCCTGGGCTCGTTCACCAGCACAGCATTAACCAGACATGGTGGTGAATGCCTATAATCCCAGGACTCAGGAGAGGGAGGCAGGAGAATCGGGAGTTCAAAGTCACCCTCAGCTACATAATAAGTTCAAGGTCAACCTGGATTACAAGAGACCCTGTCTTTTAAAAAAAATGTTTTAGATTTCAGAGCATATCAGAGTCAGTTGTTTGTGTTAGGGATGCTCAATCCATGGTGAAAATTTTGGCAATAGGCAATTTGGCCTCAGTTCGTTATTTATACATTTACATAGAAAACATCCAATATTTCTCTTTCTTGCTATTTGGTCCATGATTCTCTCTCTCTCTCTCTCTCTCTCTCTCTCTCTCTCTCTCTCTCACACACACACACACACACACAGAGAGAGAGAGAGAGAGAGAGAGAGAGAGAGAGAGAGAGAGAGAGAGAGAGAGAGAGAGAGAGAGAGAGAGAGAGAGAGAGAGAGAGAGAGAGAGAGAGAGAGAGAGAGAGAGAGAGAGAGAGAGAGAGAGAGAGAGAGAGAGAGAGAGAGAGAGAGAGAGAGAGAGAGAGAGAGAGAGAGAGAGAGAGAGAGAGAGAGAGAGAGAGAGAGAGAGAGAGAGAGAGAGAGAGAGAGAGAGAGAGAGAGAGAGAGAGAGAGAGAGAGAGAGAGAGAGAGAGAGAGAGAGAGAGAGAGAGAGAGAGAGAGAGAGAGAGAGAGAGAGAGAGAGAGAGAGAGAGAGAGAGAGAGAGAGAGAGGCATGTGCAGGCGTGTCACAGGCATGCATGTGAAGGTCAGAGGACAACTTTAGGTAGGTAAGGCAGGTTCTCTTGTTCATGGCTGCATACACTAAGTTAGCCTGCCCTCAGGCTCCTGGGATTCTCCTATCTCATCTCATCTTGCTATAGGAGCACTGGAATTACAGGCTTGTGTTACCAGATCTGACTTTTTCACATGGGGTTCTGGGGATTCAAACTCAGGTCCTCATGCTTGCTACCCACTGAGCCATCTCTCCAGTCCAGGAATCCTCACAGCAGCACCCACTCTGGCAAAGCTTTTGAAATCATGGGTTCCCAGTGTGTGCCTTACTTACTTCAGTTCCTGTAGCTGTAAACACCTTTGAATATGGAGTTCGGGTTTATCATGTAGCCTGTTGGCCACCAGAGGGACAAAGAGAAACAGTGTGAACTGCTTCCTCACAAAGAAGGAAAAGTAGAAAATACACTGTTCCCAGGAAGAGAGACTAGCATCACCTTCGCATCAGACAAAGCACAGTTAGCTATGATCTTTGTCTCACATGATTATACAGAAGATATTTTTACATATAAAGAAATTTGGAGGTCAAGGATAGACCCAAAGTTAGAGCATGATCCGAACTAATATTCCTACTAAAATAACTGTCACTGCTCAGCAATTATACCAGGGCTAGACAAAGTCAAAGTATCATCACTGACTGCTGTGTAACACTCTGGGAATGTTCAGAAAAGGTATAAAAAGCTATTTGTTTTACTGGGATAAACCCAATGACTAGCTCTAGTTAATATTATATGGAATTAAAAAACAGAGAGAGAATCTGTTCACAATTTTCCTTTTTCTTTTCTTGTGTGTGCATATGTGTGTGGTATGTATGTGGGTGCATGTATGTAGGGGGTGCATAGTCATGGAAGCCAGAGGTCAACAGTGAGGGTCTTTCTCAAATGCTTTCTACTTTTTTTTTTTTTTTGAGACAGGGTCTCTCACTGAATCTAGAGCTCACCATTTGGCTAGAATGGTGGCCAGTGAGCTCCGGGGATCTGCCTGTCTCTGCCTCCCAGCCCTGTTATTATAGGCAAGCAGTCATGTAAGGCTTTTCATTTAGTTAGTTTTGGGGGATGGACTCAGGTCCTCAAGTTCTCTGTGCAAGCATTTTACCCATTGAACCATTTCCCTAGTCCCCAATGGCTCACACTTTTCATGTTTACAGAAACTATATGGTCATTTCTAGTCAACAGTCCATATAGCATCTCGTATCGTTTTTTTTAAGAGATAGAGTCTCTGATAGCCCAGGCTGGCCTTGAACTTGTTAAGACGCTGAGGATGACCTTGAACTACTGATCTTCCTGCCTCACCTCCCAAGTGCCGGAATTCCAGGCATGTGCCAACATGCCCTATTTTTTATGTGGTGCCAGGGACAGAACCCAGGGCTTTGTGCACTCCAGGCAAACACTCCACCCACCATCCCAGTTCCACCTTGTCCTTTCCTCAAGTAAACATTTTCATGGCAGAGGTGTCAGTTCTTAAAAGTGAAATTCTTTGAACCTATCACTCAGTCTTTTCATTGTTCTTCCTCTAAGGATGACAAAAAGGCTCTGTCAGAAGCCAGGCCTAGTATTTGATCGAAATAGATATTAATCCACGAATACCAGAGGTCTCCTTATAGGCCAAACACATTGCTGACAGACTCAGAAGCATTATTTTCCATCTTTTAAAACCACAGAAAAGTTTCCCCAGTTTTTTTATTCGACTCTCAATAGGGAAGGAGACCGGTCCTTGGAGGACTGTGGCCAGTGTCCACAGTGAAAGCATCAGTGTTGTGATTTGCTTGTTTCTGATGTCCACTACATCGCAGCGCCACAATGTGCTTTAAAGCCTGTGAGAAGGAACCACCCTCAGCCCATCAAAGATACAAGGCCCAGGAAGGCTGTTGTGTGGTTTTATCTGCCCTCAACCTCCCCCTCCCTACCTGGAGCTCAAACACGACAGAACAACCCTATAAAATTAGCTTCTTGGAATGAGAAGCCCCCTCCTCACCCTCCTCTCAGCCTAGGTTAATATGCCCCCTTTAGGAGTTGTTTAGGCTGCCACACAAAGTGTTCTTGGGCACTTATCAGTTTAAGAAACAGACCAAACTCAAGAACAAAGAGGACAGAACTGCATTCTTTCAAAGCTCATGCCTGGTCAGGGAAGGACGCTTCCTGAATTGAGTAAATTGACTGTTCTTCCTCATCTCCTGCCCACACAGCAGTTAGAGTTGAGCAACCAAGTGTTGATTTTCACCAGCAGCCAGGAGGTCCAGGATTGACCACTGTCTGGCTTAGTAAAACCTGACACAGTTTTATAAGGCAACTCTTTGGGAAGTGGCTTTGAGGAAGGATGTACTGGAGGTGAATGTTTGCTGGGTTTTAGGGGTATAGAATTGTTTTCCAAAAGGGTTTGTCCCTGCAAATATGGAAAACAGACTCTTTGTTGTAACTGTGCTTTTCCTGGTACAAACACTTCATTTATCAACACGTCTGCTTATGAGAAAGCAGCATTCTTCAACATTGTGGCCTGATTTTTCTGAACTGATACGTAAGTGGATCTTTAGTGCATGTGAAATTCTTTTCCATTTGAATATGAAAATCCATTGAGGGAGGGAGAAGAGAGAAAGAAATGAGTAAATAAATACAAAAAGTCTGAAGGGCTTCTAGGCTGGTTTCAAGAATGCCCCACAAAACAGATTTTCATGGCTGTATGGGGTGAGATGACCCTATTCAAGTGCCTTTCCTTTCTTTAGAATTTCTGAAGAAGCTGTTGGGAAGGGCTTCAGGAGGGCTGTTCCTAAAATAGATTTTTAGAGATGAAAAAGAGAGAGAGAGAGAATGCACACACAGCCTGAGACAAATGATCAGCTCTGATATTGAAGCTGAGATTTGAAGATGACTGCTGGGCCTTGCAAGAAATGAATATTCAAGACGCCCCTGCTGGGTTGCCTTTTCCTATTTGAACCAACTACTGTTTGAGCCGCGATTCACGTGTGACCAGATTAAACACATGGCACAGTAGAGCAACTTTGCCAAGTTGGATTTTGGAAGTGTAAACATCTTTTCTGCCCCCTATCCATGGAGCCTGTCACAATCTTCATCAGGAACTGAATTAAGTTTAAAATATCATCAGAGGTTGTTGAGCTCTTCTTGGGCCTGGAGCTGTCCTCTGTACATCCGGCATTTTTCTGTTGACACTACATGTCACTTAGCAACGGGTCTGAAAGGCCCCTATATGCATTGATTGCAAGGCATTGTCTTTAAGGGGTGGAAGTGTTAACTGAATAAACCCTCCCTCCCCTGGGTGAGCAGACGGTCACTCTAGTTGATCATCCGTTTACATCAAAATATTGTTTATTCCATTTGCCAATCCTGAGTTTTCACATCTCTGGGGAGAGGAATGCAGTTCATTTCCCCACCCTCTCATGGTGGAGAAGCTCAGTTTGCTTTCCTGACATGATGCAGAAACAGTGGGTTTTGTCACTCATTCTCCTGCAAAAAGCATTAAATTCATTTGACAGTTAACTTCAATACCAAAGGGCCAGGAATGACGCTAAGGGCCAACTTTCCAGAGGACAGAGAAGTCACACGCCTGCCTTCACTCTGCACGGCATACAGGAACAATTCCCTTGGGTTTGTGTATAGTTTTGAAATAGGTGAGAGCTTTCAAATGGATAGCAGACCCTGACATCATCCAAATGAAAAGGAAATATAGCTAACCAAGGGGGGTTTTCAGAATGAATGAAATTACAAAGTGGAAATTCTTGCCTAAAATGCCAGGGTAAACTCATTTCTGCATCAGTAGGCATGACCGAGGCAGTAGGCCGGGCTGGTGGGTCAAATGGGATTTTACTTCAGCTACAATATGATCCGTCCCAGGACCTTGCATAGAGGCAGCCATTTCACTAACCTCTCACACAATGAGGCGATTTCAGCTGAGAGATTTTCTGTGTAGGCAGAAATCATAGTACATGGGTGGTTTGGGTACCCTCTTTGACAAGATATAGACTAGAGACAACACAGGAATTTGGTATCTGATCTTCTAGCTTCTTGCTTTGAGAAGTTTGTTTACTTAGGCCCTTGGTGAGTTTTTGCCATACTCTATCCAGCTGGGGGAAGGACTATTTACTAATATGTCTGGGGAGAGGTGTCCCCTCCACTAAGGCTGCCTGTGCCTGGTCTAAGGGAGCAGAATAACATATAATAAGGCTGGAAGTTTCTATGGTTGACTGTCTTATGGCCCCCCAACCCTCTTCGTCAAATGGGAAATCTAGTTAAATGAACCACATTCTATTCATGTTTCTGCTTTGATAAATGCCTTCTGCCTCTACTCAATGCCTAGAAACCAGAAAAACACAAGTCAGGGTTTTGAACACAGATCCAGGAGGACTGCGGCAGGATGGGTGGGGGATCCACTTACCCTGCAGTGACTCCACTGGGCTGTTCACGTTTAACCCTAAAGAGATGTAAGACTATCTTCATCAATAGTATTTGATTTTGGCAGATGGACAGGTTTTTAAGTGGCACACATCTCTTCCCAAGCACCTTCCCTGAAAAATCCCTCAGACTGTGCTTTCTGTAAATTAATCCTGTGGCCAGTCATCTTGGCCTGGTTCAAAGCGAATGCCACTACGGTAAATATTTCACTGCTACAGGTTGGGTTTTTCACAGCCTTAGCTTTAACTGCATGGGTGCTTGTAATGGAATGAAACTACATGTTGATGCTCTGCTGTATTGCTTGTTTTTTTTTTTTAAAAAAAGAAGTGAATCCCAGGCAGAGCTAGGCATGTGCCTCATTTCGTGGAGAAATTGTTTTCTGTGGGTCAAGTTTAAGGTACTTCACTGAGAGAGTGTTAAAGGCAAAATACACAGTAGCAAACCTTACTGCAAGAGCTTTTTCTGTGAATTTCTAAACACACAGGAACTTGAAATTGATTTGAAATCTGTACAAGCTTAAATCAGTAGAGTAGAAAAATACCAGGTTTCAATTCAAACATCTGTACCTGCAGATTAAGACTGATGAACTTACTGTTTGAATGGCCTAGGAAGTAAGTTTAAAAACCTCTCCCTTCATAGTCTTCTCCAGGGTGCTCCCTGCTTTCATTGCATTTAAAAAAAAAAAAAAATGTATCTCAGGACAAAGTCCCAGGAAGCAAAGGCTTTCTTTCTAAGAAATAGACTATTTCATTGCAGTTGAGTTTATGCCCAGAATGGCACAGGCATCCACTTTGAACTCAGTAGAGTGGGTGGTGGTGATGGTAAAAGCCAACATACTTCTTCATTCCTTGCCCAGTCTCTAGATTTCTATGAGAGTTTAGATGCGAACATCCCTCCATTGCCATGTGTCCCAGTCTAAAACACTCAGGCACCACATAAAATGTATTCTTTTTGCTCAAAACTTGATTACATCTAATATTAACAATGCTGATATTAAAATCCAAAAGGAAAGAGGTCTGGGAGGCTGGGCCTTTCTTTTTAGTTAAGTGTTATCTGCTTAGACTAATATTGCAATTGCCACCCACTGACAGAATTTGTTTCACAGTCACAGCTTGGCAGCATGAATCAAATGTTGACATTCTAATTTCATGCACACATGGGCGTTTGGCTGGGCAGGCCCGCAGCCTCCAGACCATTCTCTTTCTACCTGTGTAAATCAGGCAGACAGGGCTTGCTCTCAACAGCCTGCAGGCCAAGTTGCAGGCTTCTGTCAAGAGAACCTCTGAGCCTGGCTCCTTCCCTTCCACAGATTGTTTCTTGAAGAAAACTGTGCCTGCTCTTTTGCTCCTGCCTGCAAAGTGGTTCTCTCTTCCTTTCCCCCTTTCATTGAAATTTTCAGTTTAAGAACACAGCTAGCAGATGGGTTTTCACATAGCTGTCTAACTCAACTGCAAGTGCTTCTTTGAGAAAAGACCCATGAAAGCTAAGTTGTAGTTAAGATGAGACACTTTCATAATTAGACAAAAGAGAAGCTGATTTCCCTTTATTATTGACTGAACTCCATATCCGCAAAATGGGATGTGACTTAGTGGCAGAGTGCGAGCCTGGCATGTGAAAGGCCAGGGGAGTGAGTTCAACTCCCAGCACTGTCAGAAAACAAAAGGCAGCAACAACAAAAAGTGGGTAGGGAGAAGCTCTAACTCGGAGTGTGACTGCGTTTGGAGAAAACTAAGATTAAATGTTCATAGGTAAGGCCTGAAGCCAAGGGACCTGGTGTCCTTGTAAGGCAAGGGAGAGACAAGAGAAGGAAGGTGGCCACCTGCTAGCCAGGGATGAACTTCGGGGCAAACTACACCTGCAAACTCTGTGTGTGTGTGTACATGTGCATCTACGTACATGCATGTGTGGAAGCTAGAGGACAGCTTCAAGGGTTATCCCTCAACTCCATCCATGTTATTATTAAGTTTTTGATACTAACTAAGCTAGACTGGTTGGCCCAGGTCCTGTCCGCTCCCACCTCCATAGCACTGGGATTACAAGTACAGTTTGCCACATCTGTTTTGTGGTTGTTGTTGTCTACATGGGTTCTGGGGATTGAACTCAGGTCCTCATGTTTGCAAGGCAACACTTTACTGACTGAACTATCTCTCCAGGATGAACTCTTGATCTTTTAAAACTATTTTATTTATTATTTTATTGTTATGTATATGAGTGCATTGCCTGCATGTATATAAGTGCACCCTGCATGAAATGCCTGAGGAGATCAGAAGAGGGCGTCGGATTCCCTGGCACTGGAGTTACAGACGATTGTTAGCTTGCCATGTCGGTGTTGGGAACAGAACCTCATTCTCTGCAAGAGCAACCAGTGCTCTTAAGCACTGAGCCATCTCTCCAGCCCCAAACTCTTGATACTGAACTTCCAGCCTCAACAATCATGAGTAAAAACACACTTCTGTAGTTGATGCCTCCCAGTCTTTCCCATTTTTTCATGGTAGTCCAAGCAGACTCAGGCACTCTCCAAATTATGGGTCAGACTTCCTGCGAGCACTCTGACCTTGCCCAAGTAGCTTCTAGAACACCCTCAACCTGAGGCTCATCTACCAGACATCATCAGTATGAAGAAAGCTTTAGGGTCACAGCCATCAAGAACTTGAATGAAACCAGTGGAGCGTCACTGGTCAGCCTCTGTGTGACCCTCTACTCAGGAAAGATTAATGGCCAGCCCTTTGTGTTAGGAGGAGATGCTCTGGCCACATTCAACCAGACATCAGGGGGTGTTGTTTCCCACTTGCCGTGACAGACTGCCTAAGCTTGCCTTGTGCTAATATTCAGTACTCCTAGGTCAGGGTTAGCAAGGGCTAGGCAGGGGGTCCAGGTATGGATATTATTGACTGAGGGACAGTGCAGAGCACTGGGCACATAGCTAACTCAGTAGCGAAATGGTCTTGCCTTTCCAGGTTTGAGTGCATTACTTCTCTTTGGGTAAGTTTTCCTACTAATGAGATGCTTTCAAAATGAGGCCATGTCCATGTTCAATGGAAAAGTCCCCACAGAAATCATGTGTCGGCAACCCGTTTGGCCATCAAACACTTTTATCTTTCTATTTGCTGTCCTAAAGTTTTATAACAGGTGCAAAAAGCACTCTAGATTCTTGTCCCAATTAAAGAGCCGATATTCTAGAATCATTCCTGTAAGAGAACTTTATTTTCCTTTATTTTATTGAGACAGGGTCTCATGTAGCTGAGGCTGGTCTCAAACCTGCTAAGTAGCTGAGGATGACCTTGCTCTTCCAATCCTCCTTTCTCAATGTCCCCAGTGCTGGGATTACAGGCATGCTCCACCCTGAGTAGCTCATGTGGTGCTGGGGATTGAACTCAAGGCTCTGTGCATGCTGGGCTCTGTCAATAGAGCTACATCTTCAGCTCTGAGTAGAGAATTATTGAAAACTACGAAAAATCCTGTAACCTGAAGGTGAGGATCTGGAACCAACTAAATAATTGTTTTTTAATTCAGTGGTTTGACTCCTCACATGTAAGCTGAAGGGTTGGAAGAATTTTTCAGGTACCAACCCTCCATCACTCTGAGAATAAATAAATAAATGAGTGAATGTTTCCCCCAGAACCTGAAGAAGCAAGAGGAACTGATTAATGTCTCAAAGGCCTGTGAGTGTATAGCGTTAGCCGTGGTGTCCCTGAGACATTTGTAGACAGCAGAGTTCAGGTCTTCTTGCTGATTTCTCTAATACTCGAAAGTTTCCTTACTTATCCTTTGGTGTTGGTGGTCTTCCTCTCTAAAGAAGCCCCAGGGCTGGCAAAATGGCTCAGTGGGTAAAGACACCTGCTGCCAAGACTGATGACCTGAGTTTAATTTCCAGAATCCACATGATAGAAGGAGAGAACAAACTCCTGAAAATTGTCCTCTGACATCATAGGCAGACTATGGCACACAAGCATTTTAAATAAATAAATAAATATAATAAAGAACATAGAACCATTTTTAAAATATTTTATTATTTTTATTTTATGTGTACGAGTATATTGCCTTCATGTGTGTAAGTGCACCTGTGTCATGCAATGCTCATAGAGGCCAGAAGAAGGTGCTAGATTCCCCTGGAACTAGAGTTATAGTTGATTGCTAGCTGCCATGTGGGTACTGGGAATCAAACCCAGTTGAAGAGCAGTCAGTGCTCTTAACCACAGAACTATCTTCCCAACCCCATAAAACAAATTTTTTTAAAAAGACCCATATGACTCATGTGTGGTGCTATAAACATGCCTGGAGAGGTCATAGATCTTAGAGAAAGCCCCAAGACTGTCACACACCTAGGCTAATGTAAATTCTTACTATGTGCAAAATATGTATCCTTATATTTACAGACAAGTATCCCAGTCACCACCCATCAAAGAAGCTTCTTTTGCACCAGATGGATACTATTACAGAGTACCACAACCGGGCACACACAGACATTGTCTGTGAGTTGCCCAAGCCTAAGTGGCACATCTACAGTGCAACCTCTACACCTAAGACTCACGGAACAAGGGGTAAAGAGGACACTAATGAGTCTGTCAGTTAGAGAGGGTCAGGGACACAAAAGGTCACAAATGGCCAAAGCATACATGGTAAGAGTCTGCAGAATGTGGGTCCTTGGACAGGACTCATATATTAAACTTCACCCACCCAAGGCTCAGGGACCATTTCAGAAGAGAGGACAGAAAGATTGTAAGAACCAGGGAGGAGGTGTATGACCATAGGGAAAGAGAGTTCTACAAGCTCCTAGGACCCTGCTCATATGAACTTACAGCAATGGTGTTGGCATACATAAGTCCCATACAAACTCAAGCAAACAAAAACCCAGCATAGAACTGGGAAATGGGCAACAGACCCCCAATCTTAGTTAAAAGAATACTGGCAGGTGATCCCTTTAAGAAGAGCTGATCTTAAACAGAAGGACTCTAGATAGGCTCAGTAGATGAACTTGCACTGAGGAATGTCTAGAGACACTAACTTAACACAATAGGCCTTAACACAAATGACAGAATGTATGGATTCTAATGGGGGGGGGCTATGGAAAGTTCCAATGGAGACGGGCTTATAATGAAGATTGAGATGTACTGTATGAAATACACAAAAATTCAATAAAAATTTTACAAAAAAGGAAGACTCATATGATACCACATGATGGAGCTTAATAAATATGTGTTAAACTATAAACAATGATTTTAATGATGAGCAAACCTCTACTCTTTCTTTAGACAGTCAGCTATCTCTTTCTCAAAGAGGCCTCCCTTTAATATCTTTTCTATAATAAAATTCCCAGTTACATACCTAATGGTGCCATATATCTGATATTTGTGGAATGTATCAACATTGAACTTCTCTCTCATTCATGATTTTGATTCCTGTCTTCTGCCTAACCAACTCCATCAGAAAATGCCCCATATATCATCCTTTAGTGGTGGTTCAATGCACACACCTTATACTGTCTTTATTGAGATGCAGAGAAAATGAGAAAGCAAAATAAAACTGTTTTCAAGGTAGGGGTGTAGCTTAACGTGGAGCACTTGCCTAGGAGTACTTGCCTAGTATATGCAAGGTCCTGAGTTCAAATGCCAGGACCACACACCCACAAAAGAATACATCTGTGTATATACGTACATACATACATACATACATACATATACATTCATATATATTCAATGTATTTTCAGAAATTTCAAACTACAGTGGCTGTAATAGTGAATTCTGTGTGTCATCTTGACTGGTCATGGGGAGCTCAAGTACCTGGCTGAACATTACCTCTGGGTATGTTGGTGCTGGGGTTTCTGGAAGGGATTAACATTTGAATTGGTGACTCAGGTAAAGTAGGTGATATCTTCCATGTGGATAGAAATCAACCAACTCCCTGGAAGCCCAAGTAGCACAAAGTTGAAGATAGGGAAGACTGTCCTTTCTCTGCCTGGTTGTGTGAGTTGGGACCTTGATCTTAATGTCCTCAGCACTCCTGGTTCTCAGGCCTGTGAACCCATTGTGATCTGTTCTGTCAGTTCTCTAGCTCACTGTGCTTTGATTTTATCTCGGTCTCCAGCTTGCAATGGGTAGGTTGTGGGACTTCTCAGCCTCCATCATCCCAAGGGCTAATATTTTATGATGGATCTTTATTACTTATCTATATATCTATCTATCATTTATCTATCATCATCTATTTATGATGGATCTTTATTACTTATCTATATCTATCTATCATTTATCTATCTATCATTATCTACAGATAATCTATCATTATCCATCTGTCTGCCTATCCATTCACCCATCATCTATCATTCATATATTGCCTATCATCTATTATTCTATCATCTATTTTCCATTTATCTATCAATACATCCACCCATCCATTATCTATCTCTCCATCTATCTATATCTATTTATCTATCTATCTATCTATCTATCTATCTATCTATCTAATCATGTCATCTATCCATTGACCAACCTATTCATCTATCTGTCTCTATCATCTATCCATTCACCCATCATCTACATATATATATATATCATCTAACCATTGCCTAACATATATATATCTATATTATATAGAGATATAAAATCTATCCATCCACCTATCATTTACCTATCACTATTGATCCATCCATTTATCATTTATTTACCTATTTACACATATATAATCTATCCATTCACTTACCATCTATCTATTTACATCTCTTCATCACCGTCATCTACCTATCTACCCAGCCGTCCATCTACTTCTATATGCTGTTTTTCTGGAGAACCTGAAAAACACTGTAGCAAATTGATATGAGGAACTACGTGGAGTGGCGTGCTAGATGGATCAACAACACTGTGATTACTGCTGAGCTTCTCTGCACATCAACAGAACCCTAAAGGGGACACTAATTTGCCTCTATTCTTTAGATTGGATTTACAGGCCTAGATTCTTCCAAAATGATCGTTTGCAAGCCTTACATGTAGAGCAGGACCAAAACAAGAAGCACACACAGCAGGCCCCTAATCCCTGCACTTGGGAGGATGGAGTTACCACAATGGGGAACTGATTTGAGTTTCATGTTTTCTTGGTGGGTCAGGCTAAGAGAAATGTTCTGAACTTTTTCTGCCCAAAGGAACCATTCACATTCACAGTAAACATGTATGCTTGTCTCATACCAAACTCAGCAAGTGTTTCTGAGAACACAGTTTCTCAGTGAAGGGTCTACCCAGCAGGTGTTATGATGTATAGCATTCTAGCGAAGCTCTTCCACAGTTCAGTTTGAGTTTTGCTTATAGCTAGTCACTTTAAACCAATGTCTTCCATTAGCAGGGAACTAGTTTTGCGTGGGTTTAATGCCATGTTTCCTTGACTTCTCCTAAACTCCCAAAGCCTTCATAACTGCCTCCATCTCTTGCATGATGCTCGAGTGAGCCTTCCCTCTGGACCTTCCATGCAGTGTGAAGACTATTGTTGACATCTACATATTTTCTGAGACAACAGCTTATATTCTCTGTATTTTATTAAGCTAAAGTAAGTGTGTGTTTCCTCTTTCCTCTGTGAGTTATTTATCAACCATCTGTCTAGAGCAGAAGACAAAATCTAAAGGAAAATTTTCCTTTTTCTTTCGCTAATGAGAAGCTGGCAGAGGAGTGGAAGAAGCCAGGGGCTCTGTGGAACTCTCTAGAGCAGGGGGAAGGAAATCCATCTTTCCCTGATGCGACAGATAAGTGACCCAAAGGCAACCTGCATAGTTAATAGGCACCAAGAAAGGCCTCACTTGCAGTAATGATGTGCTTGAAATGCCCAGGCTTTCCACTGCTGTGTGAACAACTGGGTACCTCAGACACCCTGCTAAAGGGGCACAGACCCTGAGCTGTCATTGGGAGCCCATGAGTGTCAGAAGTGAAGACCGAGCAGGAGGAAGAAGGCTCCAGGATGATGTGCTAATTCCAAATCAAGCAGCTCAGTTCACGCTCCTTTTTAACATTGCTGTTATTTCAGTAGGGTCACACATCCTATAAACAGACTGTGAAATGCTCTCCCCTCCTAAGAAGGTCAACAGAAAGTTAAAGGCTGAATGCTGCATTTGAATAGCTTAGTGCTTTTCTCCCCCTGATTTTTGGGGAGTCTTTCTGTGCTTGCTGGTCAAGGAGGGGAGCCAACCAGATGAGCAAAGGAGGGCGAAGTATGGCCAAGAGGGAAATGTATAATCAACTTTGGGTGTCTTTTCAATTATTTTCTATTGTTTGTAGGAAAATTGATCTTTGATCCTGCCTTTATTCTTTTTAACTTTTCTTACCCAAGGTCAGGTACAGTGGAAATCTTGGGAAATTCTATGTAGGTGCTATTACCTGCACACTAGAAAGCATGTCTTTTTTATTTAAAACTATTAATGTATCTTTTTAGATGGAGCCTCAGATCATAAGAGCAATGAACACTTACTGTTCTGAGGGGGTTGACAGGTACCCAGCCCAGAGTCCCAAGCAGACCCCTGTATTCTGGTTGCTGGAAATTGATCACTACCTATGGTGACTTCTAGCAGCACAAGGCAAACACACAACTTTGGAAAATCCCAGACCCCTCTGGTAGAACCTTGGCATGTTCTGCAATTTGCAAGGCAGCCCCCTTTTGTCTGCACCTTCCATAGGTACACCAGATTTACAGGCACATATGTGGTCATACATACAGCTTTTTACATGGTGCTGGAGATTCGAACTCATGACCTCATACTTGTTCAGCAAGTGTCTTACCCACTAAGCCCTGAGAAATGTATCTTTAAGAGATAAATGTATACTATGAAGGTACAAATCTTCAATTAGAAGTCTTTTTGCCTTTTTCTTAACCCAGAAAATAGCTGATGATATTGGGGGACATTTTTGGTCCTCAGAACTGGGAAGAGTGTACCATGGATGCATAGGGCATCCCTCTTTGTGTAGGCCATATAGGAGGATGCTGGGTGTCCTGCTCTATCACGGGTCACCTTATTCCCTTGAGACAGGTTTCTCACTGAACCTGGAGCTAGGCAGTAGCCAGTAAGTCCTACCAATGCATAGGACCATTCCACAACAAAGAGTTTCCCAATCTCCCTTTCAGAGTGGGAACACGAGACCCTTCTGTGCCTACAAAGAAGCCATCCTCACCTAAAAAGTATTTTGCTGATGTCTTTAGTTTCACTTTTTACTCTTCTCTGGAGGTTCTAATGCTCCAAGGGGGCTTCAGATCATACAAGCAATTTCCAAATAACTAATTAAAAGAGAAAGAAAGAATCGTCCAAACCATCTGTCTTGTCCTTGTCTTTAATCTCGGCCTGCCCTGTAGGTTATTCTTATCATAAACACAGTATGAACAACTATCTCAGCGCCTTGCTCATTAATGTGGTTGGAAATTGATGAGCAGCTTTTCTAGAACTGTGGATTTTTTGGCAAGAATGATGGCCCTTATTTATTTTTGGAGGACCCATGTAGCTTTCTAAGTAAATACATATAGAAAATTTCCCCCAAAAATAAACATTCCAAGTAATTGCCTGATAGATGAACTTGACATTCTGGCTTTCTGATTTGCTATGATATGTAAAAATCTAATTTTCTTCGTGGAATGACGCTTCGGAAAAATTGTGAACAAATTGGAATCGGTGGCTCACTCAGAGTGTAATAGCTTCTGTGATGATGTATCAATATTTATTTACGGTTTCTTAAATCAACCTCAATTGACTTGGCAAAATGTTAAATATGTGAGTCAATCTGGCAGTGAAATGATAGAGTATTCACTCCTTTTCTGAGCTGATGTGTCCCAAATCTCTTGGAGAACATACTTGATGGTTGAGGATTTGAGATCCTTGGTAAGCTTTTGAATACACAGAAAACAAGTTCATTGGGTCTATGATAAATTCAGTTTATTAAATTGAAACTTCTTCTCATTTTACCCCCTGATTGGTGAGGCAGGAAGCAGACAAGAACCCTGGAGAACAACTGTCTAAACAATCTGCTTCTATATCGCGGCCACTACAGAACAAGCTAGCAAGTCACAGTAAACAGCCAAACCGCCAGGAGAAGGTACTTCTTAGGTAAACATTTGCAATGAAAAGAAGAAAGAAAGAAAACAGGTCCAAATAAGTCTAATAGTATCTTTAAATTAGGAGTTCATGAAAAGCTGCTCATTAAATAGTCACCCCCAAACAGAAAATAGAACCTTTGCCTCATAGGTTGGCTGCCGTAAGCTCTAATTAACATTCCGAAATTAATTCAAAAACTCTTAAGAGAAGTTGACAGTTTTCTTTTTTTAATGTACTGTGAGCTTTTAAAAAATGATAATCACAAAGGCCAATAGTCTGGGAATGTTACTCAACCCTTTTGAAGGGTTGATTTACAAATGGAATACGTTGCCTCAGATATAAGTATTTCCTTTAAGCTTATTTTGAGTGCAGTCTGTGTAGGTATATGGGAAGATTAAAGACAGTGCTGGTTACATGGTAAGCAAAGATTCAGTAATTAAATGTTCACAGATATGGAATGAAATTAGTTTTAGCATATCCATATGATATGATTGAAGATGTAAAACAGTATCAACATAGAACCAGAACACTTGACTAGTAGATGATAACATGTTACCTACAGCATTATACAACTTCTGGTAGCTATGTGTGTGGTGGCCAGCCTTCACATGGCCCCCAGTGGTACTCACTTCCCGTTATTCATGGTCCACTCACCACGTTGGACAGAGCTGGCCCGTGCCATCAACAGCTTGTGTAGAAGGGATAGAGTGTGACTTCTGAGGCCAAGTACACAAATACTTCTGCTTCTGAATTGTTTCTGAAATCACTCTGTTGGGGGAAGCCAGCTGTTTTGTCCAGAGGACTCAAACAACCTGGTAGAGAAGTCCAAGTAGCAAGGAACTGAAGCCTCCTGCTAGCAACCAGCACCAGGCCAGACACTCGAGGGTAGTGTCTTGGAAGCAGATTCCCCTACTCAATCAAGCCTCCGGGTAATATGATGGCACTGTAAGTAACCTCCTGAGAAGCCTCGAGAAAAGCCTCCCATCTAAACCCCTCCTTGATTCCTTACTGTGTGGGACACCATGTGCTGTCTTCAGTCACTGTGCTTTGACAGGAATTAATTATACAAAAGTAGATGTAGATAATGACTACTATATTTTATAGAAAAGATTAGCAAGGAGGGAGATGGCACCCAGGGAAGGACACCTAGGGTTCATCTCTGGCTTCCACATGCACATGCATGTACATGGTGGTGGTTTGAATGAGAAATGTCCCCTACAGGTTCCAACTATCTGAACGTTTGGCTCTAGTTAGTGGCACTATTTAGTTTAGAAGGCTCAGGCTTACTAGAGGAAGCGCATATTGGGGACAGGCTTTGAGAGTTCATAGCCTCCTTCCACTTCCAGGAGCTCTCTCTGCTTCTAGCATGAGTGCTCAGCTCTCTGGCTGCTTCCTGCCATCATAAAGGGCCTAAGAAACTCTTCCTTCTGTAAGTTCCCTTGGTCATCATGTTTTTTCACAGCAACAGGAAAGTAACACACACAATGAATCTACAGTACATTTTCTGCATCAAGTTGGAGTCTTGCTTCTGGACTAAGAAAGGGAATAATCGCCCTGTCTCACAAAAGGAAGGAAAACAGGGAGCCTGTGCTATAGGTGGGTCGCATCTTACTGTCTGTCTCATTCTCTGAAATTCCACCCTCAAGGTTCCAGTCTTTTGAGCCTCTGATTGTTTTGGTCTTCCTGGTTGCCTGTGGAATGCCAAGCATTTCTGTCTGAGGTACTCTCTTCAGCCCCGCAAATGTGACTTTTAGTTCACATCTCTAGATTGATACATGAATGAACTTCTGAGGAATTACAACAGAAAGCCAATTTATTCTGACAAAGGTATCTAAGTTTGATTTCTAAGAATCTCATAAAATTCCGGGACTGAAGAGATGGCTCAGCAGTTAAGAACACTGGTTGTTCTTACAGAAGACCCAGGTTCAAATCCCAGCACCCACATGGCAGCTAACAACTGTCCGTGACT